>NC_084914.1:6060349-6407805 GCF_949316345.1 Pungitius pungitius
GATTTTTCTGCAGGACTCTCATAGTTCTTTTCAAAAAACTGTGTTACAATGCGCGTTTTACTCACTGGCTATTAAATGCGTGCAGGAAAATAAAGGCCCAAAAGAAATCAGGGGAGGAAGATGGTCTTTGTCCCAATCTGGTGCCGGCCAATCAGCAGAGCCTCTGCAAGTTGGCACCAGACACTTGAGATGAGTTTCATGTCTAACTCTCTGTTTTGGAAAGTAGCAGGAACAACGTCTGGAAGTGGTCTGTTTTTCATCAAGACCACTGCCCCCCCCCCCCAGGCGGTACCATGAGATGAGAGACTGAATTTATTGCAACGTTTCAAGAAATTACAGAGGGTGTTAAAATGAGAGCCTGTGTGTGTGTGTATATATATAGTGCCTATTTGACTCCTCTCTTTTTTCAAAATCTCTCTCTCTCTACAATCCCCAACTGACGAGCTCTGGCCATCTGTGGCACTATTTCAAGGGAACAGCAGGAAGGATAGAAAGAAAATATACATACTCTGCAAGAAAAGAGTTTGACAATCACATGTCCTTAGGGAACACAGCCTGAAGAAGATTTCTTCAAAAAAAGGACGAAAATATGAGGACACAAGAGAAAAGACCAGAGCCAACCATGCTGATTAGAAGCTAACTAATCTCCCTCCCCAGCCCCCAACCCCCAAGATTAGCGCCAAAGTGTCCTGTAGAGTGTGTGGAGGAGGGAGGGGGGGGGGGGGGGCTAACTTGCTTCAAGCCCCCCGGGGCGAGAGGTCCCTGAACCTGCCACACACACACACACACACACACACACACACACACACACACTTCAGGGTACCCCTCCCTACTGACAATGACAATGGGCTTTATTAAGTACCCTCCCCCTTCCTTTTAACCTTTATCCCATAGTTGTGGTCATTGAGGTATTTCTGGTTAGCTCAGTGTTTGAAGATTTTACAATCAAAGATAGTGTGGTTCGTCAATCAGCATATGAGAGCCGGTCCTAACAAGGTCCACACTTGAGAATGTCCCCTTAGTATCAGAGCAGCTCCGGCAGTAACGCTGTAATTCTGTGCAATCACAGTCGTTATGTTGGTTAGGTTCCCTCATCTCCCTCTCCTTTAAAAAGAGGGAAGCTTCCATTAGACTCATTTGTTCTTCAGAGAAGAGATGGTCTTGCAGTTGTGAGAAATATAAATAGCTGTGATGTTGTGGCAACAAAGACGGGGTAACTGAAGCCGGTGAGGGAATGTTTCATGGATTGGTAACGGCTGTATTCTTTGTTTACTGTCATCCAAGCGCAGCTGTCAGAAAGATCCACTGTGCTCAGTTAAAACAAACAGAGGCCGCGTCCATCACACTGACGAGAGCAGAGCTAATTGAGCCGTTTGAAATCATTATCTATCTCATCGAATGTGGCAACAGCTCAAAAGAACCAGAGAAGAGAGGCTGTTTGCATTTGGGTTTCCTACGACAAGTTACACTTAAACACAAAATAAAAGGATTTGTGATGAAGTCAATGGCGACAAACGAAAAAATAGAAACATTGCGGTACCCGAAAATTGTGCATGGCACATTTTGCATGTGAATGTCCCCACGGAAATTAGGCTCCAATGTTAATTCCTTGTATAAAAAAAAACTAAACAAAAAAGGACTTCCCTAAACAATCAGAAATATAAGAATAAAGTTGTCAAAACAAGGTCAGCGTTCTGTGTGACAGCTCATACTGATCCCCATTGTTGCCCTTTGAATTGTATGGGGGATCCATGCTCAGAGCAGAGAGAGAAAAAGAAAATCAGCGGTGGGTGGTTTGTTACAACAATGGCATCAAAAAGACCACTAGAAATTTGCGGCCAATTGTGTGTGTGTGTGGATGGGGGGGGGGGCATGCCATTGTTGAGTCAGGGCATATTGTTTAAAGGAGACTTCCCCCCCCCCCCCCCCCCCTCGTCAACGAGGCTCAAGGCTGCCTTGTCTTTCTTACAGTGGAAGGATGAGCCGGTGTCGCAGCTCTCTGCAACATCCCAACCCTCGTCCGCTTTTAGCGATTCAAAGTACGCTTCCGATTGCTGCCTAGCAACACATTTAATACAGTAGAGCAGCAAAATGTTTGACACTTAATTGACTAAGTGAGTGGCAATATGGTTGGTTGACCCGTAACTACTCACTACTCTCACTGAAATAATGAGGTGTAAATTTTAGCTCAGATTTCCCAAAGAGGTACGTCACAGGTGATTTTTTAATTCACGAGTCATGGTGCTTGGGGTGTCACAAGCTCAAACAATTGCCCTTTGAAATGAATGTCCTTGCTTTTATTGTTGTCTGGTGTTTGGGGGTCTCGTGAAAGCTCATTGTGTGTCGGGGGCGGTAAATGGCCGACCTAATCCAAATCTTCAGGTGGCCTGACACAGGTGACAGCCCAGCCCCCCCCCCAGCCCCCACTGATAACAGGTAATCAACTGGCCTGTCACACGCGATCCGCTTGACTCGAAACAAGCCCGGGCAGCACGGGGAAGCATGGGAAACAGCCGCAGGGCTTTACTGAAAGGCCAAGCAGGCCACGATTCCCCATCAGCATCCCTCCTCCTCCTCCTCCTCTTCTTCTTCTTCCTCTTCCTGCTCCTCATCCTCTCCTCTTGAAGGAGGAAGGGCGACAGCTTTACAGCCGCACCAGTAAGATATTTTTGATGTGGATCCGTCTACCTCTTTCCAGGATAGTGACTCGGACACCGAGCGCTACGCCCACAAAAAGGACACGTCGATTTATGTCCTCAGTCCCCGAGCACCGAGGCCAGAAAAATATGAAGCGCTTACTGTTACGGACTCTGCTTGCGCTGCAACAGGTGGAATTGTTTGGTCAGGAAGCACAATGTCCAAACACTAATTCCTCCCCCGTGTCCAAACAAACGCAGCATTGCCGTGCTCCTCCGTGTCTTACCCCAAGCCTTTGTTTGGAGTCCAAGTGGGCCCCCAGACATCCCGCAGACAGTAAACAGCGGGCACTCCATAAAGCGCTACCTGCGACCGCGCCGCACTCTGTGAGGTCCGGGCTTCACAGGCAGGCTCACTCGGTTCGGAGGGGGACTATACAGCAGGTGCACGATAAGACTCGAGTCCTTGAATCAACACACTGTCAGTCACTGGGTATCGGGTTCAAAAGGGAGGTGAGACAAAGCAGAAAAGGACAACAGGAAATAAAAGCTTCTTTACATAAACTACTGTTCAGAGATTGCAGTATGAGACTAATAAGAAAGTAACTAATCTACTTTGATGGGGATTTTATTTTATTCATGCGCAACAACAACAACAGTTATTGAGGCTAAAAATAACAATCACTATCATTTAATCAATGTAGCATTTTATCAATTAGTCTGACTGATTGTTGCCATTGTAAAAGGCACCGCTAACAAAGGTAGGCTGTTATTGTGGGTATATATTCCACGAGTGCCCCCAGGTCCCATTTGCAACGCAGGAAGCAGTTGGTATAACAATGTTTCTCCACCTACCTGAAGGAATGTTGTCACTTACTTCACAGAGATTCCGATGCTGGAAGTGACTCATTCTTTCAAAAACGTGTGAAACAAAAGGATCTAGGAATTTGTCGGGTAGGGCCTAATTGGGTTTCTGTGTCTCTCAATTCAAAAGCATGGCAAGCATAACATTGGCCGCTCGGGCCTCATCCACCGCTGTAAATATCAGCAGGTCGGCCCGGAATCGCCAGCAGTGACAAACACCCCCCACCCGCCAGCTCCGCTGGCCAATCCAGCCTCACGCCGTGACCAATCTCCAACACAAACATCCACAGCCCATAACCATAAATCCCACCCCGGGAAGCACAACCCAAGCGCAAGCTTGGAAAAAAAGAAAAAAAAAAAAAAAAAAACCTCCTTCAGCATCACAGCAGAAAGTTACAGCCCAACAAATCTCCCCTTTCTTTCTCCAAAGAGCAGCGGGCCATTAAACTATTATGTGCTTGAATTTGTCTTCCCTTTCAATTGAAGGCACCACCCGCAAGTGTCCACTTCAGTTGGCAAAGAGTCACTTGTGTGAGCCGGGGAGATATTTGTGGTAGCGGTTGCTGCCTTTGTTTTAAAAGGGAGTGGCTATTAGGTAGGGTTTTTTTTATTTTATTATTTTTTTTAAACTGGTTATATTTTGGAAATTGGCCTCGTTCTTCAAGGATAGACGGAATCTTATTTTCTGTCAGCGGAAGGCAGGAACAAAGTCCACGAATAATCCCCTCTAAAAAAGGAAAAAGAGAGTTGCAACCCGTGCACGGACACAGGCTGCCTCTGTGGGACACAGAACAATGCTGTTTAACTGGAAAACAGACAGATCTTATCACAGTGTCAAGATGACACCAGCAGTTAGGAAAAGAAAAAGGGGAAAAAAAGCCAGTTTTCATGCTTGAAACGAGGACTTCTGCACCAGCGGCACGTTAGACATGTAACTGTTATTACACTGTATGTTCCGTTTATCCGCGGGAAATAAGCTGAGGACCTCGTGCTCCGCAGCTATGCAGTGAGCTGTTTGTCCAACCCTGAAGTGGAACTGTAAACCTGGTGTGAAGCACTTCTTTCTTATACCTCCTGAGGCTGAAAGGTGCGAGCAAGTAGGCCGAGTAAATAAATACATAATACATATTTAAAAAGCCACTTCCAGCCTGTTCACTAAAAACGTCCAAATGACATTCGAAACCTTTTTGGTCTCGATAATAAAAAAGGAAGAAAAACACTTGTTTTTTTTCCTTTTACAATTAGTGATTGAAATGTGCACTTCTGTTCTTGTGTGGTCACATAGATAAAAGCAAAACAAGGATGTGAAACGGCTTGAGCTTCGTCCATGAGCTTGCGTAACATAAGAACTTTGTAAAACAACCTTCTGTGACTGCCACAAACGGGTTGCAATAGCCCCATTGACCCCAATACTCAGCCATATTCGATCGTTACAAGGACCGACGATGCTCCTTTGAGATATTTTACCCGGATTCCACAAAAAGTCGTATCAAATTTCTACTTTTCCAAAAACATGGCAGTTTCTAAAAAAAAAAAAGCAACCTTCCAATGTGTTGCCTCTGCGGAGTCGTATTTATGAGGACAAATGTAAGCTGAATTATTTTTAGTAGAGTCAATCTGCCTCACACCTACCAGTCGTCCATTGAAGCCACTAAAGCTACAAGTGAACATTTGTTCTAAAGGAATGCCGAGTATGCAGGAGAGTGGGGGGATGGGAGGGGGACAGCAGCCCGCCTCTGTGCAGAGGACTCCTCTCAACTTGATTAAAACCATTAACCAAGCCGTCTCCTGCAAGGCAACACACACTAAAATGAACTTCTTTGTGTGAAGACAACATTCGGATCATTTTCATTGCTTTTCTCTTTTTAAATCGCGTCGAGCCCCCGATGATGTTGAAAATACTAGTCCGCTATTATCCTTTTCATCGCCAATACGTGCTTGTAATTCAGTAATTTCATACGAATGAAAATGTTAAGTGTGATCAACGGGGTGTGATGTGTAAAAATGGAGCTGAAAACAGCGCAGGAGGCCTAATTGGATCCTATGAAAGACTGGACAGTTGCGAAAGAAGACAAAAAGAGTTTGACTTCCAACATTACAACTATAATATTGATGAAGTCACACAGGTCCTGTGGCAAAATACCACATTATTGAGCCCATGTAGCCTGCACAGTGGCGTTTCCTTTACTTCTGCCTCACAGCCCTCGTGCAATTGGCAACTAAGAAACTGACAATTTACATATGGACTAAACTGGTTGTTCTCTAAAGTTGATTTGCCTGATGGGGAAAAAGTATATTGGGTGCCATGGAGTCGTGTGACAGATATGAAAATATCGCTCATCCCGGGGGAGCTTAGCGAGAGACAGCATGAGGACAGGGACATTAAAAAAAAACTCCTACAGCCTCACATTCTTTGACTGCTTGACTATTGTCGGGCAACAATTTTGGCAAGCAAGTGACTTGATGAGAAAAAAAGTGTAAATGGACACCGCGATGTGACCCTGGGCCATCCAGAGGTGTGAACGTGGTGGGTCTAGTCCAGCTTATGGTCCCTTATGGAGTTCCCCTGTGGTTTTCTGTCATCCAAACATGCCGCGTGCATGGGACTCCCGCTGAATAAACTGGCAGGAGTCCGAAGAGGGAACAGAAGCATCTTCCAAGCTGAGCGCTCTCCGTGTTTTCTTTGCACGAGGAGCGACGAGACGCACACCGCGAGGAAACAAACCAGCCAGATCCTTACAGGCGCATGCCTTTCAGGGAAAAATAAAAAGCTTTGTTTTGACACCGTGCTCCACTGACAGACCTTTCAAATATGAAAAAAAAAAAGAATAACACGAGATCTAACCCTCTTCCACCCCTCCCTCATTACCGTATTGCTGCAGCTCTCCTCACACACTTCTTTTAGGAAATACATTTTACATCTCTAGTATTTTACTATGTAGTATTTGCCACACATTTCATTTCATTAAATAAATGTGGGAATGTTGAGTTTTTTTTACTCTGCTCTTTTATGGCACCCTTTTAAGTTAGCAACGTGCACAATACAACATGGATCGGATTACATCTAATGTACTTTTACCAACACAAGAGACTTTGCCCGTTAAAAATCAATAAAGAACAGACTTTGACCATTGTGACGTCTCCTGTGAAAACAGTCAAATCAATAATCCGATGTAAAATGGATGTATGAATAAAAAAAACAAAAAAATCAGGCCAGATGTAGGTAGAATGCGACACGAGACTCTCAATGTAAGCAAACACTTGGAATCAATTGTTTGTGTTAAAACCTTAAGTGATAGCAACTAGCGTCAGGAAAGCAGTTTTTTTAGGTTTGGTTACCTGTTGCAGATCACTCTATATTTGTACAGCTAGCAGTTAACGTGATATTGATTCAAACTGTGACCATCAGTATGTTACAAATGAGTAACAACTCAACGTTTACTATTGACCTGACAGCTAACCATAATAGCAATAGCTTACATAGGCTCCTCCACCAAGGTGCTTGTGTCAGTGTCTCCAAGAAAAGCATAAGAAAAATAAAACCACTAATCCAAATAGCGGAAGGACTCTGTGGGGGTCACATGGTATGATTTTATCCCCACCTGCTCATTAGGAGCTGTTGTTAAAGGGGAGGCAAATATCCCAAATGTTTTTGTGATGGCTCAGACTAACACTCAGCACGACGCAAGCCCCGCTCCACTCACAGGGGCCTCACTCCTCCAGCTCGAGGAATGGCTAAACAACTCTCTCCCACTACCAGACCTGCAGTGGGAACCCAGCATGTGTGAATCTGTGTGTAGGTATGGGTCTTTTAGCTGGGTAGCAGGAGTAGTAGCAGTTGTGGTAATAGTGGATGTTTCACCTTAATGGAGCCACTGAAGGAAATACCTCCGCCGGTGATACAACTAGAAGTAATTCAGACAACAGAGTTCTACTCACAACAAGTTCATTAAAAATCTTAAAAAGGTTTCCAAGTGCATAAAAAACTGCTCACAATCAATGTGGGTTCTGTTCTGGGATCCCTCATTTTTTGACATAACATCACATCATTTCTTGTAAAATGTTATAGTGATATCAGTAAGTATCTTCTATGGAGCCTAAACAATATGTCAGCATATGTTGTGTGGGCGCAGTTGTGGAGTGCGTCTGCAAACAAGAGCAGAGCCGAGTGAGGAAAACAGACAGAAAGTAAGGGGCCTACGCCGGCCCCGGTGTCTGCTGTGTTAGCGCGTCGCAGCGTGTGGGTTCGTGTAGCTGTTAAGAGGCCAACAACATTGCAAGTGCTCCGGCATGTTCGCGATGACGGACTATCTGTCACATCGCAAAACCACACCGAGCCTCCCTGGACGTTTGATCTAACACACGCTGCCCCGGATTACAACTCTGTTTAGTGAGCGTTAGCTGAAGGGCATGAAGGCAGAACACGGATGGAGCGACACTACCTGTAAGTGAGAGAGAAAAAAATGACCACTCTTAAAGGGTTTTAAAAGCCGTCGGTGAGGTTCCGAACTGTGAAGAATAGTCCAAACGACAAGAATTCTTGTCAATACATTCCCAGTGTATCTACTATGGAATGTGCTGGCAGAGAATGTAGCTATCTATAGTCTCCTTGGCTCCTTTTTGTAGAGAAATGGTCAGCAATTAGAGAAGCAGAAACCCGTTACGGAAGAGACATTTCTCCACAGAATAAGTAAAGAACTTATTCAAGTAGAAAATGCCTTGCTCTTATCACAATGAGGATATTGCTCTCTCTCTTTACCCTAATCCAACATGTTCCCCAACTTTTCCTGGGAGTCATTGGAAGTATATGAATGATGTGTAAGAATTCCAGAATTAAATTATAGTAGGTCATTGGAAAGGGATTTGACTGTAGTCCGTTTTTTAACCCTTAAATCCCTCTGAACGTGCAACAAGGTGGGTTTCCTTTCATCTGATACGTATTTTTATTGTTATACCTCTTCCCTGACCCCCCCCCCCCAAACACACACAGAGCCACACTCACCTTTAGGCTGGAAAGCCTCCTTGAGGCTGAGCAGCACATCGGCGAACCCCCGCACGTCGTTCACCAGGTGCATCACGTACTCCGGATCCACTCCCGTCGCCCCCACCAGGTGCGGCGTCAGCCCCATGCTGCTCAGAGGATTGGGGCTCTTGACGCCACGGCCCATGTCCCAGGTCTTGGTGGATCCAGCGGACAGAGATCCCGCGTGAGGCTTGGGGAGAGGTCGTGGCAGACCCTGGGTTTTCTTAGTCCCACCGCCACCAGCACTGCCCTTCCGTAGCATCCCAATAAGCCACCTGTCCAGCTGCCACAGATGTGGGGGAGGGGGGGGGGCGTGGGGGGGGGGACGGTCCAGCTAGCCCCTGAACTTAACTCGCTGCCCTGGTCCTTGGATGGCTGAGAGACAAGAGAGTGATGGGTGAGAACGATGTGTGCCATCGTGGGTCTCCTTTCCTAGAGATTCTACTGTATTATTCGATTGTTAAAATTCCTCTTAACTTGCACACAAAACCCTAACAAGAAGGACCAAAGAATATGGCTACTCGACATAAAAAAATAAAAAAACTTTAAAAAAAAGAATCTGATCAAAACAATAATGTGTCCTCTTAACCTCAGATCGGGCTAAATCACTTTAACATTCATACAAATACTTAACGTTAGCTATTTTAGAAACTTGGTGAAGTTTAGAGTTTACAACAAGCATTCTTTAGTAACCTTAGAGTGTCTTTAATACATGGTACTTCAGGGCACGCATAGGATTTCCTTTATAAGGTTAGCAAACGTCTCATAAGGGTTATAACATTCACGCTTTGCAACGTTATTTCTGTTAAAGCCGGCTAGCTTGTTTGTGAAATAACGTTAACCGTTATCTGTCAAAAACGTATTAAAAGCATTGCCAGACGTTGCTATAAGAAGTCAATACTAATGAAAAGGAACATATTTAGTGTACAAGAAGTTATATTACAGTTTTCAAATAAATAAATATAACGATAACTTTTATGTTTTAACAGCTCGATCTCCGGACCGTCCCGCTAACGTTACAGTGAAAAAGTGATGCTGTCGACCGGGGTCATAAACTGCTTCGCTGGTAAAGCTAAAAACGCTACTTCAACTCACCTGCTCTGCAGTTTTCTGACATAATGGCGACGATGTCCGAACAAAACTTTGTTCAATAGAGACAGTGAAAACGCAGGAGCATTTGCGCTAGGAAGAAACAACTCCAAGAAGGGTTAGCCGCTTTGAGTGACTGTACATCGGAAAGTAGTCTACAATCAGCAACTCTCAAGTCAATCGTAATTTACCAGTCGGGTCTGTCACGTGACGGCGCAGACGCGTGGGGATTGGCCAGATGTTCTTAGAGGAACAGAACTGTGATGCCTTCCGGTGCAGGCGGACGTTTGGGCATTTTACTCAACTGGATTAAGTTATCACTAGTTTTACGTTGGATTTTAATTTTAATATGTAGTCGAACTTTTGCAAGATCGTAGTTCTGCTTGTTGCTAAATAAATCTGCATTTTGTAACATTTGTCTGACAATTCTGCCGCACAATCTTGTAATGTAAAGTAGCGCTAATCATCACTTTCCCTTCACCTTTTGTGTCAATGTCAGTTATTTGATACAAAAAAAAGACCACAGGTATGCTAAGCATTCACTATTTTTCAGCAGAACTACATCCTCATCATTGTCATTTTGTTCAACATAGGCCAGCAATTCTGTAGTGCAGTGACTTATTTTCACCAAGTCTTGCCAACAGTTGTTAGACCAACAAAAGACTAACATAACTTCTGATGAGTTTTGATCAATGTTTTCTTCTGAGACCCATTAATCAGTTTTGATTAATAGAAGTAACGTAACCAAACTAATGGCACCACTACTGCCATCTAGTGTCCATGTGTAACTAAAACACTATTGCACAAGGTTATGCCTTGTGCAATATTAAGAAAAACAAAACATATTTCAGAATTGTAACTAACTGAAATAAAATCCTTTAAATCGTGTCCTACTAATAGCTTTTCAAATATGTTTTATTCCAATTATTTTGCGTTCTGTTGAGGCGACTTGAAAGTGGTAAACATGGTTAAACTGATGCAAACGGAACAAAAACGACTCCCTTTGCATGGTTAATCAGTGTTTGTCTTTATTTCAATATACAAAAAGATGGATGTATTCTCATCTAGTTTATATTTCTAAGCATTTCAACACACAAATAAAGTTCCCATTTGCACTGCTTTAGTGAAACCAACCAACATACACCACACACCCATCCACACAGACACACACACAGTTCACATAAACAGGGAAGGTCACGCTCTTCAGGCCTACACGCATTCACACAATGATAAACAAATATGTTGACTGTAAATTAAAAAAAAAAAAAAAAAGATTTTGTTTTTGATTCACACATAGAAAGGAAGAGACCCTTTACATTTGTCATGTTAATATGTACACATTAATATATTTCCTGTTTTTGTTTTGAAGATGAGACTGACTCCATGTTAGTGTTACTAACGAGGTACTGCACGAGGTAACAGGTGTTCTCTGTTTAGAAGAGCTGGGTGTAAAACAGCATTTGGAGGTAACAAACGGTCACGGCAGATTTTCCTTTTGTGATCGTTATTTTTCTGGCACAATATGTGAAAGCACCTGGGTCGCGTTCAGCTCTCACACACACAAAGAGTCAACCCACAGCACGTGTTCTATTAAGAGGGTTGTCACATGTGTCTTCATCAGAACATGATCCAGGTGTGATGAGATGTACTTTAAATCAACAAAAGAAAACTGCTAAGTCACATCGGAGTTTAAGTACTTAAACTACAATATTCAAGTGACTATTGCTGTATAATAAATATTGCTGGACTCTTGGACCACGCACATGCCACTTTTTACATGATGGGGGTGCATTATCAATCACGTAGTTGATGATTCCTAAATACTTTAAATTATTCGGTATGGATTGATGGGGGGGGGTTTTCTGTTTTTTTTCCTCACACGTTCTTTACCAAAAATGCACAGGATCAAGCGTCACGGAGCACTGTTAAATCACCACCTTTCACAACACCAATCAAAGCACAACAGATGAGCCTGCGTGTCGTCCAACGTGGTTTAACTATCACCAACAGGTCTGAACATCACATCAGCGGGTTAATTATTGAGGTAATACTGTAAAAACTGGCATTTCCAGCAAGTAGCCAATCACAGAAGCCACCAGCACCAAACCATTAGGGATTTTTTTTGTTGTTGATGATGATGATGATATACACACTAAGCTTTCTAATGCAAGTGCTACCTACACAGCTTCTGATTCAGAGGAACTGATACCATTATTAATAAAAGTCACCATTCTTGAAGAAAAAAAAAAGGAATATATATTCATATATATATATATATATAAAATATCACAGGGCTTGATGTCAAAATTACTTTTAAATATGTATAGGTGGAACTGGGAAACTCTTTTCTGTTTTTGTGAAATGAAAACAATATCCTGCTTTTATATATTTTTTAAAAACAGATTAGTGTTCGGCAACTGTGTGAACAGGTCTATTTACAAGAATCTGCCTCTTCTTTTAGGTTTGTACAGCATTCACACTGTGACAACTGGTCAGGCTCTTAAAAAAAAAGAAAAGGAAATCTCCACAGACAGAGGCCCAACTGGCAATAAAATATCTCAACTACTAAAACACAATAAAATACATAACACAACTTGATATACATGTAGAAAAAGCCTGAGGTACTTGTCAGAATATCTGAGGTCAGTCTGGAGGAGTAAGCAGCTGAGGGCTTACCGTCAAAAAACAAAAAAAAAACAGAATATTAGCCTCACATAATATCATTAGAGTTATATCAACAACATATACATCTACAAATCCTTGAGTATCCTGGAATAGTCACAGCAGCATAACGGACATTCAATGTATGGTATTCATGTTATGGTACAACTATGGCATTGCATTTGAGACAAAGGCAACCATTTGAGCTCTCCTTGCATGATGTATAGTGACTTGAGGTATCTGGGGACTGGTGTCTGACCCATGAAAATGAAAAGAAGAAAAAAACAGACATGTTGCTTACTCAAGTATGCCCCTCGCAAGGATAAACCCCAACTATCTGTCCATGCTTCTTACTTTAAAAACACTATCCATCATTTAGTCTTCAAATTCTCTCTCACACACACACACACAGACAAGTGACATTGGAACTCCAGACAGCGTCCGTCAATGCCCCCTGGCACTGGCAAAAGAGTAACTCTGAATTTCTACAATTAAAAAAACAAAATAAAATCCAGGAATATGTCCATGATAGCTAGCTGGATAGCTTGGCTCTGAACTTAGAGAAAATGTTCCAAAGAAGCCTACTGGATACCTGAGAGGTAGATCCCCGGGGACAAGAGGCTTGCCCCAAATCTTCAAAAAGTCGTAGATGTCCAATAGAACTGCTCAGCTCAGCTCAGCTCAGCTCCCCCTTTAGCTCCTCCCTCCTGGTGAACACAACTGTACTCCCGATTATTTTCATATCTTTTCTTCCCATTCTGAGGCATTCACAGGTTTAAAATGAGGGAGCACACTCGAGTTGGAAAATCAAGAAGTGTCGACCCCTGAGGAAGATGAATATATATTGTCTAACAGTCTCAAAGCGGTTCCTCCGAGGTGTGCAGCGCGTCGTCCCAGGTTTGGAGCAAAAGGTTTGTTTCATTTGGCCGCAGACGATCATGACCGAGACAGGACGAACGACCAAGATAACAACGTATGAGGTAATAAAAAAAATATATACCAACACGAAAAAGAAAAGAAATACATGAGGTAATGACGACATTTAAGATTCAACACATGGGTGTTATCAGATGCGCCCAATCGCATATGTTGGTACTACTTCAAAAGCTACAGCAGATGGATGCGTTAGTAAGATCTGACTTTAAACACCAACCAAAAAAGAAAATGAAGAAGAATGACCAGTGTGGGATAAAATAGCAGCTGCATTCAAGTTGCTAGTTGTTTAGTTTTCTATGTTTTTAAATATTCACGGAGATCCGCTGAGTTTGGATTTGAAAGAATAAAAAGTCAGGTCTTGCTCAGGTGAAGGATGGGGTCCCCCATTCAGGTGCTGGACTCTTTGGGAGGTAGGTCCTCGTTGGTGAGAGACATCACAATGCAGACGGGGCTGTCCGAGGTAGAGCTGCTGATCGTCCTGGCGATCTGGCCGATGCGCTCCTCCACGCAACCAGCAGACAGTCGCGCCTCCGCGTCGTGGTCCCAGCATTCTTCGATGGTCTCGCACATCTGGCTCAGACCCTGTGGCCACAAACCGGAAGTTTCAAGACGGTATGTCTGTGGTTCTATTTCCTTGCTTTGTTAAAAGGGCACTTGTTTTTATCATAGGATACAGATCTCTCATTTTTTTTCTATGACCTTGTGGTGTAGATATTAGGATACAGAAACGGCAAAAAACACACAACTAGTTCAGGGAACTGAGCTGCGTTCACTGTAAAAAAGGATGTACGATATAGCCTCTGGTATTGCTGCTGATACTGCAGGAGATATCCTTGCACCGTTACTTACAGGATGTTTGAGCCAGCAGTCCTTGATGGCTGGACGCATCTTCTTGTGCACGACCACATCCTGCAGATCCTCCAGGGAGGGGTGCTGGCCTATTTCATCCTCAAACGGCAGCATGTACTCGCCAACCGTACCTGAAGAGGTGAGGCGAGGGCACAGCATGGAAAGCATTACACAGTGAAGAAAATACTGCGGCATCTGGATCTCTTTCTTCTTTTTTTTTAAACGCTAAACATTGCCCTCCATTTAAACCACCCACATTCAACCTTTTAACCTAGATCAGATGGCTGTCCAAAGGGAAAAAAAATCCTTTGTTTATTAGGTCAGCCCGAAGCGGTGACCTTTCACCTGCGGGTGAGGCAGCATTCTCGCACGGTTTGACTCACCGTCCGTCTCTGTGCAGCGAGCCACCAGCTCCCACAGCACCAAGCCCATAGCGTACATGTCTATCCTCAGGAAGGAGTCTCGCTGGAAGTTTATGGCTCCCTCCAGCACCTCTGGAGCCATGTAACGCCTCGTACCCACCTGGCAGGACAACGGATTCAAGTACACGTGAGTGAATGTGCACGGCGGATGTTTCTTAAGGGTACGTACGGGGGCTACTTGGCTCATATGTGCATGAGAGTGTTTTCTAATTGCGTGTTTCACAACAAATCAAACCTAGAGCACACCGGATCACATGCTGTTACGAACTCAATGGTAGCATCCCTAGAGGACTGCGCTTCAAGCACAATCAGACAGAGCATGTAAACACAGCATGCTTTAGAAGCCCATGTTGGCTTTTTGTTCTACTGAGAGCTTCTGCATGGCGCACTGCCGACGCCTCGTGTTTTTGCACTCTTTGCACCTCTTGCTGTTTTGCAGGTGCACCCTGAATTCCTCAACTTTATTATTTTTGAACTCATTAAATTTTTATATAGCCACAATATGGCTATATGACTTGACCATAGTGAATACAGATACAACGGACATGGTATTGGATACATTAATTCTGTTCATTGAAACTGTGGATACAACTATTAAGTATTAGAGAGCTCATGGTCTAAAGATCATGGTTCAGGGTGATAAACTGACATTTCCTTTAGTGGTTGCCTAGCAACAGCAACAATAGTGATCAGGTCTCTATGTTGCCAACCATGCCAGTTATAGCAACACAAAACAATGCTTTACATGTACATTATAAACATTTCAGAGACATCTGGTGACAATATGTTCATGCTTGCCTCAGAGTGCCAATGTGGAAATAAAGTAGAGTAGAGATAGTAGTGATACCTGTCCATGAGTGTCTCCCGGAGGTTTTCCCGGTTCAAATCGTACAGCGAGCCCAAAGTCGCCGATGATTGCACTCAGATCGTCTCGTACCATCACATTCTTACTCTTGAAGTCCCTGGAAAAGTCATTACAGGACAAATTTAGTCTTTACATATTAATCCATGAAGATGCACAAGGAAGAATTACTAAATCATCTACAACCAGAACCCAGCGGAACTAAAACATATAAAATGTGTCTGCTTTCGTGTTGAGAGGTTTAAGAAAGCCAGGAATAGTCTCTACCTGTGTGCAATGGTGGGTTTGGGTCCCTCGCCCTTGTAGCTGGGAATGTCCTCATGGAGGTAAGCCAAACCGCGGGACATGGTCTCTGCTATGTGACACAGATCACTCCAGCTCACAGTGTTGCCCTTCAGGTAGTCCGTCAATGAGCCCTGCGCACACACAGGCACACAACAAACATGATTTAGGAACACCGATTAAAAACCGCACAACAAGCCAATTGAATCCATTTCTCAAAAAGCGCCGCTGTAAAGAGTTAGCCAACCATAACCCTGTGTTTCATTTTGCTAGTAAAATAGCAAAGAATTACCATATTCAAACCATAGAGCTTAAATAATCATAGAAGATATGGACAGAAATGGGAGACATCAAACCAAAAAGGCGACACATGCACAGATGGCACAGAGACAATTACTGGAACTAAATATGTTTGTCCCACTACTGCGAATAGAAGGTACTTTGAACACAAGCCATGAATGTCATTACACAAACGTAACGCTACATTTGTGCTTATGCTAATTATTGTATAATCCTGTTTTAATGTATTAATACATTAGTTGAGAAGACCAATAAAGAATTTATTCTGGCAGCCTGAAGGTGTTTATTCACAACATATTATCACACACACACACACACACACACACACGCACACACACACACACACACACACACACCTTGTACTATTCAACTTAATTACCTGTACAGTTTTCGCACCACATTCCTAAGAAATATACTATATCAATAAGCACCACAATCATATTTCTTTAAGGTATACTGGGTATTGCAGACCTGCCATAAGTAATAAAATCCCCTTTAATAAAAGCTGTGATGCTCTTCTGTTGTGAAAAAAAGAAAACTGCCCAGCAGTTCTAGTAAACATTGAGGCCCTATAGACCTCACCATGAATTTGAGATATATATATCTATAGACATATATGTGATGTGCACTCACCCTCTCATGAAACTCTGTGATAAGCCACAGCTCCGTCTCCAGGTTGGTGCCGTGCTTCTCTGCAGCGATGTAACGCAAGAGGTTTTCATGACGCATCCCCGGAGTCAAGAATATATCCCGCTCGTTTATCCATGACTGCTTGTCCTATACGAACACACAGGGAGACCAGAAGGTGCTCACATATTCATCACCATGAGTAGAACCGCTGGGACCCTTTTCTTAGACACTAAAACAAGCCCTCGTTGGTGCCTCCTGTGCATTAATATTGGAAATTGAGTGCTGAGCATCTGATTTTCACCTGCAGCTATTACAACCGCTTCATCGCATTGACCACGCAGGTCTTTATAGAAAAAGAGTCTTATGTGTCTGTTTTGTAACCTATGTGTTGAATATTCTTAAAAGCTAAACCTAAAGTCTGTGTGAGCACAAAGCAATATATAAACAAAAGGTGAAACGTCGAGTGTGTGTCGGTGGCTGCCTGACAAACGGGTTGAAGGAGGTTCAATTACAACAGAGAAGAAAGGGTAGGGACTATAATCATTGCATTGGAACAAACGCAGCTCCTCAGCTTTTAACAAATCGATGAAGATCATATACGTTCTGCTTAAGCCTCACTTCGCAGGTTGATGATTCAAACTCGAGCTGCAATTTATCGATTTCTGCTTCCCTATGAGCTGCGTCTCAGCCTGCTGTTTTTTTCTCAACATGGTTTATTTATATATTCAATGGTTTATTTTCTCTAATGCTCTTGATCTTCAATATTTTAATACACATTTTGCGGATACATTTAACATTAAAAATACCTGGGTTAAACAATACAAATCCCAACTTGAATAATAGGCAAAGAAAAATGTTTCATTGTGCAAAGGTCAGGTGAATTAACATACCTGAACAGGGAAGATCTTTACAGCAACATATTCGCTCATTAACTGGGCCTTCCAAACACAACCAAAGCGCCCCCTTGCTTTGATTTCCAGCAGCTGCAGTGGTTTCAGACCCACCAAGGGGGAGGGAGGGGTGGCTCCGGGATCCTGAACGACAGACAGGGAGAGCCGGTTGAGCCTCGTTCTTGGGTAATCAGAAGTGAGCGAGAGCAGAAACAAGCATGCGGGTACCGACTGTTCTCTCGGCGCCACAGATTACTACACCACCCGCCCTTTTTAACGAGAGGCGGCCCTCGGGAACGCGGCCTCTCTCACCTCGCTCAGGTCCACGTGGCCGTAGGGAGGTTTGCGGTGGCGGTACATCCACAAGGCCAGAACGAGGGCCAGGGACAGCACACAGAGAGGCAGCAGGGAGTACACCAGCACGTTGAGCAGCGACGGCACTCGGGGTGGAGGTCGGATTTTCACTGCGAGGGTGGAACAGAATAATTACAGGATGTCAGCTTTGTGACATTGCCGGTTGTTTGCAGCGTTACCGCGAAAGCGGATTTTAAAAAAGGAGACACGTTTCATCTTGATTGTCCAGCCCTGATCATAAGTGACTGAGGCACTGTAAAGGCTCTAAAAATACAAACAAATAGCCTAGTTCTGCTGGGTTTAAAGTCTACTTTGTGTCAGCTGACTATCAGTATAATGCAGACTATGCAGGAAAAAAAAGATTCTGTTGAAACTACACGTTGAAGCAAACCAAAACGCCGAGAAGGTAAATGGACCAAAGACAGTGTAACGTGCATCAGTGTGATATACATGGTGCTTTTTTTCTCTCTCTCACTCTCTCACTGCTAAGCTTCACTTCCACTAATCGGAGGGGAAAAGCAAAGACCTGTTTTTTGCTTGTACTGTACGTGGGATGCATTTGCGGCTCACCTCGGTTGCCACTGCCAATCATGTCAGGAAGGTGGGTGAATCGTTCATTGCAGTAGTTGCCCTCGCAGCAGCAGAAGAAGACCTGAGGGTTTTCCTCCATAGAGACACACTCTTGCCTAAAACAAATTAATAGAATCAAGCATAATTAAGCAGATGACACACCGACACTATTGCCTTGAAATCCAAACAACAAAAGATGTTTTTTACATTTTATACTGTATAGTTGTTAAATATTTATACAAGAAACATCAATGGTCATATATTGTCTTATTAATGTTAATCATGAACATACACTTAAGGAAACCGTAAAACACACGTTTCTTTCAGATTATGCTCTGTAATAGCAGCCCTGCAGACGGCCTTGTTTGACTCAGTCGGGAGCTTGGAGAGATGAACGCATTTTATTTTCTATACTACTGTCTGAATCTTTGTGTTTCAGTGTTGAACTGACGGAGAAAAGCAAATCTCCCTCTGGGACAATAAACCAAGCCTCATCAGAATGTAACGTGCTTTTTTTTTCAGCTGTCATTTTATTCCCTTTACGCCTATACAGCAGCATTTCAGGCCGAAGGTATTTCCCCTGAAGCTTTCAACAGACTTTTAACTGCGTCTAAACAAACAATCTCTTTCACATACCGTTTCAAAATGGGCTTTTGGAGCTACGCTGATCGACAACATGGCACTCGGTGCACATATTTATCATGAAAACATACAAAAGTGCAGGTTCATTGTAGCGATACCGTGGCACAGATAAACATTTTTATTTTAAAAAGGATCCAAACTACATTACCAACGGCTAATGCTTCATTATTATTACGCACAGATGTGTAATCCAGTGCCGATGATTAGAGTTACTTTGTCTCAAGCTCGCCTTGGTGAGCCACCACAGGTTTCCAGCTTCTTTATATTCAAGCCGCAGCATTTTGGAGCCTAAAAAGTGTGATCGTGCCACTCGGCTCTCCGCTGGCTGCTGATAAAGCCAGTTTGAAATTCTCCTCCCGACTGATAAATCCCGAGTGGCCCGGTGTCACCGTATCTACTCGCCATCAGCGGGCTGTGGACGCTGAGCCGTCTATCTGCTGCCTCCCACAAAGAAGGACGGTTGCTGAGCATTTACCAAACGGCAAGTCCTCCTCGTGGAAATCCCCGTCTAACAGAGTGGGGCTCAATATCAAGATGGGAAATTTAGAGTTTGGTACCACAACATGTTTGGATTGCCTCGTGATTTGGTTTGGAAAATATCCCAATTAGTGGAGATATTGTTTATTCTGTGTGTGTGTGTGTGTGTGTGTGTGGATGCAGGAGGCTACGTGCCCACCAGTTTTATCGGGTAGTCTGCTGATGACTTGGTAATTAAGTGACATCTGCAACTTAAATACTGTATGTATATTCTTTGCTTTCCTCAATCAACATGATTGAATATTTGTGGAGTTTTGGACGGCTGAGCCAAAACAAAACGTGTGCGGTATCCGCAGACACGTTTTGTTTTGGCAACTTGTGTGATGTCTGCCGAGCCTTTCATTCAGTTGCCAGTTTATTAGGTACACCCACACAAAGATGAAGCAGTCTGAAACCACAACAGCTCAAAGCATCCTGTAACCATCACAAAGGCTCGGTGTTCAGTTTGGGTTGAAATGACTTCGAAAGGAGGTATTGATTAGACTGATCATTTTGACGGACACCGTTAAAGTGTTTAATGCATTATACGGACAGGCGGTCCTGTTATTTTGTCCACCCCGGCTACCTCAATGACGTTCTGTAGAATTAGCTGGCAACTGAGTGTGTGTTATAAGTGTTGAAAGGTGTACGTGTGATAGCAGTTTCAAAACAAAGAAATCTTCGGTAATATATCCTGAATATCTATAACATGTCAGTGGTGCATGTTTTTGTGTGACAACAAACACATTTACCTCCCTGAAAAATGGAATGACTGGTAATTAACCATGTAAAAGATTAGAAAAAAGAAATACCCATAAAAAAAAGTTACCAAGATGTGACACATCACTTGTTTGGCTGAGCTGACATCTTAAAATTCCTTGTAAAGCCCAAACACATTAGCAGGGACAGCTAATCATTACATTTGAGAGTAGATTGTCCATTTGACAAAGTTGCCAGATGCCTCTGGCAGAAGGTTATCCCGAGCCAAAGCAATATAGACGCATCGAACCAGAGGCCGGTGCCGAGACGCCTGAAACATCAATAGAAATGCACGGTGGCGATGACCCCGCACAGTTATCCCGACCTGTCGTAGCAGTTGAAATCGTCCAGCCAGCAGCCTTTCTTCACCAGCTTGATGGTCCCTGAGGAGTTGAGCCAGGAGGCGTAACAGTGCAGCCGCTTGTCCTTCTCGCCCTCGCAGCGCTCGAAGCCGCTCTGGTTGGTCCTCTCCGTGCGCCAGTTGTCATTGTAGTACACACACTCCCGGGTCTCGGCTTCGCCCAGACTGTACCCTGAGATGGACAGAAGGCCTCGGTCAGCTCTGCGTCGTAATGAATTAAAAAGTTTAAAGCGGCGGAAGCGCGGCCATATGGCGGAGCCTCCATCATCACCGTGGCACGCGGCCAAGTTTGGGAGCTCTCGGTAGTAAGGAGGGCGCTCCACTGGGCTACGAAAGCGGCGCTAAATAGTAGTTCAGCATAATCCCATTCAGCAAAACATGTCTTGAGCGAGTAATGACTAAAAAGGAGGGGGAAATGGACAGAATTTAATTAGCTATAGAAAGACAGTGGTACGCCCTCGTGTGATACAGAAGCTCGCCGCACACCGGGATGCTACTTCCACAGATAAAGACCCTTGTATCCTGCTGGAGTGTGACACATCTGGAAAGCCAGATAAGACCTTCTCCTTTACGGGCTTTTTACTGTCATGTAGCAGGAAATAGTTTCCCCCTCACCAAGCCTTGAGATATAACAATAGCCGTCAGTCTCCTGCTGTCACACAATGAGAGTGGGGGGGGGGGGGGGGGGGGGGGAATCATTTGTCTTTGAGAATTCCATGTTGGACACACTAGAGCAAAGCGTGCGGGTCGTGTTTTGGAGGAGATAGCGCACTGAACACCTGGTTTATGGTGTTGCTGGGACGTTCATCCTAAATCTTTGTTCGCCCGAAAAAATAGTGCATGTCTCTTTAAATCCCTGCCTATAGGAGGCCGCCCATCCCCCCAGTGTTACCCCCACCAACCCATTGCAAGCGCGCACACACACACACAGATTTACTTACACATTCTAGCATTTAGTTGTGCAGAAGCAGACAATGGATTTCACTATAGCATATAGGAAACATCATGCTCATTATTAAGACTGAAAGGGAGGGGCCTGAAAGGTGGCGTGGACAAACAAACATACAAACAAACAGCAGGGATGTTCAATGGTCCATTGAGCAAAGATGGCATTTCTGATATCTGTGGTCACATGATCCGGGAGGACTTTTACTACGAGATCATTCCCCAACCCCCCTTCCCTCTGCCATTTACCGCGGCTTACGCCACAACAACATGAATTCTGTGCGAAGCAGCTTACGATGCACTCCGAATCTCTAAACCATCAAACGGCGTTAGTAGGAGCGCGATTTGGCCACGAGACTCTGCCTCACTTTAAACATATAATATATATTACAATGCGTAGAAAACCTAGAGGATATTGAGGAAAGACTGATATTGTAGTTGTTAAAATAACTAAGGAATATCTATAGCTGGATTGGGGGGTGGGGGGGTGAACATGTTAGGGACGTACAGAAAAAAACTCCCCTAGGAGTTGCGAACGCACGCAAAAAAAACAACAACACACACACACACAACAAAAAGGCCAAACAAAAGAAAAACAACGTTCATGCCCAATTTCACGTGGTAGCGAGATCGCTGGCTTCGCAGGAGCGAGTTGCCCTCAGACTGCTGTCCCATCGAACCCGACGCGCGTCGATGTGGGAAAATCTGGTTTTCAGACCAGAAGTGTGGTTTCAAATCGAGGCTGAGGACACAACAACAGCGGACCCGAAATACAGCCTATAATGTTTCAGAATGCTGGTGCAGCTGCTGCCTTCTATTCCTGCCACTGTTAGTTAAGAAAGGAGAGGGGGACGCAACAGTTTTTTAAATTATATATATATATATATTATACACACACACACACAAATATAAATGTTGGGGGAAATTGACCTGCATAATAACTAATAATAGATGGATTGTGGAAGCAAAGGGAGATAATTAGATTATGGGTAAGAGAGTAAAATCGCCACCGTTGACCGACAGGATTCACTGCCAACAAACTTTTAACAACGAACCCGGGCCGATATCCACGGAGATAATTAAACACAAACACACGCGCAAAACAAATTGTTGCGAAATTCGGAACCAACAATGGCAGCTCACCTGCGCATAAAGTTCCCAGAAGAAGTGAACAAGTCATCCATGAAAAAGACATGTTCCGTTTGGATCACAGCACCGATATGTTCCCCCTGCGTTCCGTCGCGAGCATTAAAACTCGGGTTGTCCAAAAACATCCGTCCAGGATCAAAAGGACCACGGGCCTCCGGTCCCTCCAGCGGCCTGAACCACCGCCGCCGCCGCCACAACTCGTGTCAATAGCCGCGGCGCCGCAACAATGTTGCAAGAAAGAGATGGCAGCGATTAACCCGACGGTTTGAGTCCGCTAGCGCGTGCAGCCTTTCGCATCGAAAGCGGGTCCCCAAAACACAAAACAAAACCAAAATAAAACCGAAAGAAATGAAGTCGACAAAAACCCCGTCCGAGGCGAAAGCTCGGCGCTTCTTTTTTCTGTTGTTGTTGAGGTTATTCACTCGGATAGTAGCACCGCTGCATCGGGAGGTCGGTCGGGGTTTACATGCATGTTACTGATCTGTGTCCAAAATGGCTTCTAAATGGGGAATGGGCTGCAAACAGGGGGAACCCGGATGTGTAAACACAAAGAGGGGAATTCAGGCAGCCACAGCGTGTGACCTTAACGCGACTCCGCAGATTCACGCCTGCAACGACTCTATTTCACAACGCCGCAGATGCGTTTCACGCTTTAAAAAAAAAATTATAAAGGAAAAAAAAGTAAAATAGCCCATCGGAAGGAAACACGAGGCGTTTGTGAAAGATATTTGCTTCCCACGTTGGTTTTTGTCCCGGTTCCAGCTGATAGTAACACTTGCACTTTCTGTGGTCAGAGGTGGTATTTCCTATTGTCTACTTTTCCATTCGAATGATTTAAAACGGTATTTAAATTCAATTGTCTGGTATCCCGACTAAGGTTCGCTGTTGTCTCACGAACGACCGTCGAACATGTGATAGCTTTGAAAAGAAAAGGTTGTTATTGAAGGTTTTTAATATTTTAGCTGCCGTTATAAACCAAGTGAGGCTTTGAAAACGGTCTTTATTTTAATTGTATTTACAGTTTAACAACACATATGCACGAAATATACTTATATCTCCGTGCACATGTGAATACACGTCTATCGGCCCCGCAAATTGTGCAATACATTCTTAGGATTTCCATCTGAAGGATCTCGTATGCATAAGCGCCTGTTGCTAAAAATAGCTGACCCAATTTGCAGTAACAGGATACAATAAATGCTATTTAAAATGTATTCCTCTGCTAGACAGTGTTAAATATAAAATATATCTCACACAGCAACACCAAAATAGAACCAAACTATGGCTCAAAATGAATCACTAAGCATTTTCTATAATCGTCACAAAACAGGAAGTGACAACAATATTCCCAAATTTCGAAACGTTTTTTCCTTTTTTCTTCATAAATTGTGACATTACTTGTGTTTGTCACGGAGGAGTGGTCAGCCTGCCCACTCACCACGTCTCCCAGCCAACACACAATCGCTTTCATAAATATTTCCCTCCAAAGGGAGGCGTTTCAAGTCATTATCCTCGAACTAATTATTGGGTATGCTCCTCTTTTGTAATCTCCTCACTTAAGAAGAAACACACTACAGCAAATAATCAAGGCTTATTTATTATATAACATAGATGTTTTAATAATACTAATACATCATCACTGCACATAGTTTCCATTGTTTTGTATTTAAGAAAAAGCTCTTTCAAAACAGAAGTCCTTTGTGTAAAAGATGAATTCCCATTTTTGTACTGAACCAGCAATTACTTTGTTAAAATGCCATTAAGCCTCACTCAGATTCCCTCTCTCTTCCTTGTCTTTGACTAATAGCCTGCCTTTGACACCCACACAATTTATGCGGCAAATGGCCCAGGAATGAGGTTAGCCATAGGTAATCGCCCCCAAACTAGTGCCACCGAGTGTAACTCAAGACCAAGCATTTCCTCATTAAGCCATCCCATGTTGACCCCTGTAACTTGATAGAGGCCAACAGTGAAACCGTGCAGAGAAAGGTGTTCCGTTGTCATGACAGTTGGAAGAGAAAGCACACGAGTGCTCATTAAAGGTCCACTGGTCACAACCACGGTGTGACATTCCGAAAAGAATAAGGGCGCTGGGAGGGAAATGATGCAGTGGTTCATCAAAAAACATCGACGTATGAGCTAATAATGTTGTGAAAGGCTGTTAAACTTGGCGTTTATATACCTGTTGTGTGCATGATGTCATAGAAGCTGGATGGAGAATTCAAGTGGATGTACAAAGACGTTCACTGATTATTTTTATTATTATCATATGATATTAATCAGAATTGGGGTTTCCTATTTTTTATTCAAGGAAAGAATCCACCCTCCGTGTCCATATCCATATGGGCTTGTGTCATGCTTCTGAAAGTTCACACTGCAATCACTAGAAAACCCTGCAGCAAAAGTCACGACTTGAAATGACACTAGAGGGTAGCAGAGCTACCGGGGCCTTCGCGGATGATGCGTCAACCTGTGTTAAATATCTCCCTTTCACTCTTGGTTTCTAACTGTAGGTCCGCGGCGCACACTGTTTCTTCCATTTACTGCTGACGCACAAACATTCCCTTGTATGATGGCGGAGTGACTGCTTTTCTCTTCCAGAATCTCCCATTAAAATAAAATACTCAACCCTTTTATTAATTTGTGTTCAGAGGTATTCAGTTGTTCATGTGCATTGTTAATAGATCCATTAGTATGAGGTAAAGGTTCTGAATATATGGCCTTCAAGAGACAGCAATAACTTGAATCACAGCCCACAGACACGTCTGCAACGCACCATGGCGGTTTAAGTTAAGAGTTCCACACCGAGTGAGCGGCCGATGTTACAAAATCAATAAAATGGAAATGCGATTGAAGGTTTTGTAGGTTCACTACTTTATTTCAGCCTTCGAAGTATTCCGTACAAAAATAAAACAACAAGCCATGTCAAACATGTGCTTTATCTTTTATTATTTTATAGCCCCACAGAGTCAACAGGAGGTTTGTTGACAGTGTGGTGTGTTTTCCCCCGGTGGTTGACTCTGTCTCTGCTTGCACGTTGCCTGTGACGGTGCCATGCTTTAGAAATAGTTTGCCACCCTGCGAATAGACTGGATGTTGGGGTTCTCTGCCTGCCACTCCATGTGGGTGCAGTAGTTTCCTCTCTCCACGATGTACATGCGGCCGCGGTAGTTAGGCTCCTCGTAAAGAACCCATCTGTTTGGGAGAATAAATGAATGACATAATGACAAAAATGTTCAATGTGTTTAAAGTTTGTCTGCCTGATGGAATGCTTTATGACCCTTTAAAAAAGTAGCCGTGTAGTTCACATTCACTAATAAACTACAATAAACACCAGACTATTCCAGCACACTTGTAAGTGCTTCAAATGTCCCCGTGCTGGAGAGATACTTACGCTCCATCTCCATAAACCTTGATGGAGTTGACGCAGCTCTTTGTCAGGCCTCGTGCTTGCAGGAACGGACAGTCGTCGCACAGCTCCACACACTGGCCTGAGAAGTTGTCTCCCTCGAACAGCTCCATCCTGTAGTGCTCTCCATGCTGAGGGGGGGGGGATAATGAAAAATCCTCTCAGTGAGTTACAGCTGACGTTTCTTTGCCTTCAACTCACTTCCGAGGATCAAGGTCTTCTCTTACAGGCACTCTATCGAGTGCACTAACTGTTGTGCCTATTGACATCTAGAGGTTAAATATTCATGGAGGGCAATATGTATGGCCCACAGTCTACAAAGTATATCTCAAGACTTCTTGGTGATTTTTCTTTCAAGTGATGGTATCAGTAGGTGTGAAGGGAAAAGGCTCGAGCTGTTAATATGCCTTTGGACTGGAAGAGGAATGTTATTGGAATGTTTCTTTACAATTTCTGAAAAACAGATGTGAACAAATGAGCCAGGCTTCTTATTTTCTTTTGTTTATTCAAACAACTAAATATTCGATACCTCTCTCTCTCTCTCTCTCTCTCACTCTCTCTCTCTCACGCAAACACAAACCCACCCACGCGCACCCAAACACTCACCATCCTGATTGGTTTGCAGGAGCCCATGTGATCATTGTGGGCATTCCAGCGCTGGAACTCGGGGTACTCTCCGTGCTCCAGAACGTACTGTTGGCCCTTGAAGTCCGGGTGGTCAAAGCAGATGAAGGCCCCGCTCTCCACCCGGACCGAGTTCACCCTGTTCATGAAGCCTCGGTCCTGGAAGTTGTCGCAGTCGCTGCTGATCTCCAGTTTCCTCCCGGTGAAACATTTCCCCTCATAGAACACGATCTGTTTTTTTTTTTTTTGAAGATTCAAATACTTTTCTGCTAAACAAATACTCGCATAGAAAGTGCTGTGAACAGTCAGAAATATTCCACTCGACGCTCGAGACGGACATTTGCATCCTGCCGGTAATTCACATGGTTGCGTCACGTTTTTTTGGTACTCACCTTTCCTGAGTACTGAGACATTTTTCCACTGTTAGCTGTTCCACAGGCTAAGAGTGGAAAAATGTGGACGCCCAGATATATATGGCCGACAGGCAGGGCGGTGGTATCGCGAGGCGAAGGTAACAAAGGCACAACAATGGGGGGTTTAGACATTTTGCCACATGGACACTTTCCCTTACATGTGCCAGTGCTGATATTGGAGTTTGGCTCTCAGGAGGGGGGGGGGGGGGGGGGGGTTAAACAATGCAGAGGGTGGGGGGGAGAGATTTTGCTATGACTGGCCTTTGTGATGTTACGCCGAGTCTGGTTTGCGGAATAATATTTGGGTGGTGTTCCGACGATGCGAGCAAAGGCAGCCAAATGAACAGGGAAGGAACATTTAGGCAGATGTGAAAGGACGTGTGTGACCCAACCAGAAATCCGCCACCTCACAAGTTGGGCAAGCAGCTGTGAGAATGTTGATATAAAATAACGATGGGTGCTCCCATCTCTGTGTCTGCATTTTGATGGAAGCGGAATGAGCAGAGCAGCACAGATGTTCTGCTCCAAAGCAGATTTTCACTCTCTGCTGTTGTTTCTCAGAGGCTGATCCAGATGACATCCCTGGATCTACTTGGACTTTGACCTGTTCTGTTCTGAACATCAAAAATCACCAGTTTTATAGAAGATTTTAACACATATACAGATGTCGCGGTGTGGGATTATTGAGAAAAGTATATTTATTACACGTTAATCATTCAGAAATGAACTTATATATACTATATACTTTGGAAGATCCCTCAACTGGTAGAGAAAAAATGTACTGAGTCAGCGAACACACACACATCTACAAAATCAAGTAATTTTATAAAACCTTAAATATTGAAATTAATGTATTTATTTTGAAAAAAGTATTTATTTGTACAGTGAAAT
Source organism: Pungitius pungitius (assembly GCF_949316345.1). NCBI lineage: Eukaryota > Metazoa > Chordata > Actinopteri > Perciformes > Gasterosteidae > Pungitius > Pungitius pungitius. The sequence continues at coordinate 6,088,427 of NC_084914.1, forward strand.
GTTTTGGTTCAAGAGTGGTCAGAGTCCGGAACGCTTTCAACACACTCAGTCATTGTTTATCGCAATGCAAATATTCAGAAATGAGACTTTTAGGATTTTTATTTTCTAAAACTCACTCAGAATTTCAGCATAATTGGAGTCAGAGATGTCACAAACACACATATGTGAGCCCTTATCTGGAATTATTGATGAAATAGCATTTACCAAACTTTAAATACTCAGAAAATATATTTTTCTCTGTAGAAATGGAGCTTTTGCTTTGGAAAATCACTAATTTGTACATTAGTTGTGTTTTTTAAGTTGCATTTTCTTTTTAACTTACTAAATTCAGTTAAGGTGTTTCATACTAAATGCAAAAATAATTCACTAAATCGCACCGTGGGTGTCAGCGCACAGGTGCATTCAAATTCAGGTGTCTGCAGTAGCGGACGTGGAGCCTCGAGGAATCACAGCAAACCCCGTGAACCTGTCGTCACGTTTAAAGCCGCCGTGTCTCACTGTGGCGACCAACATCTGCTTTGTCTTTCCTTCTTTCTTTTGTTTGATCATTTACTAAGCCACTACACATGTCCCTCCACACACAATAGATCTACCACACAAGGTAGACACACAAGGAACACCTGTGGTGAACAAACATGGCCTCCTCGCGACACCAAGTCCACAGCCGGGGTTTGAACTTATGACTTCAGTTCCGTACGCTTAATGATTTATAGTTTGGTTATTAGTCCCTTTTTGAGGTGGTGCCCCTTTATGTATTCATTTTCGGAATGATTTTAGGGATTTTTGCTAATTCTATTGATGATGATGATCAATGATTTTGTGCCTTTATTTAGACCCCAACAAGTGTCGGATATTTGTCTCCGGGTGTCTAGGTTTAAATACCATATGGAATTTGACGCCAGTAAAATCTGATCAAGGTAAAAAATGTTTTTTTTTTCAAAATTGACTAAAGGAAGTATATTCCTCTATTTGTGCAAGATGTACTTGATGTGTTGACAGCTGAGAGAGATGGTTCCACTCTTTCAGCCTCTTTCTGTAGTCTGTGCGGGTTCAAGTCCATTCAGGCTTTGTTTGCCAAGGTTATAGTTAGAGAGCACTGGGCTGAAGCTATCACTCCTCACATGGCTCATAGACATTATCCACCTAAAGCAAACATACTGTACCTTTTGCAAATATTCTCTTTTCCACTTAAGGTTTAAATCTAGCTAATATATGAACCGTTATCTAAGTCGGGGACAGATGCATACATTAAGATCTGCAAAAAACTCATAAATTACATAAACTGTGGACACAGGGTGAACAGCTGTTGCATAATTCATCCGAGCATTGGGAAACTATAACCCCTGAACACAGTGTACCCGTGGTGTGTGAGGAGCTGGGCGTGCACGGGAGAAACACCACGTTACCATGGCGGCCCAGTAAGTACGCGCGGGCATAAAAGGAGGGAAGGTGGACCAACGCGTCTCAGTCAGCGGCAGACACAGAGACAGACAAGCCAGCGAGGTATGGAAAACGTGAAACAATACTTCATTTGTGTCTCTTGCCTGACATTTTTCAAATCAATATCAGTTTGACGTTTCTTAATTATGCATTTGCTGTCAGACGTCGATTTCACTGCACGTGGATTTAAATACTTTTTCATAATTTCTACTTTATATTTGACACCAAAACCGTGGAGTTAAGTACCGAAAGTATTGCATGCTATGATAAAACCCGGGCTTTGTGTCTCACAGGCTTTGTGTTGGACCCAATGATGAAGTTTCTGGTTTTGGCTCTGGCCGTCGGCCTGCTGTTTACAGCTGGTGAGTCATGTCACTGATTCTCCCCCCCCCCACCCCCCGTGTGAGGAGAGTGTGATCTCATGTGGCTTAAATCACACCTCTGACATCAAAGTGGATTCAATCTAAACTCATAACTCGCAATAGTTCCTGGAGATATTCTTATCCGGCCAAAGAAGCCGACACGATATGACTTCTTGTTTTGTTTTATGTTTTTTTTTCTTCAGGTGAGGCTCTGGACTGCCACCGGTGTGTCTCCAGGAGGGCTGGAGGAACCTGTGAGCTCTCTGTGGAGACCTGTAAACCGGGGAAGGATGCCTGCGCCGCGGCCAGTTTCCTCAAACCACCACGTGAGTTAGAATATCATCTTTGCTAAAGATTATAGTCACGTAAAAGGAGAAGTTCTCTATAACTAAACATGTGTGGGTGCCTCGTACCAAAACTGGCACCAATGGGGATGTTAAGTTGTGTAAAAAGTCTAGAAAAAGAGATGTGCTTGAGACCTCTTGTGGCCAAACAGTACCGGGCACATGGTAACATTCAAGTAGAAGTAAACTAAATCCGGGTGTTACATGTGAAAATGTTCAATATCAAATACTGCACATTGACTTTTCAATGAATCATTTTTCTTTAAAAAAAACTTTCTTAGACGGAGAGTTTCAGAAATGCATGGCGCTGTCAGACTGCGAAATGCTGCAGATGAACTCCTACATCAGTATCAAGTGCTGCACAGAAGACATGTGCAACACCTATGAAATGAAGAGTTGGAGAATCTCAGAGGTGTGAATTCAAAACTAAACTTGCTGTCAATCCGTTGACTAATAAAAGCAGTTTGACACAGAGTTCTCATTTCTTATTAAGTTTTCCTTTCGACATCCACATTGAGTCCATAACAAAGTCTTCATACTACGACCAAATAGCACCAGTTAGGGGATTCATCTTCATATTTAATATTAGATTCATATTCAATACTTATTATATATATCTGAATAGTTATTCAGACAACTTCAGCTCTTTCATAGCTCATTGTCCCACAGGACATTGCACTGACCTTTGACCTCATTCCTTGATTACTTTTAATATTGACCACCAAAACCTACCTCAAAGTTTGACTGGTGCAAAAGATCAACACCATATTCGACTAAGCCGCGCATACTTCAAGCCACGGAGAGGAGCGAAAAATCTCTAATATGGACAAATACCAATACAAACAGCAGTGAAAACCATTGAAAGAAAAAATTCTTTATAAGTAATCTTGTTTGTCTTCAATGTACCATCAATATGCAAATTAGAGGTGTGTGTGTTCTAAAAGACAACATGGAAAAATGCCATTTAGTAAATACAAGGCTTTTTTTTACTGGATCTCAGCTTGTTATCCATCTTGGGCAATATGCAGTGTTTTCTATCCTCATAAAGCTGTGCAGTTACAGTATTTGTTAGTCTTTTTTTAAATCCCTTCTGTTTAATATTAATTATATTTTAAGGTAACAAAATAAACTTGCTCTGCCTACCAGGGCACAAAAAGTGTACTTATCAGCCGGTAAAAAATCCACACTCGACCTTTCTTTACATAACCACTTTTTGCTTTAATGATTACAATCAAAAACATTTGTACAACATTTTCAACATTAGAAAATGGAAACCGATTTTTTTTGGGGGGGGGGCGGCTGACAGTAACCGCTGGAAACCAACTGAGGGACAGAGGAGTGGGTACTGCGTGAAGATTAAGTAGAAAAAGAGCTGAATAAGGGTACATGGGAGGAACCAAACAGCTGGTGATGTATCAGAAGAAACCCCCATGATTACTTATCTATTTTCAGAGCTCGTACGTTTCCCTTATCTCTTATTTAAAACATCGAAGGACGTGTTGCCTATATGGAAGCTGCATAATGAGAAGCTAAGTTGCATCAAGCCAATCTGTGGCCGTAGTTACGCTCGTCGTTATAATCGAGCACAGGGGGGCATTTCTTTCTGATACACCCAAAGTTCTGTGTTTTGCATCGGAGCCGAACACAGAGAGGGGTGGATTATAGGAGGACAGGGGAACCGCCACTCATCTTTTTTTTCTTCTTTTCTTTATCAAACACACAAAGAAAAATGAGGATGACAAGGGGGAATAGAAATACTGATAAATAACAGTGGAATCAGAGCCATAAATAGACAGTATTGAATATTTAGGACTCAGCGGAGGTGGAGGAGAACTGGCAGCTAGCCTTCAAGTAACGGGATATCCCAGTGCAGTGTCCTGTGTGTTGATTGGGCGGCTCTACATCATGGAGCAGGACGTCTTTCCTGGCTGCACGCCACCGTCCATCTTCTCTGCCTCCAGGATCATCCTCCGGAAAACTTCCACAGCTGTCTGGAAGGGAACACACACACACAGGACACTGTCACATGTCTCAGTCGAAACATTTGAGCGTCTTATAAACTTTTGTGCATTTAAACACAGCCAAGCACTGTGGTTTGCAGATTAACAAAACGTCCCGACGCTATGTTGCAAAAATGAAAAGAGTTTATTTCTTTTCCTCTCCCTGGATGGAAATGAACGAAATGCAACATGCTGCACCCCATGGAGGCAGTGAACAGGGTTATTTACACGTTGGTAACCGGGGTGTTTAGATTGTTGCTTTTCTTGTGCAGAAAATCGCTGTCCTGCTGTGGCTGGAAAACGACACTGATTGGCCCTTCATCCAAAACAACACTCTGCAGAGCTGAGGCGAACCGGTCGGGCTAATTTCTCACCATCTACGTGACACAAAGTCTTTAGATCCATTTGCAACACCCTGTGAATACTTGCGAGTCTGTAGTTACTCCTGAAATGACTGCAGGGAAGCCGAGTGGTCTCGAATGGCAACAATGCGAAGCAGGAGAAGCAGAGCTCACAGCTCGACGTAGGTGGGGGAAGGCGGACACCGTCAGCACCGGTTACATTTTTGCGATTATAGATCGCAAAGTGATTGAATTGGTAATGCTGACAAACGCTGGCCATAAATTGTGTCGAAGGGGATTTATATTCTACGATTCTCAAAGGGGCCCCTGATTTATTACATCCCTGCCATAAACTCGGTGGAAACCGACGGTTTTAAGCAGAAACGGCACAACATGAAGCTGAGATATCCTGACCTTTAGTCCCTAGTATAGATCAAGCTCTGGAACAGCTGCTTATTCCCCACAATGCAACTTGATACAATCTCTTTGTTAGATCCTTCCTGCCAAGGGGAACACACACATCTTTCCAACCATTTAGCCGCAAAGGCGTTCTGTTACAAATGTGTTCTTCAAAGATGCACCCGGTGGCATTTAGGAAAGGATCAATAAATTCATGCCAAACGCTGTTCATTATAAACACAAGAGTAAACATATAAAATGCTGCTGGATGTGATCTCTTACCTGGTTCTCTTTAGCTGAGGACTCCATGAAGGCAGCGTTCCAGGACTCGGCTAATGCTTTTCCTTCCTCACAGCTGATTACTCTGAAGAAAAAAGGGGAAAACACAGGATGAAGCACATCAATATTTCTGAGTAAAGCCGCTGAGTTCAATTCTGCCTCCACTGAACATGGCATGTTTGCAGGGCTACACAAACGCACACAGACTAAATGATGACTGGGTGTACCTACTGTCTACGGTGGACCTACGGTACAATTAAAGTAAATGTCAGGACATACCGCTCCATATGTAGGTCGTTCTTGTTTCCGACCAGCATAATCGGAACCCTGCATCCAAGGGGAAAGGACACGGCGCATTGTCATTAATGCATAATAACATTTACAGTGGGCCAGCAGAACAAGAAGAAACAGCCGTACTCACTGAACTTTTCCCACCATGTCCAATAGTTTTTCATGGATGACTTGTACAACTTCAAAGCTGAAACACAAGAAGGGAAAGTCTCTTGTTTGGCATTTCGACAAAGTTTCAACTGATCGTACGGAAAAGTAAAAGTGTACCTTTTATTGGATGTAACGGAATACACCAGAATGTAACCGTTGATATCTATGGAGTAGGTCTGTGGGAAGATAGAGTACTCGTCCTACAGAGCGAGATATGGAGGAGAAATGTGTATGTTAAGTTACAGGTTTGAAAAAGAAGAAAAAAATAACTGGCTAAACTGAAGGGAAATACCACCTCAAATATGAATTCCAGGGGTCTATTTCTGAGGACTAGGAAAGCTCGAGGAGTATTCAGGAACATGAGCTACTTTCTCAAAGATAGTGACTGGATTAAAAAAAATTATAACTTTGGGATTTGGGAGCGAGTTGCATATAACACATATTTAAAAAGAAATCAACCGGCATACCTGTCCTGCTGTGTCTACCAGCTGAAGATGGTACTCTTGTCCATTTATTGTGATCATTTTAGTAAAAGCTACAGTCAAAAGAAAAGACACATTAGACATAATCGAAAAAAAAAGGAATTGAACATTTAAAGGACGCAGAGAAATGATTTTCTTAAAAGATAAGTTTGTCCAACAGAGATCATACAGCAGCATTTTCTCTATGCAGCACGATGCATGCGGTGCATCTTCAGAGCGCACATCTCCTTACGGATCCATTTCGGTACCACTGAGTTCATCCCGCACAGGAATGTCGATATCTGCCTGGAGATGGGTCGCATTATCTACAGGACTTGAGGGATTGCACTGCCTGCAGCATGGCGCTGACGCTCCACTTTATGTTAACCACCCAGGCATTATTTATATATACGGACCACACGCTTTTCGCAAAAGCACGGGGCTAAATGTGAGCAAACATGTCGGGAAAAGGAAAAACAGCCTACAGGTAAATGTTAGACTCAAACCTCTGGAGAGCCCGGAAACATGTGTGTGTGTGTGTGTATTTAGGCGTTTGAAGAATCATCTCGTTTCTTAAAATGTACCGCACATTAAAGCAAAGCTCACTTTTCAAGCCACTGATTTTCAAGCTTTTTGCACTAAAGTCCAGCAGGTTGAACTTTAAACAAACACGACAGCGGCTGAGTTCTCCAAGAAGTGCCACCTTTCTGCTGGAAATGTGTGTGGAGCAACCTGCTGGGAAGCAATTCTGGGTCATCATTCTTCTTCTTTCTGGGACATCATGTCGTAGATATATAATAACAACAGTTTCTCTCCCATCCACCAATCATTTAAACATGATGAAAAGTAAAATTAAGATTATGTGATAACACAAAAACGAAATTATGATGCTGTATCGGAGCTGTAACAATGATTGATTAACAAAAAATCACATTCAATAACGACAATCTTCATTCTATCAGCTAAATTGCCAAAAAAATTCCAGTTCCAGCTTCTTAAGATGTGAGGATTTGCTCTTTTATATATTTGTAAATTAAAGACCTTGAGTTTTGGATTTTTGTTGAGTTCTATTTTCTGACATTTTATTAAGCAAATAATTATTGATAATACAAATATTTGTTAGTTGCAGCCTAGCAGTTCATGTTGCATGAAAAACTCCAATTGCGATATACAAAGTTATCTAAACCATCTCCATGGCAACTGAGCAAGTTCATCACATGATATTGTTTTTTGTTTTCCTTTTTGTGCTTCTAAGTATACAGTGTTTCATTTCTCAGATGGTAAAACCTTCTGAGACAAATTTGTAATTTTGGACTTTATGAATAAAACTGACTAGTTTGTTGACTTTTTAAAACCGTTTCTTGTGTGTCATAATGGAGGCTACATACTTAAAGAGGGTCAAAAAGAGCAGAGGGACTATCAAATGCAGTTTAAGCTGGTTTTATTATTGTTCCTATGTTCCTACTATTGAACCTACTAACTAATCTAAGATTTCCTTTTTTGTGTCAAGCTCAATTGCCACTTACTGTTTTCTATTGTTGGGTCATATGAGTCCACAAACTGGCCCTCCACAAACTGAATTGTCAAGGAGGACTTTCCTGTAAAACACAAAGGAATATTGTAAACAGGGAACTTTCACATGTTGGAATATCATGAGAAATGTTGAAAGCTACAGTTAAAAGCTACACAAAAGTGTCCCTCACAACTAATGTTCATTAGTCAATGACTTTGGCATGAGATGTATTCAGCTTGAAGAAGTGAAAGGGATTAATGCGTGAAAAACACAGCATGTGAACAAATATCATCATCAGGTTCAAACTCAAAATGACCAAAAATAATAAAAAATATATAGATAAAAGATAGTAGAATACCGCGGGATTGATAACATGGGTTGTATATGGTAGGTATGCAATCATAAATATTATCCAAATCTCTGTGGGAATAAGTCATTTTAATTCTAAATTAAAAAATGTCAGCTGGGCCTAAAACTCGCTCTATCTGCGTGTGCCATCTTGCCTTCGTGCACAGCCTTTCACCGCATACAAAGTGCGCTCCTTTGAGTTTCAGATTATATCAAAATTAAGCGCACAGCAATGCGTCAAATCCTTGTGGTCATTCCGGCCTTCAAAAGGCCAGGCACACACTAACGAAACATATGGAAACGTATCAGTAAGGACAGTCAAAGGGGGGGGGGGAAGGAATCGATAAAATATATACATTTATATTTAAACAAATATATTCAGCCCGAAACGAGAGGCCTCGTGTGATAAAACCCCGCGAGAGGTGGCGCTCCATCATCTGCTGTGAGATGTTCATTCCTCTAATTTGGGTCTAATAAGCTTTGGGAGGCGTGATGGACGTTACGTTTACATTCACACAAAAAGGCCGCTGAAATCCAGCCTCCGCGTCTCACCCGAGGCCCTAAAAAAGATGCCGTCCCACCGTTTTCCTTTCGCGTGATCTGGTCGAGACTCACCTACGGATCTGTACCCGAGGATGGCGATTTTCCGTGATTTTGGCTGCGGCATGTCTCGTGCAGGTTATCGCATCTAGTCCTCGGTGTGCACCGCAACCTCCAACCGGAATGGCATCCAAATTCAAGGGGTCGAGCGATTCGACATACAGCCAGATGACAGCAGGAGTCCTTCTTTAATTATCTTAACGTTCTCGGCTTGAGGAAAAAAAAAACGTTATTTCAGGCCATGTCACAAAAAATAAGCATGGAGCAACTATAGGTCCTCTGTGACTGCGTCACTCCCCTTTGCTATGTAATGAATGAGCAATTAATGCTTTGCGTCCCGATTGGCTACAAGCAGAATGAAGGCGGGAAGCGATGCCTGTTGTAAAAATATGATTGGATGAGACAGCTGTCTGTCAAGCAGTCCTGCCCGCTTCCTGGAGTGTGATTGGCTGCTGCGCGCACTGACGCGTGCTGGATGGTTGGGTGCAATGTCATTCATTTCTGTAGGACTACTGGCACTACTGCTCCAAGGAAGCCGTCACTATTTGTATCTCTTTTACGTTACACCCGTTGTACCTTTGCAAAGATAAAAGACGTCACTTAACAAGTTTATTTTGTTCTTGTGTCAGTAGCGTACGGTCAGTAAAGTTTATTTGTGTTGCTTACTTTCTCTTAACAGATTTAGAGGTTTAATATCGACTTTACCACAGCTACTTTCTTTTCATTCTCATTCCTTTTAGATCTTGGAACTTGACTTGTTTGTAGTTTGCAGACAATAGAAGACACACATAATAAGAAATTAAAACGTGCTAATGTCTGATTTCTTAACATACTTATTTTCAGTCATCACACTTCCATTTAACAAATAATCACTGCAATATGAGGCTCAAAATAAAATTTAGAAAAAAGTTTCTTCTCCATTATCAGCCTTCTTGAGATTGCTGGTGCATAGAACAACACCAGTAGGTTCCTTGAAGATTGTAGACAGGTTATTAGTACATTTACTAAAATTGGGACATATTTCTAAAGGCTGTCGTATGACAAAAGCCATTTAAAACCTTACCAATGACAATAATTACATTTTGCTGGGAGATAGAAAGGGATCTCACACGTTGGCACAGTGCAGCAGCAGTGACCACCAAGTCCTCACTGACCAGTAATGATCCACACACATGGTCGCCCCCTTGCGCTGTACCAAAGCCATACACAGCATCTGCTTCTCTCGGCCTGTAAACCCATGTCTACTTTCACTCCAATCTGCTAAGATAATTAAAAATCCTAAATTTTTGTTAATTATCACATGGTTGGGTGCATAATAATCAAGTTTGGTATTCATACTGTTGCTTCATTGACATGTCAGAATACAAAAAAGCAGCATTTTGTGTAAAGCACAATACCATAGAGACAGTTTGTGTGATAGGCACATATTTCCTTTCAATATGAGGAGCAGTGTTATTTTCGTATTGGAACACCAACACACACTAGCACACTCAAAATGTGTTGCAAGTATTATAAAAAAAGTGTCATCATTGGAAAAAAGGAGGTACAATAAGGATAATGTGATCTCATAGCACAGAAACAGAACATGAAACCAATATTTTCAGAGAATTAAAATAAATAGGCTGATTTACAGTAGAAAAGCTCTTCTTTACCTTCTAGTTCATGGTAAATGCTTTACATCCACTGAATGATCTTACCATTTTGTGCATTTTCTTTATTATTTAGCTTTCTTAAATGTAATATGTTCTTCTGTGTCATTTTTTAAAATTATATACATTGAGTTTTTCCTCTAGGTATGAATGAAGTATAAATCCATCTATCCATCTTATGTTAGCCAGTAGATGTCCCCATAACACCATTGATGACTCTCACAGGCAGCGTGTCAATGCTCAAACTGTTGTGTATTTCAGCACATTATAATTATTGTTTATTTCCATCCATTTCTTGTGTTTGGTTCAAACTGACTATACGCATTATTCAAACAGTGGAACGCGGGACCTCGTCAACCTCACACCAGACTACACACATTTCTGATTATGAGCTGATAGTGTTTTGCGTTGTAGATGTTAAAATATCCGGGACTCGATGTAACTGTGGTCTGAGCACAACCGCAGTCATGCAACAATACCACAGGCCTTAATTAGTGGGCCAAGCCATAGGAAGTCAAAGTAGGCGTGGTGAAGGTGGTGTTATAATCAAATGTTACTTAACTGATCAATTCATGCTCTAACAAAAATAATGCACTTGGTAAAATTATATGTTGCTTAAATTTCCATAGTTTTTCCATCCAGCTTAAATTGCAATTTTTGGAGCGAAATTCTTAAGTTAGTTATATAATGTCTCAAAAATAGCCCATAGATCCAAGGGTGCGCAGCTTTCCATGGCATGTGACCAATGAAGTCCCCTGTTTCCTGGTCACGTCCTGGGCTATTAGCACCTAATCACAGAAATGTCCCACTCCCCGTCTCTAAGACCCAACTGTTTTGCCTCCACACACACTTCTCAGCGCTGGAGACAAGAAATCACTGGTGTCAGCAATAGGCGATTTGTTCTGCATGACATTGGGTGTCAAAAAAGAAAAAAAAAGAAAATAGCTGAACTGAAATGGCTGAAGGGTGTCTGCAATCACTGGACACCCTCTCTCCCTCTCTCTCCCTCTCTCTCCCTCTCTCTCCCTCTCTCTCTCCCTCTCTTTCTCTCTCATACAGACACACACACACACACACACACACACACAAACTCATGCACATGAATAGGTCAGACTGGAGGGATACAGCCGTGTGCGAGACAGGGATTACAGTGTGCTGACCAGGGCCAACAATAAATTCCCCCCACCGCAACAACAACAGGTGTCTGACGAGATTGTTTGATTTTAATAAAAGGCTTACACAAGTAATACATTAAGCTCTTCTCAACATGTCGGCCTTTTGTTGTCACTGGAAAAATCCTCTTTTGGTTCACCGCAGCAATTCATTTCACAGAACCTCGCGAGACGCCCCGATTACCAACGTTGCGGGTTCGATTTGTTTTTGCCACGGGCCGCGTTTCACTTCCACAAAAAAATTCACCCGAGATCTGCGGCCCTCCCGATTCCTTCGGCTGGGGCGAGCTACAGCGGAAACACGCAGCTGGACCTCGTGCATCTGAACCCTGGGCGTGTGGCTCCGGGCGCGCCAGCCTCTTTCAACTCGCCGTGAAAGCACCCCTGGCTCTGTTAGTATGCCAGCCCGAGCGCCAGTGGGGAGCGAGTCAACCGCATCCTCCAGCTGGGTCCGTGCCACCAACGGGCACCTGGACCCACTTCGCAAAAACCTCGTGAAACCCAATGCATATTTAACCCAGAGGAATGCGTTTGGGTGCCACCTTGAAACAAGTGAAGCTGTGTGTGTGTGACACCCGTTTGCGCCTTTGTTTCACTAATTTCGGAGAGTTTTCTCTACCTGCTGGGTGCAAAGCAGTCCCTTTTATAACTGGCGGATTCACAGTTCAGGCTGTGCCTCAGCTGTTGGACCGAGTCCAGTGACACACAGGCCTTGAAAGACAGCCATCGTTATCCAACTCTCACAAGGTGTCATTGTAGGGATCCAATGATTACCATATCAGCACCACATGAAACATTAATGTCTTGCTGGCGGTGATGGCCTGGCACGCATCCTAATTTCTGGAACAGAGCAAGTCAGATCTCATTGTTTCCGGTTTTCGGGGACATGAGCTGAAAAGGTCCTCGGCGATGAAACTCCGCTTGTGGTCCAAATACAATCCTTTAAAAAATATGAGCGCCTCCAACACACCTGACACACCGCTTGAGAGCCCGTTGAAAGCCGTCAGTACACTTCCATCGTTGTCACTCACGTCAACATATGGGCAGCAATGCAGTGGTCTGGAACCAGAATACCTCAGGATGGCTTTTTGAAGTAATGATGGCGTTGCTGCCAACTCAGTCCCAGTCCCTGTTTGCTTGTGGTGCGATTACGTGAGCCACAAACCGAGTGTGCGGCCTGCCGAGCGTGGGCTGTCCGGGCATTTGGGACCATGTTCCAAACATTTTGAAGTGAGGTCACATTTGGGACCTCAGCCATATCAAATCAGGAAATACAAAAAAAATACCACCAAAGGAAAAAAGAATTTGAACGATAACCGAGTCCAACATGTTGGACTCACCCTGTTTTCCTTCTGCTTCCCTGTGGCAGGCGCTAAAGAGCACTGACAAAAACAACTAGAAGCAAGTTCAGTTTCCTCCCGCGGAGCTGACACAGTGATCAACACAGAACATTATCCAGGTCAGGAGAAATCTGGGACACTCGTCATTCCGTCTATCTGTATCTTTGAGTTTTACACAGTAAAGTACACAGTTTTTCAACATGTAAATATCATCACTGCCGGTATGAATGTGAGCGTGTATATAAGTAACCTGGGAGGTGAACCATCCCACTGTTACCACAGCACCCTGTGCACTCCACACCAGTGCACCTGTACATTAAGAAAACCACTCAAATACCCTTGCATATATATATACACGTAACCATTAAAAACAATTCAGGTGCGAAAGCTAGAAAGAACCAACTGTTGAATTATCCTTCTTTTCTTGTTCTCTGCTGAGCTTTCAGGGAGCGATGGACCTCATTGACGTCCTCGAAGCACTGGCAGGTTTTCTCATCGTGATTCTTCTGCAGCTGTCCCCCCCCCCCCCCCCCCCCCCCCCCCCGCTTGCACTGGACTGCTTCTGCTCCACACTCAGCGGCCTGTAGGAGAAGCAGTGAGCAGGTGAGACCCAGATAGGCTGCTCGGCGGTACTTCATCACCCATGCTGGCTGTTGTCACAGCCACAATTGGTCCGCACGCCCCATCCGCTGCGTCAGCAAAGTCGGGACTTGATTTGGTCACTTTCGGAGCACTTCCCCGCTTGATTCCGGCCATCATCACAAATAGTGTCTTTATACGCGGCGGAGTTAACCCGGATAGCGCTCTCCCCTGGGTGCCTTTATTGTCTATTCGTCATGTTGTCCCAGTTTGTCCGAAGATGCATCTGGCTGCTTCACTGCAGATCTAACTACAGATTCCTGGCCAGTGGCCTGGGGAGAGAGATTAGGAGATTACTAGATACTCAGCGGAGGTGCTCGGGTTAGTTAAAAATGGAGAGTGAGAACTATTCCAAGAAGATGCAGAAGTGTATTTGTGTTGCTCTTTTAGCACCAATTTGTCCTCACAGTAGGCCCGAATATAATAAGACTGCCTTGATAAATAGTCATTACCACAGTGACAGTTTGCACAAACAGCCAGGGGCAACCTCCGTGAAATGTTCTTGGCCCTCATGTTCAGTCTCCAAACTGACTTGTTGGACACTCCCTCAAATTTCCTCCCCACTAATTTGCATTGCTAAGTGGGTCCTTTGTGTCACCTGCAGATCTGGCAAGAGCACTGTTGCAGCCAACTTCCAGATGGCAAATCAAATTTTTGACATGTCCTCAATTTTTGCCTAAAATGCAGAGCTGCTTCCACAGGCTCCATTAGCTAGGGGGATGCACAAAAGGAAAGTGGAAAGTGTCCAGTGGTGTGAATATTCACATCTGCACCTGCTGAATAATAGACAATTATCTTCTCAGGTGGCTCGTCATCCACCCCATTCACATGCGCTGTCCCATTTTATGGCACTAATTTGGTCTGGAATACTCAATAAGCTTGCAAAATGCATCTTTCTTGTCTCTTAGATCTAATCCTGTCTTGCTTTTTTGTCTGAAGAGGGAACATATTCTTCAATATGAGCGCTGGCTTCAGGGAGCAGGTCCGCAATAAAGAGTCTAAAGAGCCTGAGGTCTTGGCAGGTACTCCTTACATTTCAACAGTGGAGAGACACCTACGGGCAGATTTGGTGGCAGCAGGGCCATATATCATCTGTCAGCCCAAGGGGGCCTCCACAGTAATGAGCAAGTAATAATGGTATATATCTTGAACTTGGGTCTCTAAAGGTAGCTCATCCAGAGTCATTATAGTGCCACATAACCAGATGAGCTTTCTCAAATGAGACAATTTTTTTCACCCTGAGGACTGGAGGGCGTAACTGTTCTCAGAGTGAATAACTCATCCTCATTTGGTGCTAATGGGACTCTGTATTAAGGTGTTGTGAAACCGATAGGATTGGTGAATCCTATTTTCTTGTAAATCAAAGCTCAAGCTGTTTCCACACATCTGTTCAGTAAGATTGATTTGGAGAAAAAAAAAAAAAAACACGCCCGGGATAAAAAAGCAGCAGCAAATGAAGATTCGTGCCTCACAGGATTACGACGGAGTGCTAGGTGACGGTGTGTTGAGGGGAAGTATGTCATGATGACATCTCTCCATCACAGAAATGAGCATTATTTACTCCCCATCCAGCTTCTATCCCACCTCCATCCGCCAGTCCATCTTTTCTTTGCAGTGCTACAGTCAACCCGTAAAGATTGATATGCAGATGAAGCCAGGGGTTTACTGCATGTTTGACAGCATGTGTTCTGAGCCTCATGTTGCCACTCTGGGGAGGTGCTTGCACTGGAGGGGTGGGGGAGGGGGGGGGGGGGGGGCTCTAATGGTTACAGCTGAGGTGTCATTTTTCACATAAATAGAGGATGGCAGGATATAGCAATCCTGCTGTTTGTGAAATTAGCCGCAGCACACATGTACACGAGAACTGCACATTCTCAGGGTTGTGACTTTGTGATAAAGTGTCAGCTCCAAGACAGTTTCTACACCAAGTTACCAAGATATGAATGTGTTATCATTAAATACAATCTTTCCAAAGAGACATGCTGCACAAGCAGCTGCCTGAATTGGCAATGCAACCCCAACAACCCGACCCCTCCGGTGGCCAATTCAACTTGTCATTCATAAGTGCTGATGTAGCCGTGCTCAGAGCTCAGCCACCGAGTCCCCAGAGTTGGATATCAACTGTCACCCATGTGCTTTGATTACTGGGCTGGCAGAAGAACGATGACCAAGGCCACTCCAAGTCCGGGTCAGACTTTATGACTGTGTCAAAGAAAATGGATCAAGTCCAAGTTCCCATTTACACTGATCACATAAAAATCTTGTTCATTACTTGAGTGACACCCCTTTAGAAAACAATTTGGTGCCAGAAAAATTGATTTGCATTACATTGTTGATTTTGAGAAACTAGAGTTAACAATCCCAATGAAAATGACGGTTGTACATATGAGATGCATACAATCACTTAAACAGACTAAATATAAAATATCACAGAGGAGAACACAAAACTGAAAATAGAGCCTTAAGATATGACGGTAACAATGAAAAGAAAGGATTATCATGTTAACAGGGTTGAAGAAGTGTCACGGTGAACACTCTGTACAGTACACGGTGTGCACTCTGTACACGTCTATTAAATGTCCATCTGTGCTGCGACAGGGGTCCGTCCTCTGTTGCTCTTTTCCGAAGTCTATCAGTTTTCTTTTTGCTTTATCTGAATTCAACCTGTAAGGGTAGAATGCGTCACATGATTTTAAAACCTCTGGAAACCCGTTTTAAAGTGGAGCTAAAAACAACTTGACTTCAGCGCGTGTTTAGAGCTGTTGACTCACAGCAGGAAGGACATGACTTCAAAACAGGCTGACTTGGGCTTTACAATGTGCAGTCTGCTAACCTTTTCTCCAGATACGGTTATTCTCCTACATCTCAAATGGACGTTGGTGGGGGAAGCATTATAATAACGATGATATGTCAGTTTTTTTATGAAACAACATCAATGTCGGTGTTATTATTGACATATCTCACGAAATGTACAGTATTTAAAAAAAAAGGCATATCATTGGTTCAACATGCAAATAACTGAACGTTGTGAGTTTAACGTTGTTATGGAGTCAACCATTTGGGAAAAGTCTGCTTGAATAGATACAAGACAATATCATGCTCTGAATTGTAGTGTAATAGGTTTATAAAGTAGCATAAAATGGAAATACTCCCTGTGGCACTGTGAGAGTGACGGTATTTGTCTGTATGACTCTTCCTCTGAACAGATGCATGATGGGATACCTCCCACGCCGCGTGGCTGTGGCCTGATCAGGCAGACACGCGCAGTAGAAGGTAATCAAGCACACCGAAAAAATGAATTAAAACTTTCTAATCTTATGTTCTAAAATGACATTTTAAATTTTAAATGACAAGCAAGCGGAACAAATAGCATTCAGGTACTTACAAAACTCTTTAGAAAGAACTTTTAGCCTCAGTGTGCGAGTTGCTTCGGGCAAAGACAAGTTCAAAAATACTAATGCTCTGCAGTGAACGCGTGCACATGAAGAGAGACTCTCCTCTCGGCGCCACATGAATGAGATTAGGAATAGCACAAGAGTTTTCTAGGAACACAACGGAATGTTCCATGTCCTTTTGCACTTGAGATTTTACTAGCACATGTCCCTGCATATAGTTCCACTAATACCTTTAAGAACTGTTGCTTTTTTGAGAGATGTGTGTTTGAGAGATGTGTGTTTTAACGGCTGCTGGCTTGGTGGCATATTCAAGAGATCATGCACGAAGGCTCAGTGACTCACACCAGGAGAGAAGAGAATGGAAAGATTAGGGTTGGCCCGGCCCTGGTATTTCAAATATCTCAATTATTTCAGTTGCAAAACGCAATACACACGGAGAACATAACAGGTGTAGTTAACAGTATAACGTGCACCGAGTGAGCGCCGGTGTATTTCCGTGTGTTACGCTGTGTGATGGCGGCGGCGATGACGCCATCTGATTGAGCTCAGCCCAGCGTCCTGTCCACGGCTCCGCCCCGCAGTAGTGGGGAGCGGGGAGCGGAGGGTGGTGGGGGGGGGGGGGGCTATCTGTGGACATGCAAAGTGACAGGACCAGCTGGGGTATGAAATCCAGTAAGACAGGGCAGTTGGTCCGCGAGAGGCAGACCACGAGCCCCCACTGCGCTCAGATACAGCGACCCGCGAGTCCACTCGGGGGAGACCGGACCACACGCAGTCGGGATTCGGTGAAACTGCCGCCAAACCGTCAGCACATCGGCGAGCGACGCGTGGAACCGATCATGCTCAGCAGGGGCCGTTTCAAGAACCTCGGAGATCAATCGGCAGCCATCAGCCTTCGTGGTGCTCGCACTGTTGGCTGATCAGCTAACTGTGGGCTAACATCTCGCCGCGGGCTGACAGAATCACGATGGGCGGGAAGCAATCTCGCAGCTCCTCCAGCAAGGAGCTGAATGACGCGGGGAGCCTCGGCCAAAGCAGGAAGAGCTCTGGGAGGGACGACCAGGCCGGCCTTTCCTCGGCCGCCGAGAGAATCCGGCGAAACACCACGGTGCACTTTGGCTACAGCACCCTCAGCCTGGCCATGCGGGCCCTCGATCAAACCCCCTCTGAGCTTTGGGAGCTCCGGGAACTACAAAAGCTGAACTTATCCATGAATTGCTTGTGCTCTCTGCCCCCTGCTCTGGGCGCTTTGGACAATCTGGTGATCTTGAACCTGTGGGGCAACAACCTGTCCAGCCTGCCGGCCGAGATCAGCCTCCTGAAGAAGCTGCGCGTGCTTTTCGCCTGCCGTAACCGCCTGAGCGAGGTCCCGGAGGAGCTCGGCTCCTGTACCTGCCTGGAGGTGCTCAGTCTGGCCAATAACCAGATCACGGGCCTCCCCGGCAGCCTGGCGGCCATGCACAACCTGACCAAGCTCAATCTCAGCCACAACCGCATCACACACATCCCCACCTGCGTCTACAGCATGAAGGGCCTGGTTTTCCTCCATCTGGCTTGCAACCGTCTGGAGACCATCGCGGACCAGATCCAGGATTTGGTTAACCTGAAGATCCTCATCGTGGAGGGAAACAGTATCCACTCTCTGCCCAAGACGCTGTGCTTCATGGAGTCTTTGGAACTCCTCAATGTTGACTTCAACGACCTGCAAAACGTGCCGATGGAAATGTACCTACTGAGCAGGCTCGGCAGGTTGGCCTGCCACCCAATGGATAAAGGACTTCATATTATCCACAACCCCCTCCTCAAGCCTATCCAGGAGGTGCTGCAAGGGGGACTCAGTGCCCTCTATAACTACCTCAAGCCCACGTGAGGGACTCCTGCTGTGTGTGCATGTGTGCATTTGTGTGTGTGTGTGTGTGCGTGTGTGTGTGTGTACATGTGTGGGTGTGCATCTAAAAGAGTCCTAATGGGATGTTGGCACCAGTCGGCACGTGGCAGTCATGCTGTGAGCCATGTATTTCGCCCTGAACGACCTGATTGTATTCAGATACCACCATTCAACAAAAGTGATGACCGGCACTCGGCATTGATGTTGTTGTTTCCTGTTGGTGTTTTATAACGTGTAATGTGAAAGCTGGGTTAAAATTAAAAAAGAGTAACCGCTGTGTCATGTGTAAACTTTTGTTAATCCGAAGGAAAGGGCAAGTCGCTTGGCTCAGGCAAATATTCACAGGTCTACATTTGGGGGCTGATTACCGGTCAGTTGATCTGGTTTGACCTCCGGCAGAGAGGGGGCATGGGGGGTAAATTCGGTTACACATCACCAGCCGCTTTGTTGAATTCAGGTCATGGGGATCCGGTGTGTGAAGTCAGTGGAAGGAATGAAGGAGGGGGGCTTAAGATCTGCAAAATAATAAAACATAACACAACTGGGACTTGAAATCTGATTAATTGTTGTTCCACTCCATGGGATCAGAGCCGGGCTGCAGGCCGTCGGGTGTCGCACAAAGCATCTGAAGCGATTAAAGGAAAAAAAAAAACTTGATTGAAGATTGTTTCTCTAAAAGTGGGGACTACTGTGGAGCAAATTATTCAATTAAAATGAAATAACTTGAAACAATCAAGGTTTTTAAAGCTCAGGTAGCTTTGAAGTTTTTGATCATTGGTTGGTTACATATGTAGGTGTTACTCATTTTGAAAAACAATGATCAAATATATATATATAAAATATTTTTTTCTTAGGCATACATATATATACCTAGGTATGCACAACAATTCAATATTATTTGCCTCGTAGATCAGAGGTGCTTGCAGTGATTTTACTCCTGCAGAAGAGCAGCTTCACCATGTGATGAGTACTGGTTAAACGCATAAATGTTAGTACACCACCAAGTTTGCTGCTGGTGTCAACTTGGCCGGCTGCCCGAAATGCAATGGGGTTTAAATAAAAAAATATTTAGCATTGCCATAAACAGTTCTGAATGAGGAGTTGAGGCGCTGCAGAAAGGGGACCTCTGTTGGTGTGTACCTGTTACTACTTCAGTCAAAGTAGAATGCACCGGTCTTTTCTCTCTCTCTCTCTCTCTCTCTCTCTCTCTCTCTCTCTCTCTCTCTCTCTCTCTCTCTCTCTCTCTCTCAGTGCAACGCTATCTCTCTCTGTCTCACTCAGACACGCACACACAGACACACATTCACACACACACACACATATCAACAACCCATGCATTCATGATGGATGAAGGCCTCCTGAATAAGTCTTTGTCCTAGATAGTGATCATGGGACATGTTGTCAAATAAAGCTCCTCTAAAGATAATGCATCTATGTGAGTCCGATGACCTGAATTCAGGTATTCTGGGGGGGGTGTTACTATTTTAGTTAGAAAACAATATACAACGTTGAGTGAACGTATATGTAATATATATATATATATATATATATATATTCCACCAGTAACTAACAGTTCAAAGCTCTTACTCTTATTATTATTTTATTATCAAAGGGTCGGAGAGCCACTTTTGAAACGTAAACATTGACCTGTGTACATTAAAGTAAAATCTCCTGACAAAGAATTCAAATGAAGCTCCGCAGTCTGCCGACCCTCCTCATTCCACTGAAGGATTGTCCCTCACTAGCGGTCAGCTGTGCACCCGGGATCACCCATGACTGCACTTAGCAGGCTTTGTAGGATTTGCTGATTCTATTTAATTGCTCCGTGCTCCGATAACTTTACTTTATAATGAGACAGTGTGCGAAACAAAGCAACTGGGGGAGCAGCGAT
Organism: Pungitius pungitius; assembly: GCF_949316345.1. Taxonomy (NCBI): domain Eukaryota; kingdom Metazoa; phylum Chordata; class Actinopteri; order Perciformes; family Gasterosteidae; genus Pungitius; species Pungitius pungitius. The sequence goes on from NC_084914.1 coordinate 6,108,929, forward strand.
TGACACCCTTGTTCTTCATTCAACGTCTTTTTTTTTTTTTTTCTCGCATTAACAAGCCAAAGCTTAAAAAACAGTTTAGCATCACCAGCGGTGACTTCCCCCTAATGAAGGGCGGCCAATCAACCTCATTTTGAACTTTTGACAATCAAGGCAGGGGATAATCAGAATGGATCCAATCGCTAAAATCACTGTTGTGTTGGCGGCCACATGAGGAGAAGCTCAATAAGACTTTTTTTCGGGAGCTAGTCCCGTGATTTATTCAGTCCCACCGAGACTCCTCACACAGGATGAGGTGATTTTCATTATTGACAAGCAGCACTATACCGCCACTTATGTCAATTACTACAACTTGCTATTTAGCTCGCCGTTCTCATGTTTAATTGATTCAAAGTGTTCCCGCGGAGAGAAATATCTGCGAGAATAGATTTTGCCGGCAGGCTGACAGGATTGTTGATGCTGACAATGAAATGTCAACACCACCTATTGGACGGCACAGTGTGTTGTTGAGGAAACACCGACAGTGCGTCGCTGACCTTTTTAACCTTTGAGGCCCAGCAATGGAAACTCCTGGTCCTCGTCTTTTATGCATTTTGAAGCAACTTCCCTCCTGTCCAATCGGTGCACTGTCAAAGCCTTGCTGTACCTTGCTTTGAGAGCGCGATGAAAGCCGCCTAAGCTTGTGAAAGATTATTGGGTCAAAAATAAAGAAAAGCTGCAGGTACATTGCGCACGGCTTGTTTGCCTCCTCACAGATGAAGTTGTTTATTGATTCCAAAACAATGGCGGCTGGATTGCTTTGACAAAGTGGAAATTGTGATTGGTTTGAAAAATCAAATAACAACATATTGAGCTGTAGCATCTGAGCTGAACTCCATGTTGTGATGATATGGTGTGAATGGAAGCTAAGAAGCAGTAGTCTAAATGGTTATCTAAGAGAAAAAAAGTTGGAAATGTAAGCAAAGTTAATGGAGAAATGGCTCAAATAGTTAGCTAAAAATAACGGATATATATATGTTTCCATTGTTTGACCCTGATAAAAGTCATGGCAAGTGTTCAGCTTCGGCTCATCCAAGTGGCAGTTGTACAAACCTGCGAACCTGCCAAAGACAGCCACATTGATTATTTGACGAAATGACGTTGTCCACTTCTAAGTTAAATACAGTTTGAAATCAATACAATTGGATTTGGAACACAAAGGCTGGTGCTGATGAGATAAGATATCGGCCAATTTGGTGAACAGGATTTAGGGACTGTGTCTATGAAGAACCTAAAACACAGCCCTCAATCACATACGCACTAACACGTTATCCCTCTCTCTCTCTCTCTCTCTCTCTCTGCATTGGGGAGTGCAAACAATGATGCTATCCATTCATTTCCCCCATCCAATCGGAGGAGTTTACATTCTCATGAATTCCCATGACAGCTCGGCTCAGACTGGTATTCATGCATTCCTGGCAACGTAACTATCGTGGCCGAGACAATACCTAAAACCCACGGAAAAAACATGTGGCGCTTCTATGAAGCGCTTTCAGCCATTGTTTCGTCAACTTGTGAAGAAAAACAACAACTCCGGCCAGATATACAAGGTCATTTCCAGGGCTAAATGTAGACCCATTTCAATTTGGCTGCATTTTAATTAGCAATGGAAAGTGCTGGTGCAAGTGAAATCACCATGTGTTTATGCATGTTGAAACAATGGGGGAATGACATTGGTTGACTTTGTCATTAGTTGGTTTTCCGTCCCTTTGACAATGCGCGAAGAAAACCCTCCAGCTGTTTGCCTCTGCCGTCTCAGATTAGACCAAATTCTAACACATTTCTGCATATATCAAAGTAAGGTATTGTTATTTGGTTCATCGAAGCTGAAATACATGCGTGTGGCACCATGTGGCTCTGTTATAACACGTCCACCAATAAGCTCCTCTTGAAGGTTGGCCTGTGTTTGCCTCTAATAGGATCATTGCAAGAATTTGAATCAGAAAGGACGCACAAGGTGAACCATGATTAAGAATCCAGCTGGGAAAAGATTTTTCAGGAAACATCAACTTAATAAATGTAGGGGTCAAGTCGAGCATCATGTGATCTTCATCGAAGACAAAGATTCCCGTAAATTACGAATCGATTACAAGCTTGATCCTGAACTGACAAACACTCAAATTATGCTAAATATGTGAATAACTTTTATTTGAAACTCCAGCTTTACATTATTAGTAAATTCAAACAATATTAATATGATATGATATCATTATTTACGATAATCCAAAATACGTCCTTTTTAGATTTAGATCACGCTGGGCTGAGTGACCTCCAACTCAGATGACTATGTAAAATAATTTCATGCAGCAACATTTCTTTGTCTTTCAACTACTTTTTGGCAACAAAAAAAGAAATAAACGTAGATTAGCTCATGCATATCTCATACATTATACAAAACATGGAAAGTATTTATTTATTTGGGGAGATAGACTACTAATGCCCTACATGGCGATAACCCAATGTTCTACTGTGCAGAATATTTGTGCTTCATTAGAAAATAACCTTGTAACAAAAATGTTTGTGTGATAAGATATGACTTCATTATAATCTAAATTTGTTGTAAGATCTATCACTGACATTCATTTTGTATGGCAACTCTAAATGAATGATGGCTGACTTGATAAAATAGAACCCAGAGCTTCTTAAATGGCCCCGACCAAACTTCTCCACCTGGTCCACATAAACGCCACCAGTCAGAGGATGCGCTGGGAGGGGGGGGGGGGGGGGGGGGGGGGCTGGGGGGGTGGGGGGCTGGGGGGGTTGAGTGGAGGGAGAGGGGGAAGGGGTGGTGGTGTCTGACGCGCGCCCTCTATCGGGCACACCGCGCGCGCACAGCCGCTGCTCCCGCGGAGCTGCCGGACCTCTCACTCCACGCGTAATTCCGGAATCAAGACTCACTCACATTCCTCCCTCCAAGTGTGGAGCAAGCCCGGCAAGGAGCAGCCGCGTCGGTGACTGACAGTGTCCCCCTCACACCCGGACGGCACGCCAGGGACAAAGGGGCCGGAGAGAAGACACTTTAGATCAGACGCTCCTAAAAGTGTACGTCGGGTTCAAGTTGCCATAAAGAAAGAAGAGTTGCCAGAGAACCCCGCGGCTGCGGGGCGGGTTGACGCTACGACGGCGCCGTCGACATGGATAAAGTTATCAATTGCTTGTTTGCTGCGATTACCTTGCTGCTGTCGGCACGAGGGGAAGTTTTTAAAGGTAAGGAGGATCACTTGGAAACGTCTACGCGCGCGGACCATACGCGCAGTGCTGCTTTTTTTGTGTCTCGCTCCATCTGCGAGACGAAGTGGAGGGGGAAAAGGCACTTGTAGTCAGTTTGCCCTTTATTTGTTCTGAGGGTTTACGGATAATTCCACCTGTAAATGTGCAGGGGGACATTTGTTTTATCAAATGTTTTTTTTTTTGTGCAGTGCGTGTGGCACTTTTTTGTAAATGCGAACATGTGTTTCCAGCGGGAAAGTGACGCGAGTTACTCGAAGGGTGTCATTCTGCAGAAAGACACGAGCATAAAACCTTAATTGTTCTCCCGTTTGTGCCACTTTGGCGCAGCGGCGCTGCCTTTCAACCCGCAGCGGCAGTTTGTTCTCACCTTTGGTGCCGCTTTGCGCAGCGAGCAGGTTGCGCCACGGGCACCGCGGGTCAGCTCCCCGGTTCCGTACTCACGAGCGGGAGTTGAAGGAGTTTCGTGTCTGCGTCTAACTTTGTCCTGATAAGTTGCTGTCTGATGTGATTAAACCTGAAGGAGATTCGCGCACCGAGGTGTCGCCGCGTGCGCGCCGTGGCTGGTGTGCGCGGAGAGGGCGATTAGCCGGACGAGCCTCGAACCGTCGTTGCCAAAAGACCGGGACTTAAATCCACGGCGTCCTGGCGAGCATCTTGACGACACTTTGTCGTGGAGATGAGAGTCTAAAATATGAATTATATTTGGTGGGCACCCCCCCCCCCCCCCCCCCACCCTACCCCCACACGCCTCTCAGTGTTTTCATCTCAAGTTAATGTGCACTTAAACTGTAGTTTATGCACATCACACATGTTTCATTTCTATTTTACTTAAAACAAATATCTTGCAAGAATGGATGGTTAATGTAGTGCAAAATGCTTTTTGTAGTTATCTCAATTAAATTAACCGGTTTCCCTTGCATGCATCCCGCATGCTTTTGCTTTTCTCTGCAAAGTTTTTTGCTTTGTCTCATTTCTTTTCTATTTTGCCTCTAAATTTGATGATATTGTTGTTTTATCGTCCGATTGTTGATGTGCCCCCCCCCCCCCCCCTTCACACTGCAGTTACACTCCTACTTGAATTAAGGCCATTCATACAAGAGCGACTTCATTTGCTGCGTGTATATATATAAAAAAATATATATATTCACTGCTTTGTAAGAAAGAAAAAGTTCATTGCCGTGGTACAGTGATATGACTTATTTCAATTCCTGAAACAATAGAGCTTTTCATTGTAATGGTTGTACATTGCCCTGGGGGAGTCTATATTCAGATTCTAATTTAGCCCCTGAAGGGATCATTCTTTTATCTCCACAATGGCATTATCAATGAGGAAAATGGTGCATTAGCCCATATTCATGCCAATCAATGAATGTCCGGACTAATGGAGGTCCGTACTGCCAAAACAGTTCACGTGTTATAATGGGACCCCATGTTTATTTATTTTCCTTCTCTATCCTGCTTAGACTCTGAGGAAGCGATGTGTGTGTGTGTGTGTGTGAAGTGAAGTTGTTCTGTGATGTGTGGCATCAGTGGGTGTTGTGGGATTCAACAGATAACTGATGCATTTTTTGCAGAGCCTGCTGGGGGCAGCATGGCACACACATAATATGAAACCCATATGATGAAGTCAAGCAGCAGCGGCGAGCGGAGGGACACAAGGCAGAAACATAGATCAGAATTGAGATGCACTTTGGAAACTGTTTGTGTTCAGTCTGATTTAAAACGAAACAACTAAACTGATAGAAAAATTACAATTTGGTTTTATTCCTGTGTCCCCCCCACTTTTTTCAAGCTTCTTCCTAATAATGTCTCTGATATTTTCACATGTGGCATAAGCAAAGAGACCGTTGGAAAATGCATTCAACGGGTTTATCATAAATTAACGGTTGCTATCAAGTAGTAGTATGATCAGGGGTCACTTTTAGTGACTCAGACCTCTCTCAACCTGCAGCCCAAAGTATTCCTGGTCCATTTTAGTGTGTGGTTCATCGGTCTTTTCTAGCTGGCAACCTCAGTAGTGGGAGATTTATCGGAGTGGGCTTCACTGTAGGGCTCCCAGTGGGGCCCAAGCCATCGATAAATGGGCTCCTAATTGCACAACTCTGTGTGTGCGTGTGTGTGTGTGTGTAAATATGTAAACCAGGAAAAAAATCAATTGGACGTGTGTTGCTCCCTCTGGCGAGGTGACGGATTAGCCACACGCGGATGGAGAGGCTAAACGTGAGCCGCGTGCATGCGGCTGGAGTCGTTTGCAAATGGACGGTATTCGGGGGTTGCACGCCGTCAGCGCCCTGCGACGGAGCAGCAGTCCTCCTGGAGGTCCTTTTAGAAGACTCCATAATCAGGAGCACTGTGCATCTTCCGTGAGCTTGTTTAAGCACCTGCACGTCTGCTCCCAGTGGCGTGGTAGTGATCAACTGCTCTTTTTCTGCCCCCCCCCCTCCCTCCATCCCTCCATCCCTCCCTTGCTGAGTTCACAATGGATGCTCCAGGTTCAAAGTGGAAAGCACACTAAAAAACTAGCAACACTATAAATCACTTGTTGTCTGCAAGCCACGGTGCTTCCGTTTTTGTACATCGCGAAGGACGAGGATGTTTTCTCTCTCTTCTAGAAGGTCTGGCATTTGATATCTATACTCATTAAATTCCAAGGAGCTGTGCGCTTTGTTATGTTTACCACCTTTTTTTTTTTTTTTTCTTCCGGCAGCCATAAAAGCCGGCCTTTGTTTCTCTGATAGGGGCGAGCCGCGTGTCGAGAGTAATGCCCACGCTGGGAGCACTTTGTCATTGCAGAGTGACTGCCGCTGATAGCGTCCTGGTTGACCGATCCCGATTGCCATCCGAGCTGTGACTAAGGAGTGAAACAACACATCGGCTGCTCGGGGGAAGATTAACGGCACTTAATTTGAAGTCGGGCCATAATTTCGTTTTTTGTTTTTTTCCACTCACGAAACGTTTCTTCTTTCTCCCTTCTCTTCTCCCAGACGATTTAATAGAGACTTTCCCCCCCCCCCCCCCCCCCCCCCCAAAAAAGGTGTCCTGAAGGGTGGCAGTTTCCTTTGTGTTAGCCAGTGGAGAATGAAATTAAATATGCATGTGATTTTCTTTTTTTCTTGATGGCTCCAACCGATGGAAAAAAAAAAACCCCTCCATGGTGATTGATGATAGAACAAAGCAGAGAGGGAGGTGTCTACGTTCTTCTGCAACTTTGCTTTTCAGACCCTTTTCATTACGATGATAATGAATGCGGTGGAGACATGGATTTGCCGAAGCTCTTACAGCACTGCGGGTACACGAGTGAGGTCCTCAGAAAGGGCCTGCTGGAGTGTGCCAGCAGGGCTGTCCTAGGACCAATCACAGCGGGTAAACACACAGGTCGCGACTTTGGAAAAAAAAACGTACCTTTCGGAACTTGGTAACAAAAAACCATCCGTTTGATGTGACCGGACTGACGAGTGGCGAGGTCACGTGACAAATGCAATCCAGTCCAGTCTTCAATGGGTCTTAGTAGAGGACTTCGATACCGCATTTTACATTCCATGGCCTCTCAATAGGTGCGCCTCTTGGTTTTGCAAAGGTCCCATAAAGCAAAACAGATGAAGGTAATGTTGGTTGTATTGGCCCATTTTCTTGTGTTTTTTTTACCAAATACTTCCAGACCATCAATTAAATATTCTCTATTAGAATAATGAAGAACTGTTTGTTTATTTGCCGTCCAAGAATCCATCAAACAAGAGGAAGTCTATCCTCGTTAGATTTACTATAACAGAATAAGGAAACGTGTTGCATTCTTAGCAAAGGGCACACAGCACGACGCATTATTCAGCTTTGTCTCAATGGGAGAAGTCAGCATCTGTTCTCAGGAAGTTGCCATCAGGCATTTTTTTTTTTCTTCGGAAATGTTAGAAATGAGTTGCTGAAGTAGGAGATAAGGCAGGTTGAACAAAAACTCCAAAAAAGTAAACAGCAGAGACCGACCAAACGTCACAAATTCCGGCATAGACTTTTTCCTAATTGCAGAAATTAAATCAGGTTTTTCACACAATTCCACAGGGGGTTAATGTATTTTCTCGTTTGCCTCCACTTCATAAATAGTGTTTAACTTCTGGCAAACAAAACAAAAGTAAATGAAAGTGTTATGGGTTGGTTTAAGAAGGCTATGGAAAGTATAATTGACCTGTACAGCGACGGCTGTCAGCCTTAATGTGGAGTTGTTAAAACCTTCATCCGATGAACGCCGCACATCGTCGTCGTGTAGCTCTTTTTTTTCCTTTTTTCCCCCCCAATGACTAGTGATCAGCCGATCGGACGCTCGGCGTCGGCACATTAAACAACTGCGACGCGCGGTGCATGTTTTTGATATCGGGTGTTGAATCCTGACCCTCGAGCTTCGGCTGACACTCTGGTCTCCAGCAGTCAGGTCAACAACCACAGGACTGACCTGTAAACAGCTTCACACTGTTGACCGTGAAAAGAGTCTTTGGGAGCTTTCCCTTCGTTTTGAGATCATTGTGCTGCAGGACTGGCCTCAGATGCGGAGGTTTTTTGCATAAAATGGCCACTGTTCACCGAAACAAATGTGAAACCGTAGCTCAATGCAAAGCCTTCGATGTGACTGTCTGAAGCACCCAAAGCCCGCTCTGTAAACTGGGGAAGTTAAGTTATTGGTCCAAGTCTCACCAATATGGTTCATCATCTTCATATCCCCCGAGTGCCACTCCACATTCAATCATTAGCTGTTGATTTGCAAGTGATTTTATTTACATTCTTGAGAGGCGGTAATAGCTTGAAGTTTGGTCCTCGAGGCGGCTGACGTGGCTGTGTTACCCGGGAGCGCTGCGATGGAATGATAATTGGCCCAGAGATGCGACTGTGTGAAGGATGCTGGACAAACAGAGATGCTCCAATTACACACAGCTCCTTCTTCAAATGAAGAGGATAAAAGCTAATGAATCACACGCGGCCAGCGCAGGGGCTGCCTAATGAAGAGAGAGTGAGAGACAGAGAGGGGAGTGTTTGTGTGTGTGAGAGAGAGAGAGTGAGAGAGAGAGAGGAAGTGTTTGTGTGTGTGTAAGGCATGCTCGAGCAATTCTGTGATCTCATCACCATGTCTAAAGAAAAAAAAGCCCCAAAAAAACAACCCTCGGTAGAAAAACAACAACTTACTATGCTGCAGAACGTGTTTACCGAGGCCTGCCGTCGTTGTAGGTGGCTTCACGGAAATCGAGGCGGCCCGGGAAAATCGCACTAATTAATGCTCCAAGGGTCTCAATTGTTATTAATGGCGCCGAGGAGGCGGAGGGAACGCGGGAGGAGCGGGAGGAGCGGGAGGAGCAAGAGAAGCAGTTTAAATGGGTTTAAACCATTACAGCTCTATCTGCTCTATTGATTGTTAGGCCTCATATCCGCATGCCATGGCGGAAGGCATCTCACACTCATTCAAACATTATGAATGTATTATTTTTGTATGTGAAAAGTCCCCGCTGTCCTTAGGATTAAATCTATATCAAGAGGCCAATGACAGGCAGTTGCGGCGATGGTTTTACACTCGGATTGCATTGACCCCGGCGCCTCCCTCACTTATCTTCGAAAGCTGCTGTCCAATCAGCTGGTTTCTATTCAGCATTGCCGGCTGTAGCCAAAGGGTTGGTAAGTGCACCGAAATTGATTCTGATGGAGCACACTTTGATATTTGGTTCAGGTGAGTGCGTAGCCTTGACCTGCAGCGTGAAGCTATAATTTCGACTCTCGTCAAATAAAACGCTTGGACGGCTAAGTCACGTGCAAAAGCAAAAGTTCCTTTAGTGATTTCATGAATAACTCAAGTTGCCCCTTTCTCGGGACAAGTGCACTTTGCTAACTTGGAGGAGACTCTGTTTCGTGCCAAAAATCTGTCCGCACAGGCGGCTGCATCTCACACAACTGGCGGGGTGCTGTAGGGGGTTGCCGTGGGAAGAGGTGGAGGAGGAGGAGGAGGATAAGGAAGAGGAGGAGGAGGAGGAGGAGAGGTGGGGGCTGCAACTGCTGTTTCACCTTGTCTCCTGTTATTTATTAGGCTTCTGTCAAGGCCCAGGCAGCAGGCAGGTGTACATCCTTTTCCCCTCCTCTCCCCATCCGGGGCCCTATGAGTATAACCAGAGGCAAAATTCCCCATTACTGTCACTCTGAATCTGCAGCCGTCACATTAGCGCACGTCATGCAGTCATTAATGCATTAGGCCTTGTTTGAGTGCCAGTTATTTGCATTGGCTTTTACGCCGTCTACTTGCCCTTGTGCTAAAAGCTGCCTTGGCTGAACCTATTGACCATTTAACTGTTCAATAATGAAGCGATGCATGCGGATGAACATGCCTCCGTGGTCCCTTTAAATAACGACCATAAGGACCAAAAGAAAAACAGCATTCACCAGTCTTTTGAGAGGCAGGCCGAGCATAGCCCCATTTCTTCTTTCTACTGTATGTTTGTTCCCGAAGCCGCCTCGCATATGATCTCACCACTAACAGCAGAGCACACAATTATCCACCCCTGTCCTGCACCCCCCCCCACCCCACCCCAACCAGAATGTACCTGATTATGCTCCCATCGGTCACACTCCGCCGCCTATTTGGAGGCTGTTATCTGTTGGCGGTGGAGACTCCTCGGGGAGTCTCGCAGCCGATAAGAGACTGTTGTTCGGTAAACAGCCCTCTGACCTCCTCGGGCTGGGCTCCGTTTCAAATGGGCCTCTTTTGTATTGGCCCTAAGCTCCAAACCGCCGCTGATACCCCAGGGGGGGGGGAGGCTTAATGGCATTACTGTACGCGCCGCACCGCGCAGGGTGGTCACTCCGGAGCTCCCACAGCCGGAGGAAGGAAGGAGGGGGGGGGGGGGGGGGTGGGGGGGGGGGTTGTGCACGGTTGATGACGTGAAGGACCGTTTCCATGCCCCCCCCTAGCTCGAGGTAGCTAGTGGGAATCTAATTATCTGAAGGTAGATATCAATCCCCCATTTTAGTTTTTTCACCACGCTTCTCATCACTTCTCATCACAACACGAACTACGTTCTCCCCCGCGCTTGGACCCCTCTGTTGACTCACCGAGGCCTGACGCGGGGGCGAGTGCGTCCGTCTTCTGGGGACAAATGGCGAACGGCGGGAACCTTTCAAGTTCCGCAGGGCGTCAGCGCAGTTTATTTTATTTTTTTTGAACACGCCCCTTGTTTCATTTGCCAGCGTGTCTGAGCTAACAGTGCATTGAGAATCAGCAGCCAGGGGGCTGTAGCGCGGTGATCCGTTTGTACTAAATCACTTTGGTGTTAAACACTGCTTCGCCGAAACAACTATTGAGGGGCACACACACACACACGCACACACGCACAGCTGCTGGGCTTGCATCAAAGACAGAGCAAACGCATAAAAAAACCCCAAATAATAACAATAACGAGAAAAGATGATGCTTGGCTCGAAGCTCGACTCCCACCCCGTAATCAGAGTTTGTCACGCTAAAGAAATTACAGGGCACGGGAGTCATTAGGAGCGCGCGTGCATCGCCGCGGCGCAAAACGGAAACAAGAGTTGAAAACGCATGTTTTTCGGGAATAATGCGCATCCGAATAAACAAAAAAAAGTCTTGACAGGTTGATTACAATGGTGGAAGGATGAATTCGCTTGGATGTGGTGTCTCAGAGACTCATCGGCATCGGGGCAAAGAAGTAATTAACATGGAAAGCCTTTTTTCAGCAATGTTATCATACTGTCGCTTACAGTATCACGACAAATAGCCTTCCATTAAAACAAGTCAGAACATTTTTTTTTAGATTTAGTCAAAACTATTAGAGTGAAATCCTTCTTTGTTTGTTTGGTTCCTACTTTTGAAGCGGCCTGTCCGGTTGTTGTTGTTGTTGTTATTTTTCCGCACTCTTCAGCCTCAAGAACTGCGACGAAGACGCTCTGAGCACAGCGCGGGGGCTTCGTGTGTGATTATCTGCACCCAGTGCTGTAGCGATGGTTTGACTCTAATGCAAACATATCTCCCCCCCCCGGCCCACTGAGTCTTTGAGCAAGTCCCAGGGCTGACGCAGACTTTCCCGATCTGCCGTTCCCAGATCTCTAAAAGTGGGCGTTATTCATAATAGAATTCCAGCAGAGACGCTTCAAATCCAAAGCCAGGGACCAGAATTTCTTTTTATCCACACCAGAATCATGTATTTCTCCCAGGTTTCCCTTTTTTTTTTGTCACCACATACGCAGGTTTGGCTCAACCCAAATGTCTCCCTCCTTCGATTTCAGAAAGGGTCGTGCAACGTATTAGAAACTAACAGCTCAACGAGTATCCATATTACACGACGTTAAACGTCACCAACCTGAAAAATAACCATTGCATCTGCGGCGAGTTGTCGGGCCCCCGATCACTGCTGGACGAGGCCACGCTTTGATTGGCTACGTGGAGGGTAAAATGGACTCATTGGACTTAGTGGCTAGACACTAGAAGTGTGAAGTCCTAAAGTTCTGTGTCATGCTTTCACATTCTCTGCACAGTAAAACCAGCTGACCTCGTAACCGCTTGAATGTTCCAAATAGATGGGTGTATATTACCAGTAATTCCATAAATTGCTCGTGTTTCTTTTGGCAGCAGGTGCGGTTGTATTTCACACTGAGTATAAATCACCCTCCGCAACAGGTTCGTTGAAGCCCAAAAGAATGATTTCAATATATTCATCCTACTCCTTGAAATGCCAGCCTGGTGACTCAAATCACATGATTTATGAATTGAAATAATTGCATGCCTTCAGTCAAGAATGTCACAGTACTGATCTTTTTTTTATAACATTGGTGGATTCCCCCCCTCCCCCCCCCCCCTTTGGACAGTGTTGTTCCAAAGCCTCGTGAAGTCGCCGCGGCATCAAACGGTGCTGACGAGGATGGCAGCGGCCCGGTGGGGCAGAGGATGAATAATTCACTGACACGAGCCCAGACTTATCGCCGCGACTCTAATATTCAGCAGCACCTGTGTGTCTGAAAAAACTCTCCCCTTCAACCCACCAGGTTACTCTCCCAGGGGGGGAAAACCTCACCCCCCCGGCACCCCCCCCTCTTCTCCCCCCCCCCCCCTCCCCCCCAGATTCTGACAGAGATGTTCAGAGGAGAAACGGCCCAGTGTACGCTGGGCTGCAGTGTGACTGGACTCCAAAATAATGAGATAATCGCGCACAAAATTAGGGCTGGGCATCGAACCCTCTTTGGCACGGAGCGGAGACGCGGCGAAAAAAAGATTCCAAAAAACAATCGGGTTCTGAGCTGAGTCGGGATGAGGCAACAATCTCACCGCAACATCCATCCAGCGGAGCGTGGTGTGCAGGAGCCTGAGAGGAGCTGATAATGCACCTTGTGAAATGCTGCTTTACAAGGTTTAGAGAGCGATGAGTTAGAGCATTTTGGCAAAAGTCTTGTTCAACTGTTTGCCAGTTTGCCACATTTTCAAACAATATCCCCGAAACCAAACATACGCCGGATTTTCCACTGAAGGATTTGGCTTCAGTTGACCCTTGACTTTGGTCTTTTCCTCTATTTCGTCCCCTGGTGCAGACAGCACCCCTTCCGTTGAGGTGAGATTCTCAGCCGATGACCGTAGCAAAGCCGCCTCGATGGACCAGGCGTCTGCAGGGAACGAATCTCTCTGCGGGGGTCCATCAAATAAACAATGCGGCCCCCATTGAAAGGCGGCTGGCGCCGTTGATGCAGAACGTCCCGCTGGTGGTCTGCGGCGCTTAAACGCCGCCTGCTACCTTCTACGCGTCGGCTCGGCGCACTTGGAGCCTCGTCCGTCTTTTGAATTGTGCATAACGATGACTTTGTTTTTTTTTTTGCGATCAACTCTGAATATTCTTCCTGCCCCCCCCCCCTCCCGCCCTCTGTCTTCGTATCATTCTACATTGCATCATTCGGCCTCCTTTTCTATAATTATCTGAACAAAAGACGCCCGAGCGCTGACGGATCAGCTGCGTCCGCGCGAGCGCGTGGGCGTAAACACGTCGCCCGCGTCCCTTCGGCTGGTCCCCGCGCGTGCACTGTGTGTGTGTGTGTGTGTGTGTGTGTGTGTGTGTCGCACATAGCCGGCGTGGAGCTCTTTTGTTCTGTGGTTCTCCTGCTTCCTTCCCCGTGTGTCAGATAGCGGCCCCGGTCTAGGGGCTTATTATCTGGGATGTGACAGAAGGCGGCAGGCAGCGGTGGCGGCGATGCCTTTAATGAAATCTGGGCCCCCCCCGGCTAATTGGTGACACCGCGGCGTGAGGGAATGAGAGAGGCAGTGACCAGGGTGGCAGGACGGAGGGAGGGGACAGCGGGTCCGGGCCCTCGTACCGCTAAATTAAGCCTGCCGTGTTCATTTGTGGTACACACAGAAGGAGGGAACACCTATACTCTTCTTATCAAAATCCTGCAAATGCAAAAAAATATGAAACTCCCCGCTGTTCGACCGATGATGGTCCCCAGTAACCTAATTTTCCACTCAGTGGAGTTTTTCCTTTTCCAATCTTCCATTTTTCATTATAGACTGGCAAGTCTTTCTCTTTTTGCTCTTTCTTTCGGCGAGGTGAAAATGGTGTTCTGCCAATCGAGCAAGAATCACATCAACGCTGCTGGATTTCCACAAAGATATTTTCACGCAGGTATCAAGAGATGAAAAAGAAACAACCCCAGCACTAATTAGTACGAGTGTCTGGTAATCTGAGTTAACCAACCCTCAGAGCTTGGACTGGATGGTTGTCGGCCACCTAAACCCCCCCCCCCACCCCCTCCCCTCCCGGCGTCACATAAAGCCGGTCTGGCTTCCTGATGTCCACCAGGGCTCCTTCTGGGGGGGTCAGACCTGACCTTTCGCTGTTGGTCGAGGGGGGAGTGGGGGGGGGGGGGGTGTAACATACAGACGGCCTCTATCTGTCATGCCCCCAGCTGTGTTTATGCTCTATAAAGGACCACGGGGGGGGGGGGGGGGCTACTCGGATGTTATTTTTGAGTAATAGCGAATGAGGTACAGTATGAGTTGTGTTGCTCGGCTCGATACTGATGGCTCCTACTTGCCCCATTTACTTCTCGCACGATCATTATCTGTCATTGAAATTTAGAATTATACAAGCCATTTAAAAGCTAATCATGAAACATGACTTCCTCTAACATACAGCCAGCATTTCATTAAGTTAAAGAACTTGCGTAAAGGAGCGGTTGGTTTGCAGCTTAAGAAAGATTAATCCTAAAAGACTAAAAGGTGTTGGAATCCCTGTCTGTCCTCCATCTTTCCGGGGTTTCACATCCAGGACTAAGCTAGCGTGTCCCATAAGATCCCGATGAAAGGGCCGGGGGTGCTTTGACCGTGGTTGTTTTAGACCCGCGCATGTAATGACCTGATCAAACATCCTCTTGTGCTCGTGGGCCTGAACAAACACCAAAACAAATCACATTTTGCCTCCACATCACTTCCCTCTGTGACAGATCTAGCCCGAGTCTGTGATCTGGCTGTCCTCGAATACACGGGGAGATCAAAGGAGGCGCAAAACATCTGCATAAAAGATTATGCACGGGTTGTAATTAGCGCCTTCTGCGACAAGTGACAACAGAAAAATGTGAAATTTTGGCTCTAAAATGAAGCGAAGGTGGAGTGAGATTTATAATAACCAGGTCTGAGCTTTAGTGTCACATTTTTAATTGAAGAAATCCCCCAGAGATTGTCCAGCTTTTCCAGGAGCACCCGACTAAAAAAATAAGGATAGATTAGGATAAGTCTTATTAATTTTTGCAAATGCATTCACGCACATTCATTTTCTCCAAGACAATTAGGCAATTTACTTTGACGGCTCCTAATTTCAAGTGCCCAAGTGTACAGCCGCAACTCCGGCAGTGCATTTAATTGAGAACACACTCTTCTCAAATCAGGCTATTTCCTCCTGCCAAATTCGATTCTAAATCATGTGTATTGGTCATATTACACCAATGTACCAGACGAAGATTTACAGTGAGTGATGGAAGATTATTGCTGTGGGCAAAAATGTATTTTTCGCTCCTCTCACACTGGTACAGTGGGTACCATATTCATGGCATGTGGAGAATTTGTCAGAAGATGTAAATTGGCCAAGCTGCAAGAGAAATCGCTTTAATGTGTCTGTGCTACAGCATGTCATCAGAAGCAATTTCTCCCCGACAAAGAGGGTCAGCCGAGGGGGGTGGGGGGGGGGGGGTTGTTTTGCGTGCTCATTGGACTATTATCTAGAATTGTGGATGGAGACCATTTTTGGAAAAATTTCTTTCTAATCGTTGTAAGTAGCTTGGCGAGGTGGAAGTTCATCTTTCACACTTGTAAAAGGATACTATTTCCAGAAATGCAGACGCCCTTTGGCTGTGCGCACCATGTTTCACACGAATACACACACGCACACACACAAACTAGGGAGCAGGGACAGTGACGAGGAATAGAGGCTTATCCTCGTGTGGGAGGAGCTGACATTTACTCTGAAAACTCACCTTTGGTTTCTGCCCCTGGATTTATGATATTCCTCTTATCTAGATTCCTTCGCAATGTTTCATTACTGTTTCACTCTACCAGTGTGTGACTTCCCGTCATGGCTTGTAAGATTCACAACCCCCCCCCCCCCCGACCCCCGCCTCACTCCGAGAGTTAAGATTGAGTTGTCTGAATAGTTTGGTCTCGCACCGCAGATGTGTCTTAAAATGTGCGCAATACGCAAATCCAAAAAGAAGACGATGAAGCATTGACATTTTGGCCGTGCGCGTTGGGCCTGCATCGGGGGCCTCTGTGGTGACGCCGTCGGAACGTTCCAACCTCCCTGCTCTTAATTAACGTTTCGCCCCAACTTGCTCCAATTCTGTCAATCCCTAATTCCAGGAGGGATGTTATCCTTTTCCCCGTTAATACGTTTTTAAACATCTTTTCAATTGACTTGGGAATGTGTGGAGATTTGCTTAACGTATTTGATATATCTACACTATCGCCCTCATAGGAGAAAGAGAGAGAGAGAGAGAGAGAGAGAGGTGTAACGGCAGCTGTTTTACGGGATTTTTTCAGGAAAAAGTTCTTCGCCACTGTACATAGTGATCGGTACGACTGTATAACAGATGTATTAAGAGCCAGACAGCACATTTGTTGCAAGGCAGAGCCGATCCCCTGACCAAGCCCCCGGGTTGTCTCATTTTTACAAATGAACGTCATTGTAAAACGGCTCCCACTTAAAGTCCATAGACGGGCTGAGTTACACCTCGGTGGGCATGCATGACGTTGATGGCCCCTAATATCTGCCAGCACACACTCATGTTCTCGGCGTAATGAGGAAAGCACTTGAAATACAAACAAGCATGCTCCATCCGACAGATCGCATTTTGTCGTAATGAGGTCTGGAACAAACACGGGAATTTTGGTGCCAACAAAACGATGGCAAATTGACTGAGATCTCTTAAATGATACCAGGCGTGGCAAACAGGCTTGCAGTAAACCTTTTATTTTTTAACCAACTGCATTGTGCTCTCGCGAGGGGAAGACAACTGTACAGTCGTAACGTATGAAGACCAATGGCATTTCTTTGTGATCGTAAGACTCGCTCACTCCATCCAGGGCACAGAAATTCAATTCAGTACATTAAAACTTCACATTTTTACAGCATTTAAAAAAAAATGTTGTAAGAGTTGTGCTTGTACAGCTTTAGGCGAATTACCTTCCTGAGTGAAAAAATAAAAGCTATGTAGAAGCCAAGGCTCCATTGTTTCAAACCCATTCAAATGTCTGTACGGTGTGAAGTTCAGCCACGATTTGCTCCTTTTTATGAGCTTCTCTTACCCAGAATCATTGTAACTGTGGAGCTCCTAGTCCTGCCTGTGATATCCACATGGCAGGAGGCAACCAGCTGTGGCCCACCCCTGTTCCCCTGTTGCCTGAGGATGTGGCGGCGGGCTTCCCGGAAGGCAAAGGTATCTCCGGCCGCGGAGACAGATCGGCGGAGACAGGGAACACTTGGGCTGGACGGGTCCCTCAGCCAGGCGCCTGCTGCCATTTAACCGTCTCGCCCTGCTCCGAACTGACGTTTGCATCCCGCCACCTCCCGTCCGACCCGTCGCTCCCTGGCCTGTGTGCGGAGGAAAAGGGAGACGCGGCCCTCTCCTCAACCCCCTCCCCTCAACCCCCGGTGGGGCGCGATGAGATGATAACATCATCTGCCGACTGCCCCTCTTCGCGGAAAAAAAACAAACACTTGTTCCCCCTCCTCGCTCGATCCTCTGTCCAAACAAGGCGGTTTTGTCGGCCGTGAGGGGTGCCGCTAACCCTCTCGGTCCCTGCCAACGGATGCGCCATCACCGCCTGCCAATGCCCCGGGAAAGAAAAAAAAAAGAATACCCAATATGCATATTATTCTAATACGAGCAGTCAGTGACTTGAATTCCTCGGCACGATGGCATAATGAATGTGTGCCTTGTAGGTTCCTACATGAAGCTGTTTTGCCACTTGGATGAATAATTCATGCCAGCCCGGCGGCGATGAATCAACCAGGCAAGAACTAAGAAAATTAGCCACCAATTAGTGTTTATTTATGGGGGAAGTGTGTTTTTTTTTTCTCTCAATCCTGGTGCCAACAAATCTATATGCAAAAAAAAAAAAGTAAAGTTTTCCTTGACCCCTCTGACTTTGGGAATTGCAACGAGCAGAAAGGGAGGAGAAGAAAGAGAGGGTTTGACTCTTGGATGAATCAGATGACATCCCCCCCTCCCCCTCCTTCCTTCAGCTGGGTTATTGTGACTCCTTTCCTTGGTCTTCTTGTTTCTGCTGAACATATGTAAGGAACTTTGTTGACTGAGGGGGGGGGGGAATGTGATGTGAGCTAAACCTCTGTCTCCTTGGAGCGTGCAGACCCAACCTCCACCACCACCACCATCATCTGCTGCACCCCCCCCCCCCCACCCCCCTCCTCCCCTTTCGGCTGTTTCCTAGCCCTGCACTCTGGCATCCTGCCCAGATACATTGGTAGTCGTTAGTTGTCACCGGAATGATGTGACACGTCGCTCTGATTCGCGGGGCCTGTTGTTGGAAGTGATCGCTCCTGCCAAGGAGAAGCCCTCACCACGGATAAATGGACACTGAACAGCATGTGAACAGAGAGATAAAAATGGCAGGGAGAAAATAAACTAGTGTAGCTTGGCTTCTCGACACCAGCGTCTGCAGAGGGTGTTTTTAGGGGAAAAGATTTAGCGTTTTTTTTTTCTTTTTTTTTTCGCCGATTTTTAATTTATTTGTCCTTTGAGTATAAATTTTCCTGTAGTCGAGTGCTTCACTATTTACATTTTCCAACAGTTGAAAGTTTGTTTCTCAAGGTCAATGAGTGGAAAAGATACCTCCAGTCAATTCAATAAAAGACATCCGCATGAGTGAAGGAGGGATTTTTACAAGAATCAGACAAGCTGTCGACAAGAGGATGAAAAAAAAAAAAAAAAAAAAACCCAAAACCCCTGCCAGATATTCATGAGGATAACTCACAAGCGGCTGCGCTCTCCTTTGGCTTTGATTGTGAGGAAATACGCTCCTGTGTACGTCTCGTCCAAAGCGCTTCTCTCCAGCTTCCGACGTGACGTTTTCTGAGCTGCAGTGAGTGAGACATTGTGTTGGCCGGTAGATAAGAGCGGCCAGGTGACAGACAATGCCTCAGCTTCCTCTGACTTGTGGGATAAGCGCCATTCATGTCAGGCCATTTACTTTTTTTCTTTTTTTAAACGAATAGGCTGAAAAGAACTGAGACCAATTTTTTCGGGTCCTAAGCACAGTTTAGACAGAATGCAGTGGGAAGAAATTGGATTTCTTAGCATGAAAAGCATGACCTACCGCTAGTTTTTTTTTTTGCCCTGGTACCCCGCTGAACTTGAAGTTGTTGAACATGGGTTATAGATGTTGCTAGAAATATTGATGCTACTGCCCTTTGAATGCCTTTATTATCCCGCTGTGCTGCTGTATTTTGAACAGGTGTGTCAGTATGCTCCACAATACAATGTAATGTGTCAGAAGCCTTGTTTACCTGCAAGTCACCTGAGTAATACGGCTGGTTTAACCGTATTTAGCTGTTTGTTGTCATTACACAAAGCTAGAGGCATGGCTTTAAGGGTTAGGCTGGTGTATCAGTGGGCAGGACGCTACAGTTTAACCAGAATATTCAGGCAGCGAGGAGGACCCATTTTTCAGAGTATCAAAGGCTTGTGTAAACAGCTTAAACTGGAATAAGCTCACAGCCAGGTCACCCACTAGCGTGTTAGCATAGCCGCGGCGTGCCAGCCGCCGCATCAACCGCGACACAGAGTGATGCCGCTTTTCCCCGAAGGTGGAGAAAATAAAACAAAATCTAATTTCCCCCCCCCCCCCCCCCCCGCCCCCGTTTGAGCTGCTTGCCGTCAGATCGGCTCTCACAGTCGAGCCGTAGTAAACTTGTCGCCTTACTTCAGCTCCCCGCCCCCCCCCCCCCCCCCCCCCGTGTCATCTTCCATGCTACGGAGATGATTTGATTCTGTTATGAGTCATAAATTACTGCGCTATCGTGTCTTCTTCTTCTCCCGAAACCGCGGGGAAGACAGCTCTTGTCACAAGCCATTGTGGTTTGTTCCATCAGGCGGATGTCTAAGTGCCTGTGTTGTGTTCTTAGCCACTAATTAGGCCCAACCCTACAACCCCAATAACACAATTATATCTGGGGCTGCTGCTTTCCTCCACACCCACAGCAATAATGAATGAACTACAGGTTAATGAAATGTGTGTGTGAAACGGAAAGATGCCTCTCGAAGAAGTTTCATTCTGATTCATTAGGCGCGAGCCCCAGAGATGATCCCGTGCTGAATTTAACGCTTACTTTGCAACTCGTCACCTTAATCATTAGAAAACCAACGCTTGTGAATGTCAAAATGAGCCACGGCTTGTTAATTTTAATGCGGAAGATGGATAATACCTTTCGTGCGTTTCTCTTTCTTTTTAAATAGGGCTGAATGTTCCCATTTTCATTTTAGAGGAGCAAACCCATCCCAGGCGCCAGTTATCATCGTGTTCAGATTTGTCACGTTGAAGCCTGTGGGAAGTTTGCCAACGCTCAATCTGTTGGATGTGTTTGTGTATTTCTGGCATTGTTTGTTTGTTGTATGCACAGGGTTTATCCCACAGAGTGTTAGTTAAAAGTTTTGAGTGTTTTTTTTTTATTTTTTATCCACGTTTGTATTTGGAAAGGGCGCAGATTTCATTCCTGAAGATGCAAACTTTCAGTGTTCCACTGTAGTGTGTCAGGTCAGCACTGCAGATGGCCATAGCCTAAAATTCCTTTAAACATTTGGATGTTTGGAGTTATATCCACTCTGACTTGTCTAGCTGACCATATTTTGTGTCAGACCGCGGATGCCCTAATCTCTCAGATTCATCTTGCCATATGGAGGAGACTCGAGGTTATCCAACAAGCTGGGCTTCCGTTGTCGAGTGAAAAAAAAAAAAAAGTCTTCTTCTGAAGAGTCAAAATAACAGATGAAATGAAACGCTCCTCACAGAAATATGTCAGTATGAGCCCTCTATTTACTCAGACCATCTGATTCCACTGCTAGTATACACCTACGGGAGCTAGAAAGCACCAGCAGCTGCACGTTGTGTGCATTCCTACTGCACCGATGAGGAAGGTAAAACCTGTGTGACGCCTTGCAGCCCAAAAGAAACCCAAAGACACTAAGAACTGTTTGTGCCTCTCATATACTGTCTTTAGATTCCAGTCACCTAATTGGGAATCCGAATCCCTGACAAGATGTTATTATTCTTAAAAATGAGGGGAAAAGCAACACTATCTTTTGAGAAACCTGGGTTTTCTCCCAGTATCTCTCTCTCTCTCTTTCTCCCTTTCCCTCGCTAATCTCACATTGCCCGGGGGGGGGTACTTATGTGTGTTTTGTGGTTTGGTTCAATTTGTTGATCCGTGCCGCGGTGGAATTCCATCAAGGGGATAATTTCCTTTTCTCAGCTTTTGATGCAAACCTGACCCTGAACCCGGCTGCGAAGCCCTCAGACGAAGGAGCGGACGCCGCACCAAGGGGGAAGAGGAACTTCCTCCTCTTCATTTAAATCTCTTCGGGTCCACGTGTCATTAAATATTTGCCATCTGTCATTCCGTCTCCTCGCCGTCGCATCCGTGACGCTCGAGAAAGGCGCCCCGCGGCATTTCGCACGCCGTCCCAGTGGATGACGCCCCCGTGACATTTCTGAGACCATGTCGCCAGAGCCTGAACACGATGGTACCGGGGTGTGTGTGTGTGTGTGAGGGAGGGCTTTTGGCAGCTCCAACCCCCCCCCCTCGCTCCATGATTGATTTAGCTCTCCTGGCCAAACCGATATAGGCGGCGAGGCCTCCCGGAGGGGTCGAGCAGAGCGGACGGCGCGCTGTGACGTTTGACCGGATGAGACGTTCTCCTGTAACGGAGGAGTATCACGAACCTCTCTGTGGTCACTCGCTCCGATGACACGCAGACTTGAGGGATGTCACTGTTTTTTTTTATGAGTGATTGGCCTGCCGGTGGCGCGAAACAAGAATAGCTTTTTAGTCAAAAGTACTTTGGCGGATTTCGCGATGCTCAACTTTCGATCTTGATGAGAGACTTGGCGACTGTTTGAGAAAATGACGCTAAATTACACAGGTGACATTTTGAGACATATAATGTGAGTGATGACTAACTAAGGTACTCTTCTTTCTTTGCTGCTGTTGCTTTGATTACAAAGACACAATTAAGCTAAACTATATGCAGCATATGCTGTAGTATGTAATTATGGAGGTTGTACTCCTACAGTGTATTTATTCATGGAGCCAGAAAGTGTTTGGGACGGGTTGACCAGGAACTCAGTTCACCACGCCACTTTAAATTGGGACAATGTAAATGTAGAAATGTAGAAAACATGGCGTTACACTCACTTTTATCTTGAGTGTAAGATCTATGCACGTAGATGTTTGGTGCTATATACGGCTCTAACTAAACATTATATTGATTATCAAATAATCAGCCATTAATGTTGCAATTGACTATTATTTAATCATAGAGTCATTTGACCTGAAGAAAAGTCCACTAATGTTTCCTAAACCCACGTTGACGTCTTTAAATGTCCATTACTTTTCAGGTTCTTGAACATTACCTCGAACCAATCCGATTATATTGCTTCAATCGGCACATTTGCTCAACTCGCGGGACCCGACTTGTGCTCGCATGTGGCTCTCCCCAACAGTAAATCCCTAACTTCCGCCCTGCTAGAATGCGCTGGCACTGGCTTTGTGCGGACGTTTGTCACACCGGTAATGAGAGAACCCGCAGTGCAACGGGGGATCAGAGGGGGTGCTGCGCCTCAGAAGTTGGTGTGCTCTGTACTAATACCTGCGATCATTCATCCGGATAGTACCGTTGCTAGATAGTAATATCCTCCTGCAGGGTACGCTAAGATCGGAGCCCCCCTGTTGGAGCCTGAGAAGCATCTACCACCTACTTTCCTGCGATGTGTCGGGATTTGATAGTGTACTTAAATCAGAAAATAGGTCACGAGGAGGCATACCATAATTGGATTTAAAAATGTATAATATTAATGAGTGAGGGAATTCCTTTGTTTCCTTGACTTATTCGTACCACTTAACTGTCGCAATTGATAACAAACCAGCTGAAAAGTCTAATTTGTCTGAAGTTATCCTGTCACTTATTGAACAGAGGTGACGCGTACCATTATTATATTAAATTTAAAAAAAAACAACTGAAACTAATTTCCACTACATGTCATCAACAAAGCTGATTGAAAACAGACAACTTTTATTGTGAAAGGTGACAACAGAAGGGGTGGAAGAAACTTTCTGTTGCCATCCTGGTTTGAAAATACGCACCTGTGTTTTTGGTACAATATTGTGAAGGTTTTTGAATGTGTTTGGTTCAAACCTACAAGCTAAGGGAAATGAACTTGTATCTATGAATTTGTGTGTGAAAGCTCTCCAAACGTATTGGTGTGTGTGAATTGATCTCTCAGAGAAAAAGCCCCCCCCCGGTGTGTAAAGGCCCGTTTTGAGGTTCATATTGACCAGTCGTCAGTAAATTTGACAAGGGGGGGGGGGGGGGCTCAGTGCCTGATCCCCGCCATGTTGGCTGGTCATGGAGTTTTCCCTTTCAGCCAGCTGATGTACTGGGCCTCAGCGGGCAAAACAAAGGGTCTGAATGTATGTTTGAAGAGTGCAGGTGAAGACCCCCGAGATGCCACTTTGAAGAAGCTCCCGCTGTGACTGAAATCTCCTCGGGCCGCACCTGCCGGAGGCAGCGCTCAGACCGCCGCGGTGACCTTTCACCCCGGCGCCCTGGGATCCGCTTTCCACCCTGCACCGTCGTCCTGCGCCCAGCCGAGCTCGACACGGGGGCTTTCGGACGGGGGGGGAGAAGGGGGGGTTAAGTACGCCGCACATCGACAACACGTCGCGACACAAAAGCCGAGTAATGATATTTCATCAAGCTGATAATTCTGCCCCGAACGTTCAGGCTCTGCCTCGTGGCCTAGATCTCCTCTCCTCGAGAGGGATTGATTCACTCTTCTGTTCTTCTTTTTTTTTTATTTCTAATTAGCCCCGGTGATTTCCTAATTCTTTGACATTCAACCCTGAATTATTCCCTCCTCCACACATGAAAACAAGTGGACTTTTTTTACCCCCCCACATCAAGAAAACCAACAAAGCATGATAATTTGTCTTGTTTATTCCATGATCAAACATAACCGTTCTCTCCTCTGGAGGAAACCTCCCTTTGGGCTAATTTCTGGCATTGTTACTTGCATGTTTGACAAATGAGACTCTGGGAATCTTTGGGAGAATAAGTGCGTTTTGTTGGGGCTGCTGATACCTGCTGATACGGGTATTAGCATTTCATTCCTCCTCTGCTGCACTCGGGCACAACTCAAAGGTTTGCAGACTTAGGAGGTTTTGGCCGGATTGAAGGGGTTCAGTGCGAATGGTCAGAGGTGAGCCGAGGGGGGAGGGGGTTTAAGCATTGAGCCCAGATTTTCCTTTCTCTCCCCGACAAGCCTCCGTGTCCAGGTGTGGATCTTTTTCTCCCACCGGAAACTAGGGAGTTTCTTCCTCTCCTACTTTTTCATTGATTCAAGCCAGGGCCAGTGGCCCGTCCCACCTGGATCAAACGTGAATCCATGCTGGAGGAAGTTGGCCTCTGTTGTGTCGCGGATCGATGCCGGGGGGTTAATTCCATCGGCTGGAGTTGATTCTTTAGCACGGGGTTTGCATCAACAATTGCCGGGCGCGCTCAGACATTCTGCGTATTCGATGAGCAAACTTTGCTGATTTTTTATTTTTTTTACCTTGCTCTGTCACCGTTATCATTTCAATGGGAGGACAAACAAGCCTATTCTAAAATTTCTATCTATCAACGGGCATTAAGCTGAACACAAAACAGCCCTATTTTCTCTCTCTCTTTGTCCAGGGGGCAGACTGCAGCTCTCCCTCTCTGTGGATAGAGATGTGGATGCTGAGAACAAAAGGTGGAGAAGCCATTGTTAAACCAGAGTTATTGCTGTCAAGTCAGAGGCGGATGGCGCCTAAGCCACCTCTCTCTTAACCTCAGCTCTCCTCGGACTTAGCACGGGGGGCACAGCAGGGGGGGTTTCCCTTCAGTTTTCAGATATTGAAGAACGTTCAGAAATGGAATATATATTCGACATTCAGGAGCTCGTCCACCTGAGTTTAAATGAACCTCTGAACTCTATTATTTAACCTCAATATTTCTGGCATAACATCTGATATCCTGCTACTTCTACGCAGACAGACTGAAGCCCTTTTTTGTATCGCTCGTAGAAAATGACAATAGAGATCTTGCATGTTTCTGAGTTAGATTGCGTATTTATCTTAATTGGTGACTGGCAGGTTATCCGGGAAGGTTTGAATGGATGGATTTAAAGTCATTTACTGGAAGTTCTTGACAGGAGCAGTGGAAGAGAACGTCGAGCCTGGCGCTGGCACACATAGCTTCAAAATCATCTGTCAAGATTTAGCATATCTACGGAGAAAGCTGCCTGTCATCTTAGATGTACGTCGGAACCGTGCACACGAGAGGATTTGATCAGGAGCCGGGTTGTACTCGTGATTTAAAGCACACTCATTCAGTTGATGGCTGACAACACAAAGAAAACACAGAGGCTTTTATAACGTGATTGGTTTTGAGCTACACATTTTTTTTAACAATACATTTGTGCACAAATGCACAAATGTAGACAAAAATCCTCATAGCTTCATGCATCATCCTTCATTTTAAGCAACAATTGCAATGCTCTCTTTTTTTGCCCCAATTTGTCAGATGAGATTTGTCTGTCTTGTCTCTGCAAAACATTGCTGACAAGTGTATGGCTCAGTCGGGCAGATTATCAGAGGAAATCGCCACTCCAGCTTCTTTATTTCCCCCCAAAAGTGTTGAACGGGAAGAAGAGATTGATCATGATATTGAGATTGATTGTCTAAATCCCCTCCCTCAGTTCGACGTCTCCAAACAGATAGTTTATATACATGCAATCCAGTGCAGAGATAGGACTTGGCAGGAGCTGTCAATAGATAAGTGAAATAGGGTCAGAGTGAAAAGACCTATCAGTTCCTAAGGGGCTTAGCTGCAGGGTTCTGAAGCTCTAGACTGGCGGTGGTGGGAGGGAGATAGTCGACATTGGTTTTAAATTACCCAAGATTGCCTTGTGGTTTCAGTCTGCAGGAACGCCAGCAGACAAGATGTTTGTTAAAACAAGTGCAGACGTCGAGGCAGATTGGGCCAAAGAGCAGACCTGCCATTTCCCGGCCTAACAGAACAGACCGAAAAGCTGGTAATTGCAGAATTGGCAAAGAGGGCTAAGGAGATGTCGATGCAGTGATACCTGCCGCTGGGACGGGAAACGGGCTCCATTTCCCTCACTGGGAGGATATTTGATGCCATGCATACAAGCTACAAGGCACACCATGGTAATGGTAGAACTGTTATTCAGTGGCCCGTTTTCCAACGCTGTATTTGCAACCCTCAGAAAATTACTGGGTAGAAAATAACCACTAATTATGTTGTAGTTAGTAATTATTGTACGTATTCGGTACCTGCAAAGTTCAGAGTTCATGCTGTGGCCAGAAACTTTCTGGTCCTTTTTCCCTGTATTATGTCCTTTAACACAAAGGTAAAATCCACCAAATGAAAAAAATCAATCAATCAAGTCACTGCATCTGGCCAAGAAAGATATGTGCTACATAACATCATGTAAAACAGCTACTGCATTTCATTTTCACATTTATATATTTTTAAACTAAATTCACACTGTACAAAATATAAATTAGTAGACTCAAGAGTAGAGGCTTTGGGAGGTGGATTTTGTTACAATTGGACAGGCATGTCATGAAGTGTTTTTAGGAATTGAATGCTAAGCTAAGTTATTTTGATATAAGAGAGAATGTCAAACAATATCAGTTTATAGTCAATGACCTCTTTGCCCTTCCAATCAGCTTCACTCAATTTGATATGTTTCTTTACACAATGAACATCAAAATCAAATAAACCAACAATTTAATTTAGTCAAAGAAGCTTAATTTTTGCAAAGAAACAAAAATGCTGCAAACCAGAACATTGCCAATTACAACTGAACTGAACATGTTCAAAAACACCTTATTTTCCATTTAGCACCGTATCACAGATTAGCTATTTCAATATTCCATTACTACCCTCACTATCCCTCCTACACTCGTTCGCTGGCATTAAGAGGGAGGACGGCGTGAAGATCTCTCCGGTGGTACCAAACTTTGACAACACATGCACGCACACAGAAAAACACACGCACACACACACACAAACGCAGCTTTTAATGCTTAAAGTTTACTTCTGTTACAGGTGCAATAACAAAAGGCCTTTTAAGTCTGACTTGAAAATCTTTAGGAGAAATTGGCTCCAGCATTGAGGGGTTGCAGTATTGATTCTGGCCTCTGGCTCAGTCCAGGAAAAGATGGATAGATTTCTTTGAAATGCACTCTGCGTGAGAATATAAAGACCATTGTGTGTTCTCGCTCAGGAATAAATTGTTTCGTGACATATCTGGGGCCACCTTTTTAGCTTCAAGCTGCCTGCTTCTGTTGAAAGGGGGAATGTTGACAGGGTGGAGCACATTCATCTGTGGTCCCAGACTGCCCACACCTCATAGAAGCTTTTATTGAAAGTTAAATCTCCTTCAGAGAGTTGGCAGCCTCTAGTTGGGATATCTATTTCAGCAGCTGTCAGGGCTGATTATGTGGGGGGGGCTGTGCCCAACCGGGGCAGCGATATAACCCCCCTAACCGAGAGAAGGCCTATAATGACGCTATTGATTGATGCGTTCATCTGCATGCGTCTGTACAATCTCCAGACTCTGAGGCAGCAGCATCGGTATTGATGGCCTGCAACACGTGACGGCTGAAACGTTTTGGATCTGGATTCGTGGCGCTCACACGGGTTGAAGTCACACGCTCGAGCGAGCTTGTGGCCGTGTCGTTTTTCTGTTGAACAAGATGCATTAATGTTTACCTCGAGACAGAGAGGTTCTACTGAGCAGATCGATAACAAGTTGCAGGCGTTATTGGAGGCTGAAACTAAGTGCCCCGATGTAACGATCAAAGCAGCGCCAATCGGTCCGCTGCTTGCTTACGCCCTAAAGCGATGAATGCTGATAGCCCTCAGGATGAGTTTATTAATAGATAATAGCATGATTTGGGTTATAATCGCTTGTAGGATTGGATTGGTTAGCTGTATATAAAGTATGTCTTTTTTTTTGATGTTGCATTAGCTTGTGGCATCACGTAGTTGCCATGATAGTTTGATTGCAGTTGTAGGTTGAACTGCAGGTGAGCAGTGGAAACCGTGTCGATGCTACAAGCAGTTTATGTTGTTAATGTCTTATGCATCACCGAGCAACAAGAGCATCATTAATAGAACGGATCTTTGATGTCTTTGAAGGGGATAAAGTTCCCAACCAAAAGCTTCAAGCCTCTTATTTCCCTGATCAATCATTGAACACAGAGTAGACGTAAAATGAATCAAATACTTTTTAGAGGATTTCTTTCTTGCGCTTAATGTTCAAAGTGTCCCCTCCGCTCCCATTACCCACTGACTTTGAATACGTTTCCCTCCTCGCCAATGCCATCGATTGGAATACCAAACACCAATAAGAGCCCCCACTTTGGGTTCCTTTGAGCTCCGCCATGCTGCGAGAGGGAAGGTGGGCGCCACGGGGCCGAAGCATCTTGGAACTATTGAGTCAAAATATTGATGGAACAGAGCCGGTTCCCATGACGCTTCAGCCGGAGACTTGATGCTCTCCGAGTCACAACTTGCCTACACAACTCTTTTTATTTACACAGAGAGAAAGCAGGAAGTGCGTTCTCTTTTCAGCACCACCCTCGTTCATCGCACAGTCGCTCCAGAGCGGAGGAGGACAACCACAAGTGTCCTATAGTTAGCCACAGAACCTGCTCCAATTGAACCGCTGGAGGGTCAAGAGCCTACTCGGGTCGTCTTGGAAAATAGGTTTTCAACCACCTTTTACTGTTGTTGATTAACATTACAGGTTGGACAGGCTATGTGCTGTGGTGCTATATGCGGATCTTGACTGCCTCCACAGAATAAGGAATTAACTGGGACCCAATTATAGAATGGCATTTAGTGGCCGCCTGTGACTTAATGAGCTTAGAATAATAGCTTGGAGGGGAAAATGATGGTATATAGAGGTAAAGATATGGAAATAGAGGGTTAGGATCAATAGTACAGTGAATACATACTCAAATACAAGTAATGCTCCTGTATTCAAAGTTTTAGGATACTAAACGTGTTCTGCATATCCAATGTCACATCTCTAAGGGAGATGGATAGAACAATCCCCTACTTGTATAAAGCTCAAATAAAATAAATAATTTAAGCTAAATTAGACCACTTCTGACCTTTAGAAAAAGTGGATATACTTCCAATGGGCTAGTTTGTTGACTACTCTAGTTTGATGTCGCGACTATTCAGAACAATATCTGTCGCTCTTTGAATTTATATCATTTTTTTCCAACTTGGCTTGCACACAGGTAAAGCTGCAGTTACATAAGCTTCTCATCCTAACAAGTTGATTTGGAAATGTGTTATCTGGCCAAAGGAGGCAATAGATTTTTGGACAAACCCTCAACAATCCCTCAACCTTTTAGCTGTGGTACTTTGGCAATTACTTTGCTTTTTCCAAGTTCCACCCCCTCAAAAAACAGACAAAGCAGCAAATATATCATTAGTAGCTGCCCTATGGAGCTAGATATTAATTATCCTGTGTTCTCCTCGTTTGGCCACTCATTTGCGCATGTACTGTAAATGTCAGCAGAGAGATAAATGGGAAAACAAAAACCCCAGCCAGTAGCCTTTATGCAGCCGAATGTCAGAGGGACCTTGTAACAGATGAGATATTGGTTTTGAGCTGGCAGCGCGTGGATTCTGCCTCAAAGGACATTCCCAGTGGTATTGCAATTTGTATGTCTTCTGTGTTTAAAACCTTAATAGCAAGGTGCAAGCAACCCTTTCCAGGTTCTACATTTTGGATCGTGGTCGAAAGGCAAGACGTTGTGTTATCAACACAGAACCAACACAATGTATTCGAGGAGGCACAGTACCGTTTTGTCCAGTTCTGCTCCGAAATCCACCTCCCAATGTGAGAAGCCACCTTGATGTTACACAGAAAAATGTATGAAACATAACTCCCTTCCAGCCACATATTGTTCTGACATGCCCTTTTTTATTTTTTTTATTTTAGATTTATGAGTGTATTGGAAAGCCCACTGGGAGGGGATCTCAACTCTCATTCTCTGTGTGGCCTTTAAGTTGCGAGGAATAAAGGGAGTATTTGTACTAATCGATCACACGCCATCCCCGGTTGATGCCTGGCTCTAATGGTTGCTTGCTGTCATTTTGCAAGCGGCCTGTAAAAAGGATTAGAGTGGTTCTGCGGAGTAAGGGCGCATGAACAGCAAAGTTCTGCAAGCCGGCAAGGAAAATAAATCAATTTATCCCTGATGGTGATGCAGTTTTGGAACATAATGCTTAACGATGATGGAGTTTGGACACTTCATACTTGTCATTGTGAAATTGGACTGCCGTGTCACTAATGATGGTAATGTATGTTGTGCCTCCCCTACTACAGTAATCCTTCACTCTGTCTCACTTAAATGCATCTCATTGTCTGGCGGATTGCATTATGAATACCGCCGGGTAAAACACAAAAAAAAAAAAAGTGATGGGAAGTTAATTTATATATTCATTCATTTGAACAGCAAGTTAATGGAAAAAAACTGTAGAACCAAGTTAATGGGGAAGAAAAAAACCCCTGTATAAGCATATGGATCTCTTCCTTCTGTCACAGGCGAGTGTAACTTCGAGAAGCCGCTGGCAGCGTGCGGGTACAGCCAAGGGAGAGACGACGACCTCGACTGGGAGCAGGTCAACACCCGAGAGAAGCCTTCATCGGAACCGTGGATGCCCTCAGGTAAGGACGGGGTCCCTGGTTGCTCGTTGCCATGACGATTACAAATGTCCAAACATACAAGTGATTTGACTTTTTTTTTTATCAATAAAAGATGTCCGTGTGACTTCCTTCCACCCGAGGAGCCTACCACACACATCTTTGCGACGGTCACATGACCGGAGACAAACGCGCCATTTGAAATCAAAATATATCCGGATGTATTTTAATCAAAAAAAGTTCCTCAGCCGCATTGAAATTTATTAAAATTATGCTTTCGCTGCATTTTGTCTCTGTTGCACACAATTTGTCTCTTTAATGTTCCGTTGATTGCTTTTCATCTGAAATGCGGAGATATCGCCGCCGCAGAGCAGACGCCGCAGAAGGAATTAGACTAATGGAATGAAGGTTTTTTTTGTGTGTTGTAACAAAGGTGGCTTTGCAAACTAATGGATATTGTTTTCCTCCCGTATCTGACGCCTAATCTCACAAAGGCTGCATCACAGATAGATTGCACAGCCCCCCCCCAGTGACACAGGGGGGAATTAATTAGCAGGCCCTTACTAATTTTAAGCAGCCAGTGCCCAGACCTGTTTGTGTGTACATCAGAATGATGTGTGTTGAACCGCCCCAGAGAAACTACTTTCCATGCAGGGGGGGGAAGTGTCTGCTTCTCCTTTCACAATTGATTAATGTAGGGACACATGGAGGCTGGGCAAAGGTTACAGAGGAATCTGGAAAAGCCCCGACCTACAAATTAACACAGTGCACGGTCTAAATTTAACATATCTGATTAAAATCCCATGTCTGGCGAAGATGGTGTCCCTGATTGCGCTTCCCAGTCTGAGTGCTCTTCAGATCGGGTGGTTTTCTACCTCTGCAGCTGGAATCGTGCGTAATTAACAGGTTGCAGCTCTTTCTCCGTTTCTCAGTGTGAGCACTCAACCCGCCGCGCAAAATTGTAATCTTTCCTTTTTGACCGCGATGAAAGCGGAAGTGAAATGTAGTGTACTTGACGGCTGAAATTGTTTTAGGGCTACTGGAGAGGAGGGTTGATGGGTGGAAATGCATTTAGGGGAAAGGCACACTTGTGGGAAAGCTATCTCACCTCTGATTGCTGTCTCGCTCTCCACCTGTACTTACGAATCTTGACAAAACGACCCTTATCATTCTCACAGAACAGATTGTTCCAAAGCGAAGGCGTTGCTTCCTCAAACATTGGTTGAAATTGGCTGTGGACGGTATCCGTCCGATTGAGGTCGTTCTTAATGTCAATATAAATGTGTGATTTAAGGATGAAAACCTTAAGGGTTAGTAGGTGTTCTGTCAGAGACCTGGAACCTTTGACTTTCATCAGCCTTAACCATAATCTTTCCCTAACATTTAAGAAGAAGGCTCCAGTTAATCATGCGTTAATATCAACTTGTGGTTTTATTAAAGGTTAAAAGCAACACATATTTTAATATCTACACATGAAGACTTCAGGAATCCGTAGAAAAACACCCTGAACCAAAGGTGCAGGGTAGCGAACCCATCCATGAGAAGCCTTTTTGCAGAATTTGATGTCAGGACTTTTTAATCATGCAAAGCAACCACTGCAACCAAAGACCAAACGTGCCCAATTCCATCGCAATATCTCAGCAAAGGAATACCAGGAAGGGAGATCAAAATCACACGCAACGAGGAAAGCAAGCCCTATGGTCCTGCAGGGAGACTCTCGGCTGTTTACGACAATCCGCTCCCTTCCATAATTACGTCTGGGCCGAGAGAAGTCTTTTGTTTGCCCCTCAGCACAGCCCCCCCCGACTGCGTTCTGCGGCTCCTTTAGGGGTGGGGGTCCAGAACCCTCAGCAGCAGCACTGTAACTGTCGGCCCTGTTGTTACCGACGGGCCCAATGAGTCCTG
The DNA here is from genome assembly GCF_949316345.1 of Pungitius pungitius. Lineage (NCBI taxonomy): Eukaryota > Metazoa > Chordata > Actinopteri > Perciformes > Gasterosteidae > Pungitius > Pungitius pungitius. The sequence continues at coordinate 6,141,627 of NC_084914.1, forward strand.
GACAAGGATAATGGAAACCTTTCTAGCCCCCCCGGCCTCGGAGAACGGAGCTGGTCGCACTTCTGTCCAGAGTCAGATGTTGGTTTGGATTACACACGATTTGATGTTAACCACCACGCTGGAATCAAAGGCGCGTTTACCTAAAAAAACGCAAATTTCCGAGTTTTCACCCGCGGTGCAGTCGCCTCGGAGAACAATGACTCGAGCCTCGGTGCTGTGAGGTCTGCTGTGTGGTGCTGAGCAGGGTGTCCAGATGCCATTAAAGGCGGAAGCTGTTATTTAGCGAGCCCCAGCTGATCCAGAGGCCTCCACTTCTCCACAGTGTTGCCAGCAGCGGGCCGCCGCTCCCCCCGACTCTCCTCTGGGACTCGTTCTGGGGAATAATGGCAACAGGAGGAGGAGAAAAGAAGGTCTTCTAACTGAGATTAATTAGGGGTTTTTGTATTATACTCTGCACAAAAGCCAAAGCAGCTCCAGCTTAATGACAAATTGTTGTATTTTTAATGTGTGCTCTAAATATGTTGTGGGAGAGAACAGTGCGCGGGGGTCATTGTTTTGACAGCACATCCTTGGTCGATAATGACACCTATAGACAATAGTGAAGGATTGGAAAAAATGAGATTCTACGTAGGGTCACGGCCATTTTCTCCCCTTTCTACTTATTTCTTGTCATATTTGTAATGCGTTCATGCATATGGCTCTCGACCCCCCCCCCCCCCGGAAGGGGGCTTTCCTTAGAGTGAGGTCGCTGCTCATGGACAAGACAGGATCACTTTAAAAGTCACACTCTAGACCGTTTAGACCATTTCAATCAGGACGTAATGAATTGCCAAAGCCCCTTCGCCGTCCCTGGACAAGGAGCGCCCACTTAAAATACGAGAGGAGAGAATAGCCGTTGACTGAAGGACGTCAGAAATTTAATAAGAAATTTAAAATCACATCAGCAAAAGATGGGATTTGATGTTGAGGCGGGAAGGGCCCCCGTCTCCCGAAAATAAGCTAATTGCTTTTCAGCCATTCGCAACTTTGTGTGAAAATCGCACCTTGCGCGCGCTGTTGGCAAGGTTGTGAGGTTAAGGAGAGGCCCCATTATGTGATTAGGGCACAAAAGCAGACGGCAAATTTTCAAACGCTTGATCAATTCCCGAATTAATTCCTTGGGATGACGGACTGTAATTCCTTTTTTTAGAATGTTTCGTGGGGTTAAGAAGGGTCGCGTGGTCTGAGTAAAACTCTAAAAAAAAAAAAAAAAAATGACCATGACGGCACGCTGTGCGACCACGAAGGACGACGACACCATTTGGAGGCTGCATCTTTGCCATCGGATGCGCACAAATAAGGCTTACGATGCACATAAGCTGACCCATTTATTGCCGCGGAGCAACGATAAAGCATACTGCATATTAACATGCCATAATAGGCCATTAGGGATTGCTGTTGATTGACAGGCGGCGACAAAGGATGCTGTCATGCAACATAATAAGAGGTCAGTTGCTCCACCTGACTGAAGCGACGGGGGCTGAAACGTGCCGCGTGATGAATTACTTTGGGTGAATCTGTTTGACATCGTCACGGGGGGGGAAACTGGCAGGTCTTTTTATACGGAGGACACAAACTTATTCAGTGTTACTTTATCAGGAGCCTTTCATGTTTCAAAGGACAAAGGGAAAGTTCTGGGGAAATTGAGTGCGGGCCACATTAACAGCCGAACTCTTCACAGCGAGAGGGGTTTTTGATTGGTGACAGACAGGGAGAATAGCCCTGTCTTCATTGACATTTCCAAAGCGGCGGCCCGTGCTTTTTCCGCGGCGGTGACCTCTGTGAATTTTATTAGCAAATGAGACCTGGAGGGTTTGGGTTTAAAGAGTGCCCCTTCATTCTGATTTCCCCCACATAATGATTTTCACAGAGTTCAGGACCTAAGTGGAGGAGAAATAATGAGCGCTAGTCATTATTGCAAATTATATCCTCCGCTCAGACCATCAATCAACTGATAATTAATCTAAATACCTTCAGCCTATATACTCTGATAACTAGGATTAGACCGTACCCTACTTAGGTGAACTAAATTATATCACACTATATTTTCATTATGAATACATTTTTTTCTTCTTTTTTTTTTTTTTACAAATGCAGCCACTTAAGCAGCTGAGACGTTTTTGCCATATATATCATGCATTATTCTGCTTATGTAACCACTCTTTTCGTGTATACCTTGGTATCCTTTGTGTTATTTGTGCAATCACGTGTCTTTAAGGAACATTTTATTACATATATATTTTATTTATACACATTCCAGGTAGTGTGGGTCTTCAAGGCGTTTCATTCCCGCAGTCAAACAACGACACACAAAGTAAATGTCATAGAAAATTGTTAATGGGATTCATGTGACATTTGTTCCTGGTCCCTGTTCTCTTCCTACTTCTCTTCCAACCCCGATCCTCCTCCTGCTTTCCACAATGATTATCAAAAAAAAGTCAAAAGCCAAATAAGACACAAGACCGTTATAATCCTGAAAAGCTGTCATTTCCAAATTTAGTTTGATTGCTTAATAAAAGAAGGAGGTCATGCTATAAACCACTCTTGTTAGTCTTGGAGTGGATTATGGTCATCGTTTTCTGCCTGTTTCTTCAGGATAACGTCAGAGGAGTCATACTATATAAAAATTGACTCTAATGCTCGTTGCTCGGGTGGAAATACCAGTCTTTGGTTCTTTCGTGATTACCAGATCGTCACCAGGACTGACACAAGCGCTGTGACCAGCTCCCACCTGCGCTGCCATGGCAATGGAAGCCTTCTCCTGAAGAATGAATGGTTCATTATATCATACCAATCCTTAAAAAACACATTAACACGTTTTTTAACCAGCCTCCTGGTGAGGTTTAGGTAATATAACATCTTCAGCCTCACTATAGACGGCTAAAAAAATATTTTTTTTTATTCCACGTATCTTTCTATCTGCCAAACCCTTACACCAAGATTATCCACAATGCACTTGGACAGCCAACAGTTAGGTCAGACGTTTATTGTGCCCAATTTCTTTTCATTTTGAAAATTGTAGTGTTCAAATCAAACCCACACGAACACTGACCAATTTGGCATCATTTAGGGGCGATTGATCCAAATTCATGCAGCTCTCTCTAGGATTCTTTCAGCTTGTTCATTTACATGTAATAAAAGAATCAACAACAACACTAATTTAGTGAAATTGGGAGATTGGAAATATATTGTTAGGGGCACAACCCTGAGGTGTCAGACTAGACGCTTTACATTAGGTGCAAGCATGTCTGCACATTTTTTTCTTCATTTCATTAATAGCTGAACACAATTAACCCTTATTCTCAAGTAGCCTACTAATTACCTTAGTTTTGCCTAGTAGAAACATGCATAGTACTCAACAATACAAAACCTCGCCAAAAAAACGGTTTACCCTCATTAAAACAATTACATAAATGACGCCCCGAAGGTCTACATTTTGTTCTGTATGATATGGTCTTTTTACCAGCAAACTTTGAAATTACACCGATCACTAGACGTGCACTGATACCAGTGGTTGGATTCTGTGCTCATGTACTCGTACAGCACCAAACACTAGAAGGTTGAAGCATAAAGATTAAATCCATTTAATTGAGCTGCAACTCAGGGACACTGTCTTTGGTAGGAATGAAAATAATATTAGAATGTAAAGTCATACATTTCCATTTCACCGGTGTGCCCTTCATTTTCTGTTAAACAGCAACATACATTTCCTGTATTTAGCATTTGCAACAGGAGCATTTCATCTCTTACTAATTCATTTTTCATACCCGTCTCTCCTTGTTCTCCATGTACAGCCATCATTGTAATGGAAGGTGAAGGTGGCCTACATTGGAATAATAATAAATCTGTTCTTCTGAATACCCCAGACAATAGCCGAGCCCTGGCCTTTACAGAGTTGCAGACACGGGCCTTGAGTGTGCCGAGAGCTCTCTATTTTTAATTGGTCTTGAACACTCCATTGTTAAGGAACAAGAGATGGCGAGAGAAGGGGAGAGGGGTAGAAAAACACACCGTGTGCATCACTAGCACATTAGCACAGCACTAACACACAGTGTCATTATAATTTGCTCTTAGTCTTACTGGCTAATTAGCTTGTCGTGGTGCAGCAGGTCCTGCAGAGGATGCGGCCATTAGGATCCGAGAGCATAGGAAGGGAATTAAAATGAGTCTCATCCTGTCGTCTTCTGAATACTTGTTTTGGACAGTGACAGCGCGCTGTCCCTCACAAATACTCGCTCGTTGTGCTTCATGGTCGCCAAAAATGAGGAAAGAAAGGTCTTTTCCCCCCCTTGTTGTGTTTCGGTCCACTGACCCAAATCAAGACAATTTGTAGACCTCAAAATTGGTCGCGGTGTCATAGCTAAAGTTCTGCCACACGTCTGGTAGCAAAGACAAAATGTTCTTACATGCATTTCTGTCAGGCAGCAGCCCTTTATACTAACAGCCAATGCATTTAGCTTTTAATAGACTCAAATTGAAGACACACACAACAAGAAAAACAATTGTTTTATTAATATTTCATTAACGCAGAAATGAGTATCTGATATTCTCTAATTACCAACAAAGAGCAGTGCTGTGCGTACAGCGGATCTCCTCGCAACATTTGAAAATGAGAAGAAGTAAACAGCCTCGTTTCATCAGAGAGGAGAAGCAGTGGGGCCCGGCGTCTCTGTCGTTGTAACATGAGCTACAAATGAACAATTCATCAGCTGATTATCAGCGCTGGTTGAATTCACACAAAGACTCGCTGACATTTGCTGGAGGGAGAAAAAAAACAAAATGTTCTGGGCGCCTAAGCAGATGGCTGAATGTTATTAAAGTGACCTCCCGGCCCTCACACAGAGGCACCTGATTAACGGTGGACAAACAAGTGTCTCAAAGTCGACTCATCCCCTGCCCCTTCCACATGTACCTTACGCAATTTCCTGCGTAGCCTCAAAAATGATTATCCTCAACACTTGAATCACAGACAAACTGGAAGCGAATAATACTCTAAAAAAGCCCTGGGAGCGAACCGTGTGCTGCTCAACCAGTGAATTATAGTAGAAGGATCATGCTGTGCTGGGCAATCCATAACATCTATAACACCGCAAAGCCACAATCATCCTCCAAAATGGCTAAATCACAATTTACCTTGAATCCACACAAAAGGGGCCACTAACCTTTACCCAGCCCGACATGGTTGAAAAAAATATATATTGTCGCATAAACCACTGAAACACATCTACAAAAAAAGATGTTTTCATGTGCCAAAAAAATAAATAAACATGACTAGTTTTTTCCTGGGCTCTTCGCCACATCTCACGGTCTTCCTCGGGCAGATAGTTTGCTCAGTTGTCATGGCGATATCTCGGTTTTCCATCATGGGATCTAAGTACGGAACGTTGGAACTGTTCAGTTTCCATGGAAGCGGTCCCTCAGTTTTGATGTTCCACAATGATGACATCTGTAACATCTCCACACAACCACTCTGCAAGCTGCATCCACTGATAAACCCCGGTGGATGGAGTTGAAAGCCCTGGATAAAGCTGGAAAGTTTTAATAAAACCAAGGATTTCCTTTAATGCTCGCCTTGGTTTGAATTTCACAATTTGCTATCTCCGCCATGCCTTTTTGAGAGACAATGCCCTCAGCAGTGTGTGTGTGTGTGTGGGAGGGGTGTCTGTCCATCTGTCCATGACTCTTACCGCGTTCTACTGGCCTCGTCGGCCTCTGTGGTTTTTGGCGCTCATTCGTGAGTGGATGCGTAAGGAGCCCTTATGGTTGAGGTGATCCACAACTTCTTCTGCAGCACAAGAAATTCCTCGGACTAAAGTCGAGTTATTTTAATTTTTGACCAGTAAGAGTTTATAGTCTGACGCTAATTCAAGCCCGGCCCACGCTACCTGTGTGTCTGTTGCGGAGGATCTACAGTGCACTCGTTCCATGAGTGACACTACATAGTTTCACTGGTTTCACTGTGATGTCATTCTTACGTTAAGATCCTTTTTAACAACCACTTGCTACCACCTGACAAACAAAGCCAAGGAGGCTGACTCCGTGTCATCGCAACTCACCGCTCCTCCTCCTCCTCCTCCTCCTCCTCCTCCTCGGCTCCCTCTCCTCCTGTTTCATTGTGTAAACATGACAGAGCCCCCACTCGTTATCTGGAGCTGGAGACAGATGGAATTGCCGAGCGTCACAAGTGCAGCACAACAAGACAAGTGGGCAGGCCCGAGTCATTGATGAAACACTCAGGGACCCATCCCGCTGATTTAGCCAACGTTGTTCCCCCTTTTTAACACCGTATCTGAGCGAGTCGCCAGATGTTAAATTTAATGGCGAGAATTCCCACCCACTGCGGCTCTAGCCTTTCTTCACATGTAGGAGAGCAGAGCTTTGGCTAACAGGTTGTTGTCTCACCCCCCCCCCCCAAGCAAAACTGGCCTTCCAATCATTACCACACATACTCACCGGCCACTTTATTAGGTACACCTGTCCAACTGCTCGTTAACACTTAATTTCTAAGCAGCCAATCACATGGCGGCAACTCAGTGCATTTAGGCATGTAGACATTGTCAAGACAATCTCCTGCAGTTCAAACCGAGCATCAGTATGGGGAAGAAAGGTGATTTGAGTGACTTTGAACGTGGCATGATTGTTGGTGCCAGAAGGGCTGGTCTGAGTATTTCAGAAACTGCTAATCTACTGGGAATTTTCACGCACAACCATCTCTAGGGTTTACAGAGAATGGTCCGAAAAAGAAAAAACATCCAGTGAGCGGCAGTTCTGTGGGCGGAAATGCCTTGTTGATGCCAGAGGTCAGAGGAGAATGGCCAGACTGGTTCGAGCTGATAGAAGGGCAACAGTGACTCAAATAACCACCCGTTACAACCAAGGTGGGCATAAGAGCATCTCTGAAAGCACAGTACGTCGAACTTTGAGGCAGATGGGCTACAGCAGCAGAAGACCACACCGGGTGCCACTCCTTTCAGCTAAGAACAGGAAACTGAGGCTACAATTTGCACAAGCTCATCGAAATTGGACAATAGAAGATTGGAAAAACGTTGCCTGGTCTGATGAGTCTCGATTTCTGCTGCGACATTCGGATGGTAGGGTCAGAATTTGGCGTCTACAACATGAAAGCATGGATCCATCCTGCCTTGTATCAACGGTTCAGGCTGGTGGTGGTGGTGTCATGGTGTGGGGAATATTTTCTTGGCACTCTTTGGGCCCCTTGGTACCAATTGAGCATCGTTGCAACGCCCCAGCCTACCTGAGTATTGTTGCTGACCATGTCCATCCCTTTATGACCACAATGTACCCAACTTCTGATGGCTACTTTCAGCAGGATAAAGCGCCATGTCATAAAGCTGGAATCATCTCAGACTGGTTTCTTGAACATGACAATGAGTTCGCTGTACTCAAATGGCCTCCACAATCACCAGATCTCAATCCAATAGAGCATCTTTGGGATGTGGTGGAACGGGAGATTCGCATCATGGATGTGCAGCCGACAAATCTGCGGCAACTGTGTGATGCCATCATGTCAATATGGACCAAACTCCCTGAGGAATGCTTCCAGCACCTTGTTGAATCTATGCCACGAAGAATTGAGGCAGTTCTGAAGGCAAAAGGGGGTCCAACCCGTTACTAGCATGGGGTACCTAATAAAGTGGCCGGTGAGTGTATATTCTAACATAAACAGAGTTTTTTTTTGGCTTTGTCTCAAATGCTGTTACATTTTCATTACTGAACCGAGGTAAATGGGATGATGGCAGATAGAATGTGTTGTGCATATCCCTGAAACTTTGCCAACACAATAATTCTCACTTGTGTTTTATTGGCGAGAGGGGAGAGAATTAGATTAACCTTTAATATTGAACCAAAGCAATAAAATCTAAATGGGGCTTGGTTGGCAAATAGATTTTAACTTATTGATTTCTCATCATTTCCCTTCTCTCTGTCATTGAAGTGAAAAACACTTATCTACAACACCAAGCGTTTTTTTTGTCTTTATATTTTGATGAATTATAATGAAAAGAGAGTTTATATCAATCTGACGATAAGAGCGTTGTCTCATTAAGGGACACGAAGAATTCCCGCCGCTAACAGAAAAATATAGTGATGTACCTGCTATCTGCATACTCTCATGAGATGAGGGCTTTCTGTCAGGTAAATACCCACCTGCTTTTAATTAAGCATTGTGACGTCCAAGTTATGCACGTGATGTTGCCAGGGAACAGTAGGAGAGCACCACATTTTGTAAGATAAAATACATGCATTAATTAACACACGCATAACCTTGCATGTATCGACGTACAACACTCCTCTCCCTGTGTGTCGGTGCTTTGGCCGCCATTATTTCTGTTTCTGTATTTAGTTCTCAGATTAAGCACATTTGGGGTTTTAAAACATAATCAGGGTTTTAGAGAAAGTTAGCACCTTTTCTGGAAGGTCAGTGGTTGTTAAATACAATATCGGCATCAAACACTTACAATACCGATGTTGTATTTGACACCCAAAGCGTATAGTGAGCAATGTCCTGACAAAGAGATTCAGAGGTCATCCCTCTGACTTGTCAATGTCCAATCGGCACAAGCCGTGACCTTGAAACAGTTTGAACTCGTCTGCTCAACTCCTGAAGGCTCTCGTCCGTGTTGCAGGTTCGGCCTTCGTGATGATGAACACGTCTGGACGCTTCGCGGGGCAGAAGGCCCTACTGCTGACGCCACAGTTGAGGGAGAACGACACCCACTGCGTTACCTTCTACTACTACATAGGAGGCAGAGACAACAGCCACCCGGGTCACCTTAATGTCTATATCAAAGAAAACAACAGTCCCATGGGGACGCCTGTTTGGAACGTGTCCGCTGCAGCCACTCGCTCCTGGGGGCAGGTCGAACTGGCCATCAGCACCTACTGGCCCAACTTCTATCAGGTGAGGATGTCGTTTCTGAATCCAGCCCCCTTTTGCATAACGTCTCATCACAGAACTAGGTTGCTTTTGTAAGCAGCCCTTTATAGCCGGACCAAAGTCATTAAATCCTCTTCACTGGGTGGAGCTAAAAAAAAAAAAAAAAAAGCATTATTTGAGGAGATCCAAACAATCGCAACAATAGGCCATTCAAAACTCCTAAGGTTATTGATTTTGGGGGCCACCTCGGTATCCATGGTAATCTGTTCTCTCTCCCATCCATCTGAGACAGTTCTCTTTTTCCAATTCTGAAAACTCATTTTCACTTACCAATGCACATGACTGCTGGCAGGGCCAAGGTGATTTCACACTTGCCTGGCTATTAGTTTTCTCCGGGCTTGTACCACGAGTCCGGCGAATGTTAATTGATGCGGAGAGACCCCGTAACCCTCCCAATGGGAGACGTTCCCTTGGTAAATGATATAATTATGACCTGGCAGAGCCGAGTCCACAGTGGAGCTGAGGGGAGTCCTCCCCGCGTTGGCTCCTCAGAGCCAGCCGGATAACTCAGTTAACAAGGGACACCGCTGAGGCTCTCTCTGCGGAATGCATGATGGGAGCCTTAATGAGAGGCACATGGACAAAAGAAAGCGAGTAGAGGGGAGGGGGTGGGGGGGAGAGGAAAGAGGACGGTGACCCCTTGTGCGACATATTGATGATGATGCAAAGCCAGTCTGGTCAAATGTTTTTTTTGTTTGTGTCCGTTCATCCAATTTGCAGTCCAAGCGACAGCCCTCATCGATCCATTTTTAAATGAAGACGTGACATTTGTGGCCCGACTTGTATTTGTTCAGTTCAGACGCTGTGATTTTATTTGCAATGAAATACATTCAAATGTATGTTGCTCTGGGACGCTTGAAGTCTTCATGTGGGCGAGCGCAAAATAAAGTGTGTGCTTAGGGAAATTCCCAGCATCTGTTATCTTTAAAATCTTTGTTTTTTTTACCACAACCAAATAATAATAATGATTATAAATGTGAGGATGCTAATGAACAGTCTAGAAAATGCTTGATATTGTCACTAATTAACAACATATTAGTAATTATAGTTATTTATAATTGCATAGTAACCTACTCAATCATCAAAGGGAAGCCAGCTGATACTTGGAAATTCTTTTTTAATCACCGGTAAGGCTTTTAGTCATCATGAGCCTTCCGGCCTTTGATAATTACTCTTCTCCCAGGTCATCCCTAAAACTTTTAATTGAGATTGTCAGGCATTTCATAAAATCACTGAGCACTGCGCAAAAGCTATATAACTTTCAATAAACGTAAGGTGTTGAATATATTCCGCACGTATTACTTTAAAATATGTACATTGTGCAAAAGATGAACACCCATTATTTATCCTGAAGTAAAGCAGGGCGCCCATGAAAGAGAAAAACCCAAATGTGCCCATCTATCTTGATTTCTATACAGTAGAGCCTGTGACAGAGCTAATCAATCCTGTTGTAATGGAGTACTTAGCAAAGTCCCTCAGGGATAGCCAGTGCCGTGATGTAGACATTGAATGTTGGGTTCACTGTGTGTCTCTCTGGCAAATGAGAACGGTGAACTTTCTAGCGACATCAACAGCTTCCGTCCCATGTGAATATTTTCAGTCTGTAGGTCAGGCCCAATTATGCACTGCACCATCATTGATGTTGGAATCAATTATATCACAGCTATTAGGCAGGCTGACTGATGTCTGTTGCACAAACAAAGGATTTCAATTAGTGAATGGGGGCTAGTTCATTTGTCTGGTGGCGATATATGGAGTGGTTGGCCTTTTAATTTCCTTTAAATTAGCCTGTAATGAGGCCATAATTGTCACCCAAGACGTTCACTTTCATATTTCATGAGACAAAAAAAGAAATTTATAATTAGACAGCCTTATCTGAAGGCATCCTGCCTCCCAGATGACAATGGTAACTATCTCCGCCTCCACATTCCCAGGCTACAAAAGGAATCTCAGAGATGATGTGTGTGCAGCCTAGCTACAGTTAGCAGGACACAATTGTACGTATGAAGCCACACACTGGACGCTAAAGAGGCAGTTTACCGCAAAATCAAAAATGAATGAATAGCGCATCCAATGCAGATTGTTTTGGTGAGGTGTGAACCGTTGGGATGTTTGCCTCGTCAAACAAAGATACCAGCACTTGTCTCCTTTTTTTGAATATTATGATCTGCCTTATCAGGATAATCCAGAGACCTTGTCTCAGGAAGTATGTTCCTAAAGTTTATTTTTGTTGTTTTTTTAATATAATTTTGGCGATGTATGCATATAGTTCAATTATACATCCGATACCTCACAAAGCTAAGCCACACCCTCCAAAATAATCTACATTGATAAATAGCCCTACAGATATCAGGTCAAATTTAATGTTATATATATATCATTTACTGCAAGATATGGACTTGTATTCAGGGAGTAATGGAATGCAGAACACGTGTAGCCTGAGTGTGTGCGTGTGTCTAATGGCTCTCGGCACCACACCCTGTTTTAGGGAAGGGACCAGCATTCCGTTTCCCTTTTTATCCCAGTGCAGACCAGCGAGCACATGACTCCTAACATTCTGCCGGGACACGCCCTCCGTCGGGGCTCAGGACACATTTGTTTGGCGGGCGAACCTGGCCCTTAAAATAGAGGGATGTTACTCCCACACGATGCAGTTGTACTTGATTTGGGAATGTTGGGGGTCAGAGCGACACGCTTGTCAAACAAGAAACGCGAGACACGGAGCAACTGTTGAGAAACGCATGTGTTCACACTATCTCTGGCAATATATATCCATGCAGATGATTTTTTTTTTTTAATTCAGGTTTTGGGTGTATCGCCTTTGACATACTTGCCCTGTTCAGCAGTTACAGATAAATAAAAATAGTCAACAGTTTGGTCTGTGGATCCAGTTGTTTGTAACTTTAAACTATTCCTAAAGATTCATGCATGAGAAAATGAAAAGAGGTAGCGAAACAAACACAGTCTTGCTAAGAGATTACAATAGATTACTAAATATTAACACTCACTGCTGAGTGGACCAACTGACCAATTTTTGACTTTTGATCAAACTGCTGTTTAATAATTATGTAAACTTGAATTATTTCAAATTACATATGACAAAAATACTTTAAATTACAAAACCTTAGGCTAAATTCTTCGGATGAAGTCGCCAAAAAATACTGCGTAGGTTACCTAAAGCAAATGTGGAAATACTTATATTTTTTCTTCAATGTTTGCCCGAATAACAAAAAGTCACACTTAGAGTAGCAAAGGAAGTTTGATAAGTTCAGTCTCTTTATCATCCTAGACCAGAAACTTGATATGCAGTCAAGATAAAAAGCACCAGTACATAACAAACAATCAGTTAAAAACAAAAATCAAAAATCAGTTGCAATAAGGTGCAAATGTTTTTTGGAATATACAATATACTGAATACTCAGTTCAGCATTTAGCCTCATTTCTTAGGTTTTAAGAGCATCCAGGTGACTCTACATGCAAACTTTTGGTATTGGGAACGTAATTAGAAAGCAGCATGTAAGCGCTGTCTCATCCACGTGACCCTGCCTTGGTCACCGGCTGTGTACTAATCGTCTCAGGGCTCAAACTTAATTTAACACTTGCATGTCATAACACCTATCAACTGTGACATATTGTGGAAATAATGTCAGTGGCCTGCAGCTGTGGGACCAGCTGCAGCCCAGCCAAGAGCAGATCACATTAGCCGGAGCTGGACTTCCCTGTGCACGCGGGCTGCCTCACTCAAGTGCCATTTGGAGACACGTGGCCATTTATCACTGTTGTTATGAGTCTCCTCTCTCCTCCTCAGATTGTGTTTGAAGCCGTAACCTCAGGGCAGCGGGGCTTGCTGGCCATCAAAGACGTCGTGGTCCAGGGCCACCAGTGCAGTAAGTCCTTTCTCCCCTTCGCCCATAAAAGAAAATCATCAAACATTCACTGTCCTTTCCATGACACCCTCCCAAATACCTGTATCGCTGTTGTATGCAAGGCCCCCCCCACCCCCCCCCCAGTCAAACAAAAGGCCTTCAAAGAGAATGCTACAGACAATCCAAAGCAGGTGCCTCCCTCCCCCTCCCTCCCTGAAGATTTACGAGCGTACGGTTGACGCGCTAAAGTGTGCTCGGGATTTAATGTTGCTGTGACTGTGTTAAATCTATTCTTTGAAAGATGGGGAGGAAAAGGCACCAAAAAAGGGACTCAGAAAAAACAAATGGCACATTGGAGTTTGCTGCTGCTTCTGTTTGCATTCCACAAATTTTCCCTCCTCCCTCGAGGGTGTTCAGTGCAGCATCTCGTCCCTCAGACGCGCGGAGATCTGCTTCCTTTTTGCTGAATGCGAGCCCTTCAGAGTGCGCCGCGCGGCTAATGCACACGTAATCACTGGCATATTTAGATCGATCTGCTTCGGCTTTCGGGAGAGAACGCCGCCGCCGCCGCCGTGGGACAACGAGGATCAGGGGCTCTTCAGAACTCGTCATTTCAATGCTGCCGAGTGCCGAGAGTCACGTTAGTCCATGAGGCACTCCTTATGTTTGTACAAGGATCACACTCGCTACGGTCCACGTCTAAATCGATGCCGCGAGGGTTTTCATCAATTGATTTATGCCTTACGCCTCGTAGCCGGAGCATCACGCTCTGATTGTTAGGCCCTAATGACTTGGTAACCATTTGAATGCGGCTGAATTCCTCCAAATGTTATGTCAATAAGATGGATTTATGTCACGATAGGTGTTGCATATAAATGCATTTGAGTGGATCAATGAGGCCTTGCGACGTGATCAATGTTTAAATGAGCAAAAGTGCGAGCGGATCAATGCGATGCTCAGTGGCAATTGGGTTTCTTTGAGTGATAAGCAAAGTGATCGGAGCAACTCTTCCGTGGAGCACAGCCAATCCACTTTCTATTCATAAGACCACGTGGTATGTCTTGCGCAGAGGTGTGATCATGCCACAGGGTGGTCTGCCTCTCATTAAGACATTGGCGATGAGAAAATAGATTTGTATTTTTTTTGGCACTGGAGGGATTGACAGGACAAAGCTTCAAAGGAGGTGGAGGAGTGCAGTTCAAAGACGAAGGTTGTAAAATATTATGTAGAAGTGAAAGTAGTCTTGATGATGAAAGTGATAGAATTAGCTGGAAGTCTTTAGAGATTTGGTTATGTTTCGAATCAAGGTCGCTCCACGGAATTGCCCTATTTTTTCGATGCAGAATAGCGATACCAATCAAAAATGTTCTACATAAGTTACTTTCTGGACTCTTTGTCACTCTTTGTGCATCCTGGTAATGAGCAAAGATGTAGCAGAGAATAATGCTTTTTGGAAAAAAAATCCCCTCAATCCTTGCAAGATGCAGTTAAGAAACAGCAGACACTGGGTGCAAGATCGGCCTCTGGTGTCTCAGTTCAAGGATATAGGTGGAACGTTCCTCACAAAGCGACGCCAGCCTCTGGCGCTGAGGGGTATCCGATGGAGTAATAGAGAGCAATATCCATTGAAGCCAATTCCTCTGTTCTTCAATTTTGCATGCAACATCTTGGTATGAGAGTATCAAAGTGGGTAACTGGGAAATCTGTGGACACAATATCCTCGATCTTAATGCAGCTAAGCTGCTTCTTCTCCCCCCCCCCCCCTGGTTCTGGTGATTAATTCCCATTAAGAACAGATCCATTTTAGTGAAGTTGCAGACTGCATCTCGGCATGTACTCTTATATCATTTTCGGCAGCTGCCTGATAGACGCTTGCTTTTTCCTTCACAGTGAACACGCCTCACTTCCTGACTATCAAGGGAGTGGAGGTCAACGCCGGACAGACCGCATCCTTTCACTGCACCGTCAACGGGCGCAAAAGAGACAATTTCCACCTCTGGCTTCAGGCAAGTTGCTGTTTTTATCCTTTCACGTTCTCTCTTGATCAAGGACTAGATCAGTAGGTGCAATCGGTGTTGGAGGTGGGCCCTGTGGAAATGAGTGTTACTTACTGAACCGATCTTATTGACTTTATATATATTTATATTGTGATCAGCAGTACTTGTGTTTGCTATGAGGGCAACAGACTCATTCAATACACAACAAAGAAAATAAACAACATTACAGTGCAACCCATGATACCGTAGACACTGATACATCTGTGCTTCTATAATTTGGATTGAAAAGGGCTCCCTTAAGGGAGAGTGTGGTGAAAAAAAGAGGGGGAGCCAGAGTACTTTGTCATTTTAAACATGTTTAACCCCAAATTACACAGGGCCAAATGTGAACTGTGCCACCACAGCCATTTCCCTGATTAGCGAGCAGATGTCCACTTTAATTGACAGTTAACCTCAAACAACTTCGGAGTTCAACCACAGCTTTAAATGAGAAATTATATAATGAAAGAACCAAGTAAAGAAGGCATGATATGCACATATATGCTATGTCACCTTGTTGTGTTCCACGCAAACTTTAAAATTGAAGCAAGTTACACAAGAAACACAAGTCGTATTTTGTAAATTAGTGTTTCACCTGCTTACCAGCGCTCCGAAGTCCTCTGTGGCTGTGATGCAGGGGATTACAGGTGCGTCGCATCCTTTCAGCATATGCAGTCTTAACCTATATACGCGCCGGCCCCGTGGATACCGGCTGCTATATCCGGCACGGCTGAGCCGCACAGCGGTCTTGAAATCGACCTTGTTTCTGAGCGGCGAGGGCAGTGCATCTGGCGGGCGTCACCCCGCCGGCTCTGGCGCTAAGCACACTGTCACACGTGTGATCAGTGGGAGCGTGACGCCGGAGTAAAGGCCCTCTGCCAGGTACTCCATCATTTTAACAAACACGTCCTCATTAGCACAGGAGCTGGAAAACAAACATTAAGCGAAGTCCCCCGATGACAGTAATGAAGAAATATTTCTAATGAACAAATGTCCCCCATCTGCCTGCTGTGAGGGGTGACAGCTGGGGAGGACCCACTGTGTGTGTGTGTGTGTCTGTGTGTGCATTCCTGTGTGATAAATGTATTCCTACCGATGGGAATGGTAGGACACAGACAGAAGCACACGGTGACGAGGACACTCCACTAGCTTTTTTTTTTTTGTAGGCTTACTCGTGTGTGTGTGTGTGTGTCGTTGTTCCAAACAGGGCATCGGTGGACGGGAGGCCCCGATGAAAGCCACTAAGCCTTGGAACAACCGGCGCTTCATAGGCACTTTCGACGTAGAGAACACGACCAAGGGCGACTCGGGCCGTTACCGCTGCATCGTCCACTCCGACAAAGGGGTCGGGGTGTCCAATTACGGGGAACTGACCATAAAACGTAAGTATTTGGTCCGAGAGCAGAGAGAAACGCCGCCCATGTGCACCGGGACACGCGCGCACGACCCCTGTGGCGTACCGGGGGGGCAAAGTCAACTAGGAAAGGCCCGCCGTCGTTGTTGATGTTTGAAGAGGAAAGCGTCCTCCACGGCGATGCTAAAAATACTAGCGTGTTATGTTGATTTGTTGTTCAGAGGACTTTGATACTTCTCCTGTAAAAGGCTGTCCTTGAGAGAGCACAATTCCACGTAAAAGATCACAAAGGGTTTACGGTCACCCCGCTGATATTTCACTCCTGCCGTCATCTGATATGAATTTATGGAGTCGTCTGAAACTGAATCCTGCAAGGCCTCATTTTCCTGCAGCCCCATAGCCTGGTAATGGCCTTCTATATTTCTTCGCCTCAATTTTCTTCCTGTGCTCTCAATTGAATTTATTGCCCCGTTTTTTTTTTTTTTTTTTTTCTTCTTCCATTTTTTTTTTTTTTTTTGTCTCCAAGCTTTATGTGATTGATAGGTTTAATCCTGGCTGTCCAGATCGAGGTCTGTCAATCATGCGAGAATGGCCGGGGCCCAGACGCAGCAGCAGAGTGAAGAGGGAGATAAAGTCTCTCTGCCCGAGTGGATCAGTGGGTTTCAGTGGTGTACTCAAAAGGAAATTTACTGACACACTGGAGGCACTCAAAAGCAGACTCGTGCATAAATTCAGCAACACAATCACTCGCACAACCTCGCGCTTACACATGCATGCGGTCATATTTTTCACTGATCGCCGCCTCCGATGCCCCACGCGACGTATAAACCGCAGAAGACATAACCGGTTTAAACGCAAAGTACCGTCGTCGTGAATATTTAAAACAATTTCCCCAAATTTAAGCGGTTGTCGAACCTTTTAATGGATTTCTGCAGGAGATTTTCACACCTCGGCGGCGGCGGCGGCCGGCACCGCCAGAAGAAGAAAAGAGGCGTTTCTACGGTGAGAAGTGTCCGACATTAAAAAAAAGGGGCCGATATCTCCTCTTATCGCGCTGGCCCGTAAAAAACCAAGCGCCTAACCCTCCGAGCGCCGCCACGCCGCGTCGTAAATCCTCCTCAAATGTGTAGTCGCTCGCTCTCCCGGGCCCGGTTTTTGGAGGGGTGACCGCGCGGGACCACGCCGGGCTCGCTCTCTCCCTTGCTCCGCCTGCTCCACTCATTACCATACACCGCCTCCTTCTTCCCCCCCCCCCGACATGAGGAGAGTGAATGCTTGATTATCCCCGATAATCACCTCTGCCTTTCATGCCGGCGCTCACTCAGATTTATGCGCCTACGTGGCAAGCGCACTGCATGCATTTTCCCGGAGCCCCCCCCCCCCCCGTCAGGTCCAGCCCCGGTCCGTCCACCGGCCGACACCCGTGTGGGTCTCCTGCAGTGCGGCCTCTGAAAGGGGAATAATTACGTCCTCGTGCTGGCTCCTTACTCGGCCTGGTTGGAATCACCTGGAGCCCGAGGAAAGCGCTCCCGACATAGTATTCTGGGCCACGCTGCCCACTCGATGCTGCCGGAGCGCGGCCCTGTCAGCGCTAATGAGAAAAGCCACAAAAAAATCGAAGGCAGACCAAGGCAAGCTCGTCATTTTCCCTCCCGCGGCCACCTCTGCAGCCATCGGGAGCGGATCAATTCTTTACCCTCAGCAGCGCAATTAGGAGAGCACACAACGTAATGAGGACCTCTCGCATCCTCCGAAGAGAGGCTCAGTGGATGTAACGGGCAAATGAAAGGAGGATTTATTGAGACTAACAACGGAGCAGCTCGTATTGTTGCTCTCGTTTGTGTCTGTAGGATTCATGAATGTATTGTATCAGTCAATGGACAGAAAGGGAAACCGCGTTTTTGGGAACTGAATAAAGTTACAGTTAACTTTTTTGTGGTATTTGCTCAAACTGTCACTGGGTCTTTTGTGATAATCTTGGACCAATCCGCTCCGTTTGAATCCTCAATGGCTCCTCTGTTTTCAGCTGGGTGACAAACGTTCTCATTTTACAGCTACACCCACCAAAAATAAGTTTCTGAAAACATTTGAGAGGAGAAATAGGCCACGCGGTTTGCCGATACTCGATTCATATTTGATGAGTGCTGTCTGGTCTGACGCTTTGATCGGAGTTCATGAGCTTCACCAGCAGTGATTGGCCGCTACGCTGGCGACTCATTGGCTCTAATTGGTTGTTTTCCCTCAGGTGCAATCTTACTATTGCCTTTAAGAGCACTTTAGCTCTACCAATGTAAATAATTTATTGATCAAAAAGGTCAACTTGTGATGCATTTGCTGTTTTCCTTTGTGTCATATTTATTTAAATTAAAACATTTGGTACAAACGCTGTTGCTTTAACAAAAATCGCAGTCTTTCAATTCTGTGAAATTATGATGAGCATTTTTGCATTATCAATTCAGTTTGAAGGAATGAACAGTCGCAGGCCTGTTATGATGGTTAGAACGGGTATCGGCATTGGGTCCATGTGCATTGCCATAGCGACGGTTTTCTTCATTACACGTGCATGAGCATGCGCCCGTGCCGGCGGGCAGGCGCTGCGGGACGCAGCTGTCGCCAGGCCGTCGGCCTGTCTGGTCAACATCACGACCCCAGCTGCTCGCGTGACCCTCGCGTATGGCCCGCCACTGTCGCACGCACGCCGCTGCCCACCTCCAGCCAGCACGCGGCTCGGTTCGGAAACCCTGCCGCGAGGCCGCCTCCAGAGGCTTAAGCGGTGGGCATTGAGTCGTTAATACCACAAAGTGTTTCGGCCCTTGAGTGTATTTGGAACGCGTCTCCGATGGCTGTTGAACAGGAGGATTACTGCAACTACCAAAAGTATTTCATCAGCGTAATCTGCTGTTATTTTTGTGAAGCGGTAGCTTTCCAAAGTTGAATCGAATGTGCGTTGCTCTGATACGTCATGATGCTAAGTGCTATTGACCATAGAAAAGTGAAGCAAAGCAGCAGCCAGCAGCACGCGGTGGCATCTCTGCATTGCTGTGCATGAAAGGCATGTTCCCATTTTGATCTCACTAGTCACAGGTTCTCCTAAAAGACAATACAGATAGAACCGTAGAATCAGAAGATGCAGTAAAACGACGTCGGTGGACCGGGAACCAGTGATGCCATGAGTCACCAAGCCCAAAACGTGTCACGTAAAAATGGGTGTGTTGGCAAATGTGTCCATAATATCTGGAAGCAACCTTTGTGGCACTTGCCTTTTTTGATGTATTCATGTTTTTTCCTAAAAAAGAGAATGATTTCTCTAAAAGGTCTTACTCTTGAGTTGGTTTTCTAACGATGATGATTGAGAATAATTTCCATCTGGTCTTATTCCTTCTACATGAAATCCTGAGGTCTATGACAATTTCCCAACGTTACAACATCACTATTGTTTCACTATGCCATTGTACTTCAAGAGACTGAAGGACTCACTGAGCCTGTTTTCTGTTGTTTAAATTAATCCGAGCACATTGCCACTTAACAAAGTTAAACCCCTTTTAAGACACAGCAGACCATAAAGGACCATCAAAACAAGCCAATGGCTGAGGCCAGATTTTGGATCACTTCATTGTGTTTGTCTGGCACCAGCAAACAGAGCGGCGCCGCGCGCCTAAGTCCACGAGAAGACCTGCCGGATAAGCCGGTTCGCTTTAGGTGATGTTTGACAGCGGCATTGCTCCCGAGCTTGGATTAGTGGGAGTTTAGGGAGCTGCGGGCCGGGTCACCGTAGGGTAACCATCTGCCGAGGGACCGCCTCCGATTTCCGCGGAAGGACACCTCGGCTCTGGTGTGCCTGGAGACGTGTACCTCCCCCATGACGACTCCACGAGATGCCGCCAGACAACGAATGGCGCTGTTCTTGTGCATGTGTGTGTGTGTGTGTGTGTGTGTGCTCATTAGAGCTACTCACCGTGGCCTCTGGGACAAGTCGTTACTCTAGTAGTTGACGAGGGTAGATTCCAAAGCGACGCCCGGCTGTGAGTCACAGCTCTTTGTCGGCCGGCTGGTTTTCGGGTCGCACCAGGAGGCATCGTGGGTGAAGGTGTCCCCTTTTTGAAATGCAACATGGAACAAGCATTTTGTGACATGGGCCTTTAAAAAGTGAATCTGAAGGTAGAAAACTTAGAGGTAGAACATTTTGAATGACACCTCTACTCTGTTGTAACGCCATTTTCCTGCAAACATCCCACATTTGGAAAAATAGAAAAACCTTGCATGACATTTCCAAAAAGTCTCATTATAAAAAGAAAATGGCACAAGGTTTAGCAGGATTAGACAATTGTTGGTGACGGAACAGAGAAAAGGTAATCTCAGATAGTGATTTTGTCACACAGCAGCAAACTCATATTGAAGAAGTTTCTATTTAATTTCTTATTCATTGAAGGTCCAAATGGACCAGAAACAAGTCCATTTCCAAATATGTATTCTTGTGAAAACGTTTTTATGAAATAACTGTACTTTAGAGTCTGGGGGGCTTGTTTCTCTTTTTGAATATATCAAAGATTATAAGTAATTGTGCAACTTTAATAGTTTTGTGAAGGTCTCTATCTTCAAAAGGAGATTTGTACAATAAGTGGACACAAAAGCAGCAACAGACAAATAACAACTTGAAATGTAGTGCAATTATAAATCGCTTTGGGGCAACAATGCCTAAATCTCCAAGCCGAACCATAGCTACAAGTAGAGAGAACTTTAAAATCTATTTTGTCCACTAATACGGTTACAAAGCCATAAATCAGAAATGATAACATCAACATTTTGAGTAACTGTCCATCAAGCCTTACCAAATAGATGTTTCCCTGTGCCTTAAATATAAATGCGCTGAGTTCCACGGACTTGTGGTCATGTGACTGTTGGTCTGACTGAGTCGCTAATCTAATCTTCCCAGTTCCACGAAGGAGCACAGAATTTAATTCCTTTTTATAGGATCTGGTTACCTCAAACGGCACCAGATTTTAAATAAGACTTGTAAAATAAAATGTTAATAAAAGATAACGATTTTAAGCTTAACCAGGTTTTTTTTTTCTTCTGTGGGAGACGTTTGTTACGAGGAGTGTTAAAGGAGACTTGAAGCGCTGCTGGAAAGAGGAACACCCGACAATTAGGACGTGTTTATAGCTTTTGACTAGAAATAAACAGTGTCACTTGGGCAATAATCTAAAGAAAACATGCTTTTCCATTCCATCTCTGGGCTTCAGAGGCTTTTATCGGACCTCAATCCCTTCTCGGGTCCATGTGAATAAACGGAGCAACAACAGCTCTGGATTTAGCTGTTGGTCTATTTCAAAACCTTTAGGACCTAATGACTTAAATAAGGGCCATTCAAGTGCAGGAGTCGATGATAAACTTGATTAACGTTAGCAAACGATTACAAGCAGAGTTACAGTAAA
Source organism: Pungitius pungitius (assembly GCF_949316345.1). Taxonomy (NCBI): domain Eukaryota; kingdom Metazoa; phylum Chordata; class Actinopteri; order Perciformes; family Gasterosteidae; genus Pungitius; species Pungitius pungitius. Next base: position 6,163,313 of record NC_084914.1, read on the forward strand.
AAAAAAATCATTTTGCAAACACAATCTTTTATCCAGCGTATTTTACATTAACCAGCAAGCAGACCCCTTCTTCCCTGTCTTGCTGGTGCATTGCAGCATATTTTAGGAGCCAACCTTTCAGTGGGACTGCGTCAGGAATCTTCAACCCATCCCTCGCATGCGAGTCCTCGTGCACAAGATCAACAGAACAGGAGGCTGTTCAAAGAAGCGATCGAGGTTTCAATCTTGAAGCAACCTTTAACTCCACTTGAGATCAGTTAGATTAGTTTTATGCACAGAATGGCTTCCTGTTAATGCATTTTTGAAGGACATTCACTGCCAAACATATTAAGATGGCTGTTACAATATCTGCACAGGATAATAAAAAAAATAAAGTCATTTGTAGGGGGGTAAACTGTAAACTCAATGTAAGAAAACGGAGTTGACACACCCCAAGGTGTCATTAAGGCTTTTTCACCAAGGATTTTTATCACTTAAGAGATTAAGTATTGAGTATTTCTTAATCAGACAAGAGGAAGGAAAACTACAGTTTTCTATATGAGTGCTCTGATTTAAATCAATACAGTGTTCAATAAAGAACATTTTCTACGGTTTGGTTGCCTTAGTCAATATTCTACTGATGACAAGATTCTCCACCAAGCTGGAACTATTGATTGTTGTGTCTCCTGTTGACTACCTTGATAATTGGGAAACATCACAAAGTTCTTGTGCTTCACAAGGACTTTGATGAGGTTCATTGTTGAGAAGAATGAATTGATTTTGAGCGCCTTGTTCTCTTGCTTTAAGAAATTTCTTCCGTGCTTTTTATCCAATTTAAAAACACAATTAATTTTGGTATTTTCGCGGCTTTCCAGCACCCACCCTCTTTATCTTTGTTTGTTTCCACAGAGCCCCCGGTGCCCATCGCTCCCCCCCAGCTGACTGCCGTTGGCGCCACTTACCTCTGGATTCAGCTCAACGCCAACTCCATCAACGGAGACGGGCCGATCGTCGACAGGGAGGTGGAGTACCGCACGGTGTCCGGCACCATGTACGACCTGCAGCCCGTGGACAAGACCACGCACAAGATCGGCCACCTGGATCCGGACACCGAGTACGAGATCAGTGTTCTGCTGACCAGGCCTCTTGAGGGAGGCACCGGAGCCCCCGGACCTCCACTGAGGGCCAGGACCAGATGTGCCGGTGAGGCCAAACATTCTCATTTCTGTTTTTTAAATGAAATTATGCATCAGATTTGGGTCACATAAAAAAGGCGCAAAACAGCGTTTTCGACCACACGAACCCAGCTGCTTCGTTGTTGTTATTTTAAATGTTGGGTTTGAGCATTTCAGGGAAAAATACTTGTTTCTCCCTAAAAATAAACTGTGGAAATACGTTCATTACATCATTATCCGGTGTTGACACGTCTCTGCCAACATAACGGTGGCTGTGACAGCTTGACGGAGTAGCAGGGCGGTGCGGAGAAGCAAGGGGTCAGTTCACACATGATGTTGGAGATGTGTATGTTGTGTAACATAAATTCACAACAGTTTCTGTATCAAACACACAGATGCCTTTCCTTAAATCAACTGTAATTCATTCATTTCTTTTTTTAATAGGAAGTATGCTGCAAAGGGCATTCGTTTCTTTTTTAAGTTTAACCTTTAATTCTCAAAGGGGTCAAAGCGTTGTTATCTGATGTCCCAAGGTTTTGTCCGCCTCTTCTTTTTCAATGTAGGGTACATGCAAGGATAGAGCAAGGTTTTATTAGGGAAAAAATAAAAGAAATAAAGAAGGACATCTCAACAATTGAAAGATATGAATCCATGTGGCTAAGGTTGCTATGTCAACAGCGCCATGGCATGCATGTAATACTAAGCAGTTAAAATTACTAATGGAAATCCATTTTATACAATTTCCTTTTAGATGATTAATGTTCCAAACATGAGCAAAAACCTGTAGGAATCCAAATGTTCAATAAGTGCATTCCTTTTTTCTTCCGAAAAGAGATGTGAGATTTTTCTTTCTGGCATCTCAACCTGCCCCAGTTTGGCAAACTCTTAAAAAAGACAATTGCGAATCTCGCTGCTTTCATGAACTTCATCAAATTCTCAACCGTGTCACATATATTCAGAGTAATAGTGTTGCAAATGTTTCCATTGACATCCTACAGTCTAAGCTGGATGTTAACAAATGTAGTACCACTGCCAATTCACAATTTATCAGCAGGAACTGTCTCTCGCGACCAAACTAGGAGCTGTTTTGTATTACTAGACGAAATGGGCAGTGCATTTAAACCTATGGTTTCTCTGACGTGTCATTCTAGACGATCCAGTCAGATTACTCCTGTAGCAGAACGGGTGTCGTAGCCGTCTCTCATTAGCTCATTAGCTTGAACATTACACGTCACATGAAATGCCCGAGGAAGAGCAGTTTTTGCGGCTTCTGATATGACATCTAAAACTTTCCCCACTTTAATACAACAAACATTAAAAAAAAAGGTTCCTGTTGTTACAAATCACCTCCAGCTTCCATTGAATAATCATCACGGCTCTGTTGTTGGTGTTTCCTCTGAAGCAAATAACTGCATATCACAATAATTACTTTGGTAATTATTTTCAATCATAGGCAAAGCCCTCTGTGTTTTTTTCCGTTTCTACATATAGATCTTCATTAAAGTTTTTAGCATATGGACATAAATTGGCTCTTTTCTAAGTAATGTGGTCCGCCTGAGCTCCTGAAACCATTCGAGACGTGTACAATTTTTAAGCATTACGGAAAAACTGATAACGCCAACGAACCAGTAAATAATAACAAGTTCCGATAGACTATTGTAACTTCCCTTGCTATTGTGAACAGCTGTGTGTGACCATAGATGACATGATTTATGGCTGGCTCCAGACATAGAGCTGAAGGCTGCCCTGCCACATGGTTAACTTCATAACTGCTTGTTTATTCAGTGTTTATTCTCATTCTCAACTCCGTCGCACGCCTCTTAATGCATCAGCAACACAGATGGATGTCACGCGTCGCGCGGCACCTTCAACGTGCACCATCGCGTTGCTGTCACACTGTGGGCCTTCCAACTCAAAGGCTGCACATGAAGGCTGGGGAGAACTGCAAATTGCCCTTCTCACAACATTAACCGGCTAAATTCCCATGCTCTACCAGGATGCCAACTCAGCATTTTCTCAGGCTAATGCTGTTTGGTGTCCAGAGAAATGCTGATGAAAATGGGATTTTTCTCCCCCGCCCGGCCAGGGTGTAACCCCCCCCCCCCCACTGTGAAGGTCACAAACTTATTCATCTTTCTTCAGGCTGATAGGGGCCGAGCCCGGGCCGAGGCCCTCCCCTCCTCGGCGGCCACCCCGCCGGTCACAGTCGGGGGGGGGGAGATGGATGGCCTTGGTGCCTGAAGTGCGTTTGAGGAAGCGGCTCTTGATCTTGTCCAGGCACTCTGCTGGTCTTTCCCACCGACAGGCCGAGCTTCAGCGGAGCCTCCTAATTGAATGGTTGGAGACTCGCGGGGGTCGTGTGATACGTCGCCGCGGGCCCAGGCGGGGCCCGGGGACTCGCTACCCTCTGCCTGATGCCTGCTGCCTGCTGCCTGCTCCCTGGAGGCGCTGACGAAAATCCGCAAACACTTAACAGAGCGCGCTCCCTTGGCGTAATCATTCACCGCCTCGCCGTGGCCACTCCGCCGAACCCGAGCGACCTTCCTGATGGCGAAGGGTGTTTTGATTCAATCTGCCGTACGACAGGGAACGTCTGACGCACGGCGTCGCCGGCGTTTCGATTGAGGAGCAGGAGGAAAAGAAAGGGGACGCTTTGAAAGCACTTCCATTGCTCTCCCAGTGAACATGAAAAGAATGTCCTTTCCAAGGAGGTGTGATTGCTCGACGGGGTTATTTGCGGTTTTTGCAGGGTGTGCCTCCTGTCCGTTGACGCCGAATGTCCCTGCTTGTCAACACCCATGTGCTTCGCTCTGCCTCAAAATGACTTGGCAAACGTGGTCGGGCTGAAAGAGAAAAGCATTTTGGAAGCTGCGCTCCTCCGCAGGAAACCTGTACATGTGTGAAGTTGTTTACCACCGGAGATATCTCTCTGCTTGGTAAGTGCTGCTCGAAGGGAGGCACTGTTTTATCAGGTGGTGCCCTCGGATCACAGCAGGGGGCCGTGCATCTCGGAAACACTATTCAGAGGCCATCTGAAACCACTGAGGGACCATTTCAAGGCCTCATTGGGGAGGCATTTGAGCAAGCCTTAAAAAAAAAAAAAAAAAGGATGCTCTGAGTTGTCCTTCTGGATCTGTGTGGAGAAGTTTTGCATCGGTGGGTACAGAAGCTAATATTTGGGGCAATTTCTTTCTCCAGATTTGTGTGTTCAACCTGACGGGTTCCAAATCCACTTAATTATTCAAAGCCATTTGAAGCTTATTAAGCTTGAGGTTCTTCACAATGCGGCAAAGATCATTTCGTAACATTTCTCCACGGAAACCTTTTTGTCCTATTTGCCTCATCTCCACCTTTTTGGCCTTTGGCTGTCTCGCTGGCTCTGGCGCTTTTCAAAAAATGGCAGTACACGAGGTCCATGCCGGATCCAAACACCTGCTCAGACTCCAGCCTCTGCCAAGTCCACATCTCCGTCTATACGTTCTCTCCATCTGCGCTCCGGCACCACGTGGGAGTAGTCTCATCTGTTTGTTTTCACTTTGCCGTTCTGTTGCACCGATGGGCTATTAAACACCGGGGGATGAGCGTTAATCGGGGATCAGCTCTCGCTTTAAACACTCGTTTGCAACAGTGGATGGTGGGGAGGAGCGCCACAATTGCCTTCATCCCACGTGAAGGTTGGTTATTTGCATTTAGCCTCTGGGTAAACGTGTGAAGGACCCGGGGGTCTGCTGTGTAGCAAACGAGAATGACGCCAGAGTCACATGAACAACGGGCAGAGCAGGAGCCAGGACAAACCTTTTACATATTCAGTAAATCATGTCCATTTCAACAACTCATGTTTTCTAAAATGTTTTCCACTAGTATGTGTGTCTGAAGTTGGGTTAAGCCTGACCAATGAAAGCGTTTTCAGTCAGGTATATCTTGAATAAATACACCTTTGCGTTCTAAAAAAAGCTCTGGTTGCATATGCAAAAAGCCACAGGGAGGCATATGCTCTGCATTCAGAATTCAGCAGCTGTAAGGTAAAGGGCCGGAGAAGGAAATGTTTTTTTTTCTTTTCGTGTAGACATGCAAACCAGATAGATTCATCCAAATGTTCGAAATCAAAAGTGTAATATTCACCACGGCTAGAATGATCCTTTTAAACCGAACATTGAACATTGGGTTTAATGTTATGGTGCATTCTTATGGGTTGTGAGCAGTACAATATTGGTGCAGCGTACCGTAAGGAAGTTATTCCACATAGAATAAAATACAAATTATGAAAGCGGCCCTGTGCTGACCAAGTGGAATTATCCATTGAAATCCCGTCTAAATATTACCATTAGTATAGAGGTTTCTGAATTACAGCCTGTAATACAATAAAGGACACAATAGAATCATAAAAGCTGTACAATTAACACTCTTGCTGAAAAATGTACCGTTTTTTTTCTTTTCTTAACCTCACAAATGACTAATTATAGTCATTCATGTTTTCAAGCATTGTTTGTCAAAAAGGTTCTTTAAAGGCTTTTCAATTGACTGTAGAAAAGCCTTAAGTTTCTCAAGGTGTCCAGTAACCAAGCTTTCACTGGTCATATTTCACCTGTTTTTGCAAGGCACTATTTAAAACCAAGGCCGTTAAGGTCCTTTCCTTCAGAATCAATCGATTGTTTGTATCCTTGCTTGTATATATCCCACATTTATAACAACAAAAGGGCAGAGGAAGGATGCACAGCTGCCATTCTACGTTCAGGACAAATATGTGAGTTGACAATATGTTTCCGTTTGTGAGGAAGCTGTGCGGTTTTGAAGCAGTGCGACTCTATTGTTAACCTGTTAACCAGGTTGGTTCCATCAGCTTACATTATTTCCAATTTCAGTTTATGTGGCCTTGTCTAACCAAGGCCTAACATCTTATCATAAAAAGACAGAATTATCTGCCCGATAAATCGGCTATTTTCCCCTCTCAACAGCTTTGTGCATTTCTAAAGAACAATAGGACTCGGTGAGGTCCAACCCTTTATGACGGGTTTCTTTTTTTTATGCCTCAGATGAGCAGATCTGTCTTTGCGGCTGTTAAAGGAAAATGTTTGCAAGGTTCGATGAGTCTAATTAACACCATTGTTGCCTTAAGGCATGAATAGAAGGCCATCTCAGATAACATTGGTCCGGGTTTGTCCCCCACAATAGCAGGCTGTCATGTGACCTATAGGGTTTATATATTGTCGCAAGGCGAAGGAAAAGCCTTGGTTTGAAGCCCATTGAATTTGTGTTCTTTTGTCAGTCACAGAGGGAAAAAAAGCAGGGGTAGATTGAGTTTTTGATGTGCAGGAAGGCTGTTTGAGGGCCTGGGAGGGATTTTTCCTCTTTTTTTTCTATCACAGGCAGTCGGAGGTAGAATGAAGAATTGTGTTCTATGATATTGGCTGAGCTGAAGGCAAATTGTATTCTTCTCAAGGGCAAGTCTTCAAACAACTGCGGCTGTAAAGGAGAGACACAGACAGCCAGAGAATTCAGGTTATTGCGGTTTCATTATTATTATTATTATTTCCCTCATCTCCATCTTATCTATTTCCCAAACACAAAATAATTCAGACCCCGATAACAGACGCGCACAAACAATTCTCCCGGTGACATCCGCGTAAACATAGTCTCCTCTTACTCCAGAGCTGCCTCTTCAGCTACTCACAAACAATTATCATTGAGCTTGTTTGTAAGCTCAGCTCTTTAAGCCTCACGAGAACGATGAGGAGCTGTAGTTTAGTCCGGCTTGGCGAGATCCTTTTTTAAATTTTTTTTCTTTCTATCTGAGCTGAAACGCCTCTCAAGGTCTTTAAATGTTTCTATTCCTCGTGTTTAATTATTCATGGTCTATCCGCTGTAATTTTTGTCACAGATTTCCTCCATCCCTTTTGCTGAATTATAGATGTCCCATTCCCCTCTCCGGGGCGTCCAGGAGGCGCTGCTCATTCAGTCTGGTTGTATAACTCCCAACTCAAGAACATTTAATGCGTCCCCCCCCCCCCCCCCCCCCCTCAACCCAAAGGACGGGAATGTCAGCGAGGCCGCGATTTATATCCCCGCCTTCCCTCACCCGGATAGCCGCGTCCGGGCTCCCATATATCTCGCCAGCGCGTGGCTCCCACAAACCGCGGCGAGCGTCTCACAAAGTCAAGCGCGGCGGCTTTTGATTTACGCCCCCGGGGGTAACACTCCCCGAGTGCAGGGTTTTCTTGGCGACAAATGACAACGCCACACGGGGGTGGGGGGGGGCCATCTTGGGGCGCGTTGAATCACCTTGGTAGCATCCCACCGTTGGTAAGTGAGGGCTCATGTGCTTACTGTGTGCAAGCTCTAACCACAGGCGTTAGACAGGGCTGGATGGGCTGGACGGGATGAGGAGGGGGGGGGGGGGGGTCACTCCTGCCTGTCACTCTGACCCCAATCACCGCACAGCATATTGGCGGAAACGGAATGAAAGATTGATTTAACCAGTTCCTCCACCTTTCGCTGCCTCTGCTTTTCCCATCAACTTGGCTGTCCATTTGTTCCCATCCGGATGCTGGAGTCACCCTTTTCCCCCGGAGACAGACTCTGTTCTTTTAATCCTTCTAAATGGCATGTGATGGAAATGACTTCCCACAATTAAAACAAGTTAAATATTCCCTCTAAAATAATTCTATTTAATCAAATGTGTCAAAGCTGATATCGACAAGTGCAGCTTTTTGTGACTGTTTTGCTTGTAGAGTTTTTTAACCAATGGCAAGTAACGCAGAACACCTTTTCAAAAACATAAGGGAATGAATATTCATTCATGAAATGACTAGTTCCATTTAAACATATGGTATAAAGTATATGATTACAAGTGGAAGCAATAGTGTTGGCAGTAACTACTGGATTAATAAATAACAGAAACAAATAGATTGTACATAAACTACTGGAATCTGAGCTGCCTGCTCTCTCCCATAACAACACTGTTTGGTTTTATTTAGATTTTGGGGGTTTGAGATCAAGCAAAAAAAAAAAAAAAAAAAACTTCCTATTTTAAGATCTCATCTCCAACTCATCCAATTAAAACATTTCCTTTGATATGAAAGTAGAAGCTGGCGTTAGCTGATGTAAACTATGGACAAACAATGTTGGTCGGAAAGGGAGTGGAGCAGAAGCGACCTGTTGGGTGTCACACCACTGAGCTCGTTGGCTCTTTTAGTGCAGCCCACAGGAAGGTCGTTCATGAACAAAGACGGGAACCACCTGACAGTCTTGAGTCTTGTCATTCATCATCCCCCTGTGCTCCATCTTACTTTCTCTCATTTTTGTATGTTTTTTTTTTTGTATCTCTCCCTTCCTATTCAGTGCGGTGAGTTCACCCATTCATCTCCACCCCCACAGCTTCAGGAGAGGAGAGGGGGGGGGGGTTCCATCAGACGGGGTGGCAGCAAAGCGCCGGGGCTCATTCCGCGGTTTTCGATTCGATGCAGCACCTCGTGTGCCCTGCCGCCCGTCATCCTCACCCGATCGTGGCAGTGCCATTTATCACGAGGCCTATAAAGAAGGACTTGATAGAGTGAGGAGCGACCACCGCCATTCAATAAATCCTCGTGATTATCCATGCCTCCGAGGTGTACGGTGTGTGTGTGTGTGTGTGTGTCCTGAGCAGGCGGACATTCGTCTCTGACTTCGTAATGGCTGCAGAGGGTGACATTAGAACACAAGAGGTCCATGCACAGTGTCTTTAAAGTGCTATCAATTATAACACGTGTGTGTACACACGTCAGACCCAAGGCCCGGCTTGACTTTTAGCATTCGATAAACAAAAAGCCTTGGCACTTTAACCCTTCGCCTCTGCCTCAGCTTTCTCTCTCCAATTCCCCCCCCCCCCCCCCGCCCTCCTCCATTCCTCCCTCTTAACCCCCTCTATCCTCTCTTTCTCTTCCTCCAGAGGATTGCACAGAGAAGCACTCTAGCAGGGTGATGGAGCTTTGATTGTCGGTTATCAAAAGCTATCATTACGGCTCGCTTCTGCGGGATATGAAAATGATTTCCTAAGTGTAAAACCCATGTCATTACCTCAATGGCCTCGGCGCCGTCCCCGAGACGTAATAGAAAGGAGGCAAACAAATGTGCTCGCCCTCGCGAGCTCAAACACAACACGGTGAGTAACACACAGCAAACGGAGAGATAAGTGACGGCCTTCGCTGCCTAGAATTGGAGCGCTGCGCGTGAAATCAGCCCTCCGCTGAGAATCGGATCATCGCCATCGTCTTGTTGGGTTTTTTTTTTTTTGGGGGGGGTGCCGTCTGCAAACAGGGCATCCCACAGTCTGCGTGCCATCCTGCGAGAGAGTCAATGCATGTCTCTTCTTCCACCTCCAAACGGCAAATCCCCCCTCCTCCCCCCCCTCCTCCTCCACCTGAGCGGCGTTTCATCCTGATGAGATGAGCACCGCGGCTCAGAAGCCGTATTGACTTGACGGTGGTTTCTAATCATTGGAGAAGTAGTCCCTTCTCCCCCCCCCCCCCCATAGCCCCACCATACCCCCACCATCCCACAGTTGGGTTTTCTGAGCGGGGAGACGGAAGTGTCTGCCAGCGCCAGGCTTTACTGCCCTTAATCGATGCGAATGGGATAAAGATCGGGGCTTTCTGAACGGCTCGCATGCTGCAAAGCCCGGGGAAGATCTGATAAGTAAATGGTTCTTCTGTACATTTGGCCGGTAAGATGCTGAGGAACCGGATCCGCGCTGCCGTGCACGCGTATGGACACTCGCTTTAACCGCAGGAAACACAAAGTATCCTCTCACACACACACACACACACACACACACACACACAGTAAAGTTTCTGTGCTCCGGACATGCCCAATTTGTTTCCTTTCATCCAGGACTAATGTCTCGCTCTAGCCAGGGGCTAAGTGCACCATTTGAGGGCCCCTTTAGGACGGAAGGCTGCAACATGCGGCTACTTTATTTGTCATCTTTTTTGGGTGGGGGGGGGGGGGGGGGGCAATCATGTTGTAACTTTGAGCTCCAGTAGCGTGTGTGCAGGCCCTTAACGTAACAAGAGGCAATAACGGGCCGGTAATTTCTAAAAACATTATTCAAATGTCACGCTGTAATGACATCACTAATTGTTCCATGTAAATGTCAAATTCAAATTATTCAATTACATCGGCGAGTGCAGGGCAGGTGATAATTTGTCCACCGCTTGGAATACCAATCTGGCTCTGACTGGGATTCATTCTGTGTGCCCCGGCACTAGAGAGACCTCGGCCATTTTCTGGCTCCGAGGGATGCTTTCACAGCCATAATGATAACTCTATTACACTAGAAAAATATGCCCTAATCGAAGGACATTAGAGTCATATACATTCAACCCAATAATGCCCTCAGTGTGTGATGATGATTGTGAGGATTATAGAAAAAAAATAGAGAGAAATGTATGGATTTCAAGAGACGGCCTTGTTATTCCTTGTTGAGATTCCTGCTTGCGCCTCTGATGCTGAGCCTCTGGGGTAATAGGCTCATCTCATCAGCTGTCATTCAGCTACAGTATTTACAGTATTTATTGGGCAGGAGTGTAACAAAGTGTGTTTTTCTCTTTCTGTTTCCTCTTCCCTTAAAGTCAAACAATGGCCTGTGCTCTGAAACGGATGAGGCACCTTGTTGGTAAAACCGGTGATGCCATTTTGAGTCAAAAGTCGTGACTTGGCGTCACATTCTACTGCCTCCCTCGGGGCAGCTGGCATTTGCTCCACAGGGAGCAAAAGTGTGGACAAACAATTACCCTTTTCTCAACAGAACTGCAGGGAAAAGCTATGGAACAGTCATGAGAGCTGATTACTAAATGGCCATTATTTATTTACGCATCTTCTGCGTATGTATTTGGGCTTAAAAACATTTAAATGTATGTATTGATAAATATTGTATTTTTCTCAAGGGATTCCAATTCACGTTGGCATCCCTCCATTGGCCAGATTTACCGTATAATGCATCCATATCCGTGATGTTCTACAAAGATGCAAGTGTGACATTCTCCATGAACGCCTCAGAAATGAGACTTCCACCCGGCCGCTCGAAGCGCGTCTGCTTGGGATTCACACTTTGGTGCATTTGTCACTTTGAGAGCGTCTGGATTAATTTGATTCCTGTGCCTGGGCGCCCTTCGATTCTCTGTGCTTTTTTTCGTGTAACCGTCGCCTGCTGACTGCGGCCAACAGATAGTTCCACAAATAAAGAGGTTTAAACTTCTATTTTTCGGATGACTTTCCCAACATTGCAACCTATTCGAAGAGGCCTGTTTTTGATCGTCGATTCCTCCCGGTGCCGTGTCAGTTTGATCACATTAGTTTAAAATGGCAGATCTCTTTGTGGATTGTTTAAATGCATCCCCCTCCTGCTCTATGCTACCAGCTCACTCAGTTAGCACTTGTGCTGAATAGTTGCTGTGCCCTTTGAAGGTCGATTTCTTGCATAAAAGTCTTCAAAATGTGGAGGTCAGTACAGTCAGACGACACATATCCGGAGGTTTAGTCCTCCGAAGCATTGCAGAAACCTAAATAATATAAAATATAAACCTATTAAAATCAAGCTACCATGCGCTCTTCCCCTCTAACACATGCATTTGTTTTCTTCAGCTATTTGTTTCCCTCTGTGTAGATCAACAGCGAGACAACTTTCCTAAATATACATTTTATTTTTGGTTTTCTTGACATTCTTTTGTCATTTTTTTGGCCTTTCGTGTCTGCCTGATTTGCTGTTTGCTGTCCATCTGTCCTCAACAATTTCCCCTCAACCTCCTCCTTGACCTTCTGATGCTGTTTCATCAACGCCCTGAATGCGGAGGAGAGACCGCATCCGTTTGTTTGCCCCTGTGAAATCTCAAAGACGCCTTTCATTTTCTCTCACTGTCTCTCCATTTATCTTTCCCCCTCGTACATTCTTCTTATTTCATGTCACACGGTATGACCTAAGTTCCTGAATAAAACAATTTATTTTCTGTACCGCCACAAACACTCATTCTTATTGTTTATTCTATGGACGTTTATGTGCACGTGTTGCCTGCCGCGTTGTCTGTATGGATTGTTTTGTTACGCCCTTCGTACAACCTGTATAAATGAACAGCATGTTGGACTTCCAGTCCAGTGACCCCCCCCCCCCCCATCCCCTCCCCCATGCACCTCCAGAATGTTAAACATGGCTGCCGTGGCAGCCTCTGAATTGCTGGACGGCGTCTCCTGGGGAACAGGGAAATTGAGCCCTGGCTCTTCCTAATAGGTGGTAAAGTGTTAAGTTCCAGAGAAATGGACTGCGAATTTAACCTGGAATGGAAATTGATCCCATTACCTTGTGCTTGGGCTGCTTTCCTCCCATAGGTAGGAGATTGAGTGAGAGAGAGAGAGAGAGAGAGAGAGAGAGCGAGAGAGAGGGGAAAGGAAAATTGACAGGGAAAGCAGAGAGGAGAGACGAGGAGAAGTAGAAATATGGTAGCCACAGAAAAAGCGAGGAAATAGAGAAGGGAATGGAAAGAAAGGAGGTGCAGGGAGAGGAGGGGAGATGGAAGGGCAGAAAGAGAAGGAAAGAGGGGAGAAAACGGAGAAAGTAGAATAGAGAAGGGGAGCAGAAGCAGCGTATATGTGATAATAGGTGATAGGATGCTAGTGGGGGTTGTGTCCTGCCTGGATTGGCAGGCTGGCTGACTCCGTATCAGTGTGGTGCTAATAGCCGACCGGCACCGGGCGAGATGGAAAAGAGAGCGAGGGAAGGCAGAGGACAAGGTAGACGGCGGCGAGGAGCGGCGCGCTCTGAAGGGATGATACACCGCCTGCTGAGGGGTTTTCAGCAACAGACCTGTGGTGTCTTGGTGTGTGCAGCTGCATTCAGAACCGAGTTAGCAACGGTGATGGGATGTGGCAATGCTCAGTACCAGCCTGTGGCTTTGGAAGTTCAGAATATTCTCTACATGAACTCCGAGTAGACCAAACATATGAAAGAAAAAAAGCCTATTGACCTCGGTCTTAATTGTGATGAATTATGTAGTAGTGCATGAGTTTTCTATTATTTAAAGGGAACACCGTCTTTTCTGTGCAAAGACCTCCGTACTGTCCTCGACTTCCTTTGGAAACTATCTGGCCCTTACCGGCCTTTTCAATAAGCCTAATTGATCGTCTCGATGTGCGCTCACGCTCCGCTCTCTGTCCTCCCCCCCCCCCCGACAGAGCCGATGCACGGCCCGCAGAGGCTCGAAGTGGTGGACATCCAATCCAAGCAGGTGACGGTGCGCTGGATGCCCCTGGGCTACAACGTGACCCGCTGCTACAGCTACAACCTCACCGTCCAGTACCGGTCCAGAGTGGCCGGCAAGGAGGAGACCCGCGAGGAGGTGTGTTACGACACTCAGAGCCGGGACCCTCAGCACACCATCCACAACTTGACGCCCTTCACTAACCTCAGTGTCAAGCTGGTGCTACGCAACCCAGAGGGGGTCAAGGAGAGCACGGAGCTGGAGGTTCAGACTGATGAGGATGGTAGGTGATATTTTAAGGTCTCTGGGTCATAAATAACTTTAGCATTAAGGAACACTTTTGGGATTATATATTTATTATTTCGGGAGAGCTCATTCGGTGCCATACGGTGGTTTCACCTCCTTCAAAGATGAAAGATCTTCCGTGTTGCCTCAGCAGGCTACAGGAAAGGAACTCGCTAGAAGCCTCAAGAAACCCCGGTCGCCAGATAATAGACGGGCTCAGCTGACTAAAATAAAAAGTCCTGTCATGTCTGGCTCAGAAATCCGTGGTTGGCAACTTGAAAGTGGCAACAGTTTCTCACTCTCTGACTTCTGTGTGTCTGAGGATGTGTGTGTGTGTGTGTGTGTGTGTGTGTGTTTGGACTCCCATGGGAGCCAGTTTACAGACAGGGTGCAGCCGTAGTTGCCTTCTTGTAGATAACTCTTGGGGAAAGAAAATAACATCTCCACATCATTCGGTTCCCCGTACACTATTAAAGCTATTCACACGAGGGGCTAAAGGAGCGGATCTCACCGGCGGTTTTTGACTACAAGTAAACATTGCGGAGAGACAAAGATTAAGATCCTCACTGTTCCCGTGGGGCTACTAGTTCATCTTTGTTTGCAGCACATTTCTTTCTAAGTGAAAAGTGTTCAGGTTCGCTGTAAGACGTGTCGGGGAGCATGTCGTGAGTGACGATCTCACAAATTCCCACTAAGGTGTTTTGACTTTGACTCACGGCCGTTTGTGCACTGTTTTCGTTTCATGGCCATCAGGACAGGGGGCTCGCTAAATCGTCATAGAAACAGCCGATGCCGCATCGAACTGCATTCACCCAACTGCGATTGACAACAGATTATCGTGATTTAAATGCACAGAAGATGGGGGGAAATATCCATGCACTTTTGATACACTTATTTCTAGCTGGAAAAATACCACCCGGCCAGCATGTGTCTGTGATCATTTCCCACAGTGCCGGGGGCCGTTCCTCTGGAGTCCGTGCAAGGTAGTGCCTACGAGGAGAAGATCATCCTGAAGTGGAGAGAGCCAGCGCAGACCTACGGGATCATCACGCAGTTCGAGGTACACTTGCACCGGGGTGCCAAACCTGCCGCAGAGTAGGAACCAGACTTTGTGGATCGTGTGCATGTCTTTATCTCTTTGAGTGTTGGATCATGTGAATCAATTAAGGGGCAAAAAGCAGAAATTCACACGATGGGAGTTCATCCGTCATTATGCCAGTATTATAATATTAGTGTTTTTGCTTAACATACTGCCAGCTTGGATCAGGCTGTTCTCCTCTCTAAGTTACATTAACTTTGTTCTCCACGTGCTTTTCCTCCGCCCCCATCATAGGGTCAATGCTCACCGGTACTTGATCAAGAACTAATGACAAAACCTTCAGACTCACCTGTGCAACGGCTAAAAAAAGATGGTGGACAAAAAACACATTAGCAGAATCATTGTGAGCATGTTAGCATGCTGACTAGCATTTGGCCATGTAGCCTCACAGACCCTTATGTCTAGTTACTGTATTTTAATGAATTACACTACAATCGCCTGTTTCAATGCTTTCTTAATGTGTATGGAATTTGGACGTGATGTCAAAGGCATGCATGTCAAAGTCCTTAAATTGCAGTCATCTCGATTCTTTGAACCAAGCTTTAACCGGATTGATCACTTCAGCAGCATTTGTGGAACTGCTTGAACCAGAATCGATTTGTTAGCTTCGCCAAAAACATGGTTTTCCCAGTAAGGGTTTTTCAGCCACCTTTTATGAAGCGGCACTTACATGTCTTACTTTGACAGGACAAACTGCAATCTGCCATCATCCTCCGTCCTTCTACACGTGGGCGACCTCTGAAGAAAATACAATCCTGAAACATGCCTCGATTCGGCACTAAGCAAATGTTGACATAAGGCTCCACAGACCCTGTCAGCCTTGGCCAGGAGCTGCATTGAGTCTTGAATAATAGAAACTGTGTACACACATACACACAGAACAATACATGTACGCATTGATCTTAACCAGCTTGAGGTGGAAGTAAGCCAGCCTTTCTCAAAGATTGATTTTCGTGTGGAATCTCTCTGTGGTCGCTTGGTATTTTGACCAGGTTAGCAATCATTGACGGGTCTGTTTCTCACACGAGGAGAGCAGCATTGAATAGCGAAGGCAACGCAACAAGGGTTGCTGCAGAGGTTGCCTCACCCACTGCCATGGCATCAGGTGTGTGAAATATGTCACACACACATTGGCTCATACCGGCACAGAGACATTTCTATCCGTCACATTTTAAGTGCTTAAATCCCCCGGAATCATAACAAGAGCCTGTTCATTGAAGAGTGTGTATCCCCATGTTGTGTCTGCGCCTGGCAGAAAAGGCACTTAAAGGTGCTGGCTGAGTGCAGGAAAACAATGTCTATAAAACCCGTAGGTTTACTGCTCACTTAATCACTTTGAGAGCAACATGTTTCAGTTGTTTATCTTTTTAAAATTTCATGGTACAAGGAAAAGCCTTCAGAGCAAAACGCCGTGTGCATTGCCGCTTTGTCAGGTTCACTTGTATTTACATCAAGGCAAATGTGTTTCACTTTAGAAAATTCCCACTTCAGGCTATTATATTCATAATCTTCAGCACTTACTGTCCCTGCCTAGAAAGCCAGTAACAGTACAGTTATTTGTCTATTTGAAGTAAACAATAAGTCACTGACACGTTCCTGGAATGAATATACCACATTGCATCCTCATCACAGATTTCCCAACATTAGCTATAATCACAGCATATATATTAGGGTAAGAAGGAGGATTCATCCTCGTATCACCCTGGCTGAAATAGGGCGGCAGATGAGGAAGTCTGACTTTCTGCTTTCAAAAAATAAACCAGTCTCTTCTGCCGGTATTCCCCAGAAGTTGCTTCTTATGAGTCAGGACCTTGCTTTGATTTGACATTATCAAAGGGCTCAAAGTGAAATGCGTCTGACAAGAACTGATATCAAAGACATTTCAGCTCCATTCCTTTCTGACCAAGATCTGCGGATGCAATTTTGTTGGCAGCCTTTCAGGCCGACGTGAGCCAGCTTCGCTTTGAAGGTACACTGCAGATCTTCCAAATATTTCTTCTTACAATATTTAGCAACACGAATTAAAAGTATTAAAAGTAGCAGTTTGTTTATCATAGTGATGCAGTGGTATGAATAAAGATAGATACAGACAAATTGTACTTTCAGCCACCCAAACAATGCAATTAGGTAATGCTATTTCTATTAAACGCCCTTTTAATTTTGTGCAGCAGTTGTTGTTTTTTTAATTACTTGAATTTAGGTTGTCCGTCATTTCGGTAGGTCCTTTTGAGAGGGTTAAATATCTTCATAGAAAATGGTAAGTTGAGTATGAGTAAGAGGAAAGGGTACAAAGCATCGATCATCAACACTTATTCAGCTGCATTCATTTTTTTACGAGG
This sequence comes from Pungitius pungitius, assembly GCF_949316345.1. Lineage (NCBI taxonomy): Eukaryota > Metazoa > Chordata > Actinopteri > Perciformes > Gasterosteidae > Pungitius > Pungitius pungitius. Next base: position 6,180,414 of record NC_084914.1, read on the forward strand.
AAAGGTGCTGGAGATTATGCATGCATTTATCTTTTATGAATGCTCATAAATTCAACATTTTCCTCCCTCAAAAATGGAAACCAATGCAATTTAAAAAGCTTAATATATCAGATCGAGTAATAGCTCCAAGCAAGCCCAAATGAATTTCTTCGAATATTCCTATTATTTTTCCAGTCAGTTCCATTATAATTGTGAAAACCTGTCCATGGGCCCAGTGTTGACGAGTCATTTCAAATTCCTCTCCCTGAAATGTTATGATATAGGATTTGGCATCACAGACTCATTTCACAGACAAAGACTAAATGAGAAGGCCTCGAAGCATTTCAAAACTTGATGGACACAAATTATGCAGCACTCCTAGCTCTCTTTGTGTTCCTTAATTGGAATTATAATGGAGGTTTTTCCTTCACGAACAGAAGCATTTTCTTAAAGTGGGGCTTTACAGTTATTCAAAATGGATATTAGCAAAAACACTCACCTTAATGCTTCCCTTCAGAGTTCCCTGTGTGTATTAATGGAGACGGAAAACATTAAGGTTATTTCCGCTCCCCTTGAAACCACAGGCTTGAATCAGCTTTGTTGGAAAAACATGTAGCTCTGCTTTTACCGTACAATCTACCGGCCGAAACTGTTCCTGTCCGTAGACCTTTTGTGCCTCACTCATTTCTGAAATGCCAGCTGAAAGCCTTGTTGACATGAAGTCAGAAGCTCACATGTGAAAGGGAAAGCTTCTTTTCTATAGCTATGTCATTTGGCTGTACTAAGAAGTACAGAGGAGACGTTCTGGTTTGAGACTGCATTAAGCAAAATATCCAAACAATGCTTTGTAATGTGATCATATGATGATATTGTCGCACACAGTTAGATTCCACAGTTGCTATGTGAGTTCAATGCTGATGTGGTCGTGCTTACACACGACTGCATGCTATTTTTAAGCATATAAAGTGTTTACCGCGTTCCAGCTTTAGTTTGCTTATTAGTTTTCGAACATGAAGATCAGCTGGGGATGATCATAATGTCTTTAGTTCTTATTTATTATGTTTGTATTGAATTGAGCTGTACAGTAAATCTGCTGAACATGGAGAGGTACACTGTAAAAAAAAGTCTGTAAAATTAACGGTAAATCAACTGTTAAATTGAAATTGGTTGAATTCAGTTTATTTGACAGTGAAACACTAAATATACATGTCAGCACAGAAAGTTATCTTGGCATTCATATATTGTAATGAATACGTTTAATCACTGTTCATTGTACTACAAATTGTACTGACAACAGAAATGCACCGTAATATGGAAATCACTCAATATTGTGATTTTTACATGAATTACTTTAAAAAAATGTTTTTTGTTAGTGTTAAATATACGGCCCATCATACAACAGCCAAAAAACATTACGGTGAAGTTCTGGCAACCACAGCTGCCAGGATTCCACCGTATTTTCAACAGATCTTTTTTTACAATGTACTGTAAAACATTAGATGTAAAAGAATATATCTTTTGTGTTAGGCGAGTAGGGCTGATGGCAAAAATAAATATTCAAAAAAAAGGTTTACTCTCACCGGCGTGAAAGGGATAGAAAACCTCAACAATAAATACATAAAAATGCTTCCGCTTGCTGGGCCACTCGGCTGAGGGGAGCCGAGCTCGTAGTACCAGAGGCCACTATCAGAATATTCATTCCCTTCCTTCCCCAGATCTCCTACAAGGCGGTGAGCTCTTTTGACCCGGAGCTGGACCTCTCCAACCAGAGTGGGAAGATAGTGAAGTTGGGCAACGAGACCACCCACATGTTCACGGGCCTGTACCCGGGCTCCACCTACTCCTTCACCCTGCGCGCCAGCACGGCCAAAGGCTACGGCCCCCCTGTCATCACCCAGTTCACCACCAAGATTTCAGGTCAGCGGGGTCAAACTCATGGCCTGGACAGTGTGTGGGTGAAGTCGATTAGGCGGACTGGCACTTCCTGCCGCTGGAGTTTTTCGTGTTCAAATGGGTCAATGGTATTTGGAACTGTAATTTCACTTAAACATATTTAAATGGCCCAGGTGTTTTGTTCTTTCGCCTCAAAGGGTAAATCCTATCGCAACATATTCAATTAACCAACACAAATTTCACTAATGTAGACGAGCCGGACCAAATTGAAATTGAAATTGACTGAAAGAAACACCTACCTCATTCAGTGATAAAGGCTATTTGGTCGAGGAATTAAGTTTTAGCAGGATTGCCTGAGAGGTGTGAGGACAAATTGACTCATTATCAAGATGATGCTGACAAAAACTGCTCTGTTTCAGAGCTTGGACCTGCTAAAGCTATTTTCCTTTCTTTCTGTTTAGCTCCTTCCATGCCGGCGTATGACCAGGAGACCTCCTTGAACCAAACGGACAGCACAGTCACCGTGCTGCTTAAACCTGCCCAAAGCAGAGGTGCACCTGTGAGGTAGGGTTTAATAGTAGGGACTCACTCGCTCTGCCTCTCTCTCTCTCTCTCACACATACACACACACACACACACAGTAAAGGCAAGAAAGCACCGTATTAAAACATCAGGAGCCACCACCAGCAACAGCAAATTATCAAAGGGCCTGTGTTTGGCGATACCCCATCGTGAGGAAGGTTGCCGGGGAATTCAGTAGCTCGTATGCATCTCATTTTCTCATCTCCGTTTGCTCGTGGATTTCGTGAAAAAGGAGGGCCGCCTTTGAAGACGAGAGGGAAGCGCAAGGCTGGCTTGGGGATCTCTCTCTCCCTTACATGTTTTTCGTGTACCTGGCTGCCCACAGAGAGCCACCGCGCCCTCCCACCGGAAGCGGATTTGTTAATGATTACTGGAGGAGCGGTGCAGCTGCACCCTGTGCCGAAGATGCCAAGCTGTTTAACAAAAGTCTCCCTTTGGGTTTACGTACGGTCACAGGAATACTCGTATCCTCTTTTCGTCAGTCTCTTTGCGACCAAAGTCGCTGCTTTTCCTTATATACACCTATGTAAACTATTATTATTTTTCCCCAGTATGTGTGCTTTAAATAGGAAGCCACTGCCAGGAAGGAATTAGCTAAGCCTATCGCTCCCCCCCCCCCCACCCCCAAAGCACAAACAAAACATCCTGGCCAGTGAGCTGCTGGTTGGCAAGATGTAGCCTCATTGTGACGAATACAGTGTGTCGCACTGCAATAAAGCGAAGAAAGACATTTCCCCAAAAATAGCAAACCTTTAAAATGTTGTCATTGCTTGGATTTCGCAGAGTAAGTCAACGTTCGATGAGCAATGGCCAGCGAAGGTGCTTCTTGCCTGGTCCATCAAAAGCCAGTTGAAAGTGAGGGATTATGCATAACAGCAGAGCCTGATGGAATTCTAGAATAAAAAATGTCAGTTTTACACCCTCACAGAGTAGCTACTCAGGGGGAGACAAATAGCACCTGTCACCTTGATCTTTATTATAGGAACATACACCTTTCTATTTTCCTCCATGGGCAAAATTGAGCATCAGCAGTGTGAAGTGAATAGGTACAGTCAGAGGAACTCCGAAAGAGCGGTTTAAACGCTTAAAACTGAATTTTACACCATCTACTCGTCCGAGTCCTTCAAAGACGACGGCCTGAAGGTCTTTAGTCGGGCTTGTCAGCGCATGTTTACCGCTGAGCAGCTGCCCAGATGAACGCCTGAGCAAGAAAGACAGAGCAATTGTTTTTTTTTTAATCTTCTCACAGGTACAACTGTGAAGGTCTCATGCAGACTGCCATTCTTTCAGGGGGCTTATTACAAACCCCTAATTATAATTAACAGAGTGCCGTGAATCTGGAGCGGCCATTAATTAGCATGCTGGGCTCCTCGTTTGTTTACCGTTTGAAGGCGCGCTCACCTCGCACCCAGATGAAAGGGATTCGTCTTTGGGGATAAAACGTTACCTTTGAGACCCTTTCCTCCTGTTTGACTGAGCTGAGACACTAAATGGCACTGGGAAGTGCACACCAATGCTTTGCAGCATAATCATGCATGTGAGGGAGGATCCAACCACTTTTAGATGGGGATTTAGATGGGGATAAACTTTGTGACAGTTCATCGTTTTATCGCTAGATGAAGAGAAAAAAAGTGGCTAACGTACAGGGAATTAGTTTAAGGACCATATATGTTTAAGTAATCTCTCAAGATAATCCATTAAAAAAAAAATCCCTCCCCCCCCCCATTCATCAGTTGAGTTCTTCCCATGTCTGTTAAGGTGCACTTTTCTCTGCTCCTTTCCCTTAAATCTTAAAAGACATGAAGGCCGCTATACAATGTGCCGACGATTTGTCTGAAGAAATATGATTTGCAACACACACACAAAAAAAAAAAAAATGGCGGTGGGCAGCAAACAGGAGAGATTAAGATGAAGGCCTAAAACGGGATACTGGCAGGCTTTTGAAGGTGTTTTCCACCTCCACCTCAAGTGACACTGTGCCTTTTGAAAATTGAAGATGCACACATTCAGAGGCGTTAACTTAGTCGGCCCGTTGGGATTTGCCGTCTGGCCAGTAATGATAAGTTTTAGTCATCTGAATTTACCAAGCTAACAACCTCTAAAATCTGTTTTTGAGTTTAAAAGTGTTGAAAAACTGACATTTTCAGGTGAGGTGCATTCCAGTTGTTCCATGACCTTGGGTGCTGAAAACAGCGAATCCAGTCAGTCCACCCAAGAGCTCGAAATTTGTCGACCAAGGACTTCAATTTCACATCCTAGTTTAATATCGCGCCACTGCTCATGTTGTGAGAGTAGCCTTCACTTTTCTAGAGTGGTGGGAAGCTCATTTGGAAATTGAACACTTTATGAAATCCGTTTTTAAAGCCCATATGAAAAAGTCATTTAACACGGGAGAACCCTGATCCGCCAACAAAACAGAGCACAGCGCCGCGAAGGCGGGTTTGATAACGCAATCTTGCACGCTGATTGGGTTTCGGGGGGTAATAGAGCTCCAGACGTTTCAAACAGCAGATGTTTTGCTGTAATGCAGGAAGGGAAACATGTGGAGAGATGACAAGATAGCGCTGGCTCATAAAAAAATCAAAAAAAAAACAAGACAAACGTCCATTTCGCTTCAGCATCTTGCAGCCATGCTCGCAGTCAGATAACATTTCAGATAGATTTTGGCAGACGTCACTGATGGGGGAGGCAGTCATTTTTTTTCATCATATTTGAGTAATTGCTAATCAGTATAACATTTCCAACTTGGATTTGGTTTCTAATCTCTGGGCACGACGCGTAGCCCGGGAACAATTTTTACCAGAGGGGACACTGTTCCTTTAAGAGGATTAGTGAACTGTCGATCTGTCATGTCGTGTTGAACTAAATGTTTGCAATGGCCTCTCGTAAGGGCTGGAATACGCCTCCTCACTAACGTAGCATCAAAATAAATGTCTACATGCTTCCGCGAGAATAACTGATTTGAGATGCTTTCCTTATCATTCACGCCACCAAATCAGCTCCTCTCTCTCTCTTCCTCGATATAACGTTGGCCTTAAGCGAGCTCTCACACACACACACACACACACACATACTGTACACATAAACATAAAAAGCTATGAAATACATCGGTTTCTGCTGTAGCAGGTAGCATATTGGGGATGTTTGTACCCTGTAGCATCTGATTATCTGTGCTCAACCATGGCCTGAAATCAGTTAAGTGATTCTCTACAGTCCCAAAATAAGCACTAACTTTCTTTGATGGCGGCATAGCAAACGCTAATAGCTGTACCTAACCGTGACACGACTCAATGCTTTTTACGATTTAATGGCAAACATAATCTATGGCGCTTTCTAATTTGCTTGCTTTATAGCTTCATGGACACCAGGGAAATATAAAGAGTTAGAAGACAGACACATGGAGGGAGAATGCTTGGTCAGGGGAAGTGTGTTACTTACAACCGCTCTTAAATCAGACACGTAGGCATCAAGGGCCAACCGATTAGCATCAGAGAGAGAGAGAGCCAGTGATTGAAATGCTCCCCACACCCCTTACCTCGTCTGCTCAAACAGCCCTGAGTTCTCCCCCTATCAGCCCACATGAAAAATAAATCTTGAGTTTCAGGTCACAATCCAGTCGATTCCGAGTCAATCCGCCATAATTGGTTGGCGTCGCATGGCGGGCAGGGCTGAAATCTATCGGGCAGCGAGGCTGGAGGAGGCCTAATTGGTGTCAGCTCAGGTTGCAGCGCTTCTGCAGGAATACAGGTCTGCGGCCCCCCCAGCCCCACTGGCAGACCACTTTTAACAGCTTATACCATTCTGCTCTTACAGCTTCAGCCCTCATTCCTCCTTTTATCTTCCCATTTCTGCTCAGGGAGAGAGAGTTTAAAATGAAGTACAATTCCACGCCTCACACGGGCATGCGGTTTGAATCTGTGATTCGTATGTTTGTGTAGGTTAAAGTTGTCTGTTACCAGGACAAGCGTCTAAAACATTATTTGCCTGGCAACAGTGGGACAAAAGAGCAGTGTGTTAGGAGAAGTGTCGTTCCTAATCACAGGAACCCAGAAAAACACAGGAAATTTTCACAAATACAAATACTTATTTTGCTACATTTATCTAACAATAGCGATAAGATTTAAAAAAAACTCTGGTCTGTCAAAATGAGTCATCATGTAAATTATGAACTCTGCATGAGGTGACAAGGTGTCAGCTGCTCAAAGCCTCATTAACATGACATCAGTAATTACGAAAAGAGAAATCATTGCATTTGAAAAATTTGCAAAAAACTGATGAGGTGAAAACAGTGTATTTCTCACAAGTCGTCATGCATACAGCAAGTTACCGCTTATAGATGCTTTAGATGAAGCGGGTAAAGTGAGTATCATTGTTGCAAAGACGAACAAAACCTTTGTATTAACTTCCAATTCATTGTGAGTTTTTTTTTCCACTGCAGGGATTATTCTGTGCAAGTAAAGCAGTGCTTCGGATTCTCACATTGCAAGAGTTCTTACCCTTGGAGCTTCATAGCCTATGGCAATTGGTTTTTTGCCCGAGGCGGCAAGTCAGTACCACTCACACTGTGTCTATCATTAAGTCATGCCACAGCCACATCATCATATAGTAAGGAGCCACCCGGGGGGGGGGAGCTGGCTTTGGTTCTTATTTGAACTATCTGTAGATTGATTTAGAATATAAAATACCAATTTGGGAAAGCTCGTGAGTAAGAAAGCATTTGTAGCCTTTTACAGCCGGCATCATTCAAATCTAGACTGAAAATAAAGACATCCTTTGCAGATTATTAGTTATTGTTCATCCGATGCACTTGGTTACTTCACTATGCCCGACATCAGATTTGGTTTTAAATACTCTGTTGTCCCATCATAGCGCGTATCAGATCTACATTGTTTTGATGAGCCCCCCCCCACGCAGCCTCATCGCTCATTTCTCTGCCAGCCTGCAGACACTTAAGGGGCTCCCGTGTACCCATCTGCACTTGCCCTTTGACCTCTGCTCTCAATAGAGGACAGTAATTAAAGGCTGATTTCTCCTGCAGCCCCTCAGAAGGATTAAATATTTCATCGCCTCCCGAGCCAGCATTAAATCGAGAGCTCTAAGGAATTGGGACACACCCACCAAGAGCAGAGGGGGGGGGGATTTTCTAATGACACTGGAAGCACCTTATGATAAACTATAGGGTTAAAGAGCACATGCTGTATGCACACAGGGACACTTAATCATCCAGTACCAACCGCGGGGAACAATTGATCACCTCAAGGGCTGTTTGTACTGAGACTACACTGCTCAAGAGTACAACCACTACAGTTTTTTTTTGGAACTACTTGCCAATTTTATGATAATATCTGGGTTCAGGGAAAATATTCAGGGTCATCAAAGCGTTCCGTACAATGCAACAAATTATTAGACAAATGTCAATATTTCACAGTGTTTGAAATGGCTGTTGGGGAAATAGATTTTTTATATTGGTAAAATCATGAATTAAGAAATGTAGAACTGCATGATTTTCTTTTTTTTACAATATTAATTTGTATTCATATTAAATTCGGATGCATCTATCTAAGCAATTTTGGAAGACTTTAACATTATTTTTTTTAAATTGAGGGAAGGCCATCAGGTATTCCTTAAAGGTTCACTGTAGAATTTTATTGTTAAGGTTTTCACCTCATGCATACCTGACATTAGCACACAAGCTGTATCTGTAATGTTAATGTTAATACCAAGTGCAAATGGACCATTGGGCTTTTAGTTTTCTCAAGCTTGTAAAAAATGTATTGAATGCATTTCCTTCCACATTTGCAGAAAGTGGCAACGTCTTAATGGCTTACTGCCCCAGTGTAGTGGAATAAAATGTCACGCTTGCATGTGCATCCTCATGTATGTGCTCAGTACAACAAAACAAGGACCCCCCTCTTTTTGCTTACTGGCGCTACTTTTAAGGGAAACACCCCAAAAATCAGTCCAACAAACTGCAAATTATTTGTTCATTTCATTTTTTTTTCATTTATAAACATATAATCCAATTATGAAATCATCTCTCCAAAACAAGGGAACCCGGGCATGTCATGTATGCAGACATTTATAGAGGTTTTCATGCATTCATTCACACACCACTATTGCCCCATCTTCTGTAATAATAACTCGTTTGCCTGACTCTTTAGGAAAAGGAACCGAGTCCCTAATCATAGCTGGTTATTCTCCGTGGCGGCTGTAAACAGACTCTTTGTCACTCAGCAACTCAATAGATTTAACAAGTGGATGCGAAATGCATACTAAGATGAACGCCTATGAGACAGTCAGTCTCCCCCTCGAGCTAAGTGGCCGGCTCAGGGACAATGTGATCTCTGTCAGAGGCACAGGGGGCTGCAGTTTGGATCCAAGATAAACACAACGCTCGGATGTAGAGGAAATGGAAAGAGAGCCGTTAACCTTCTAAGTTGTTGAATAATGAAAACGCGAATAAGGTCAGAGCCAATCCTGCAGCACTGCTGGTTTATCTTGCACTGTATTTTTTTTTTATCTATTCAGTCAGACACAGAGAATTTTTTATGATGTTTTTATTTTTTTATTCAAGAAAAATAAATGTGTTGATGTAAATTAATGCCGGTACACTTCTTTTCCAATGCGCCTTTACTTTACATTTTAAGCTGAACTTTTCTGTCAACAAACTTTCGGTCAGCAATTGTAGCTTAAAGCTAGCAGTGACTTGACTACACTACGAGAGAAATCAGAGAAAGGTCCAGTGTTCACCTGTCGTACCCTGCGATGAGACCATTTGCATAACCCTGTACTGCATTGTAGGGCTTGCATGAAACCTTGTAATGAGCAAATCTGATGGTGGCGATGTGCAATCTCGACTGTTTTCAGAAGACTTGGTGTACTCTGAGAAGTACTCTGAGATTCGGAGCTTTGCAACGAGCATTTCTTTGCTCACAGGCCAAAAGAAAAAAAGAAGAAACCTGCATTGCCAACGGTGTTGTGCAAGTGCCCGTTCGGCCCCGTTGGAGACCCTGACGATTCTGCTCGTGTCTTTGTGTGTTTGCAGTGCGTACCAGGTGGTGGTGGAGGAGGAACGTCCTCGCAGAGCGCGAGGAACAGCGGAGATCCTGCGCTGCTACCCGGTTCCCATCCACTTCCAAAACGCCACGCTCCTCAACTCCCAGTACTACTTCACTGCCCAGTTCCCCTCCGGCGGAATCCACTCGCCGCAGCCTTTCACGGTGGGGGACAACAAGACCTACAACGGCTACTGGAACGCCCCTCTGCTGCCTCAGAAGAGCTACAGCATCTATTACCAGGCTGTTAGCACGGCCAACGGGGTGGGTGGTTTTGGAAGATTTTTCATTTTTGTTTCATGCTATTTTTAGGTACTTGTTTTACTTCATTACTTCTCTTATAGGAAGAAGGGATTTATTTGATTTATTTTAGCTGTGTCCTGGGCGTAAACCCCCAGAAAACTGAGGAACCCAAGAGCGATGTAGTGTTTCTGTCTTTTCCAGTTTCGAAAATGTTATATTTTATTATTAATTTGATACTTATACATTCGAGAAGCAAATTGTTTAACTTTTGACATTTATTTGGTAAATTTCTGCTAATATTTATGGAGAAACATAAGACTAGTTCAAATAGGAAAGCTGCAAACGTGTCTGTTTTTCTGAAACAAATTCATAATAATATACTTTCCATGATAAGCTTTAAGTATCTTGACAATGAGTACGTGAGTTTCAAAATGACTCTTCTACTGGTTATAACCAAAGAACAATAACAAAGAAGAAAAAGAGTTTAAAAAAAGCACACTTTCTCTAGATTGCATGTTGTTTTCTGAGTTGCAGGTCGACAATCAAACTCAAGCACTGACAGCAGAAAAATGTTTGTGCAACTTGAAAAAATGAGTGTAGTTTTGAAGGTTCTTTATGCTGGAACTCTCTTTATAGAGGACTTACTGTGACATACTGCCTTGTCAAATCCTGCCTCTCCATTTAAATCATATCAATATCCGAGTGTTCATGAAACAATGTCAAACAGTACGGTGGCTTTAATGAGAACGAAAAGCAGAGTGACACATTGATTGACTGGCCCGCTGAAAGGGGCCGAAAGCGGCCGAGGACAGAAGTCCCTGACTCTACACAGCAAGCGCTCACACTGGCAGACAACGTGCACGCAGCAGCACAATTGCGTTTGGCCCCTGATAGATGTGTCAGTGCCCTGCTGGGATGCACCCACGACGCTGTCTACATTGGTGACGGGCTGCAGCAGCGGGGTCAAGCGTGGAATGCAGAGCTCTATGCGGTGACACGCGCCGCCCCCCCCTTCCTCCCCTTCCCCCCCCCCCTCTCTTCCCGTGGGCCCGTCCTCCTGCCTTTTCCGATTTGAAGCGTCACGTCACGAGCCAGGCCGAGCCTCTGATCAACAGCGTTTAAGAGAGGCGGGAAAACAACAGTGGTGTGTGTGTGTGTGTGTGTGGGTGTGTGTGTGTGGGGGGGGGGGGGGGGATGGGTGTGTGTGTGTCTCACCGATCGCACAGGTCGCAGCCTCCGTCGCCCGAGGGGGAGCCGTGGCAGACAGCTCAATGGCGACTTCAAGAGCCCCAGCGGTTGTGGTCTTGAATTAGAATCGGCACAAAACAGCCTCCTTGAGAAGCACCGGCACGTCTGTAAGGAGGCGATTGAAATAAAAGGGGCTGAATCCAATTAGCCTGTTTGCTATTGAAAGGGAAAAGAATTGGTGGTCTGGATGTTTGCAGGATGAATGGGTGAGGGCTCCGAATCGGCTGATGGGGATCCTTTTTAGCACACACTAAATGAGAGTCCCTTGTTGACACAGCACGGGGGCCCCGTGTTTGCGTTTGACATTTCTAATGTCGTTTTTATATTCAATGTTTTGATTTACATGGACCAAATCTACTCTTTCATTCATTTTACTTTTAAGTAATTAATGTCTACTTGTGTTGGAATGATTTGTTTGGGCATTTAAAACTAAATATGCACTTAGAGAAGGTGAGTGACATCCACGCACAGATTTTTTCCTTTTCAAATAAAAATGAAATAATAACCTTTTTGCATGTTCCCTGAAATGAAAGGACTGTCTGACAGCTTAAAAGCTGCAGTAATCTGAAAACACGTGCACTCGGGACCACACACGCGCGTTGGTGTTTTCTTTCCCCGCTTCATTATGCCGCTCGCGGCCTCCGAGCGCTGTCTCTCCCATGTTGTGCTCATCTCTCATTGGACAGCTCGGCCGGGTCAAATGCAGGGACACGGTCCTCATGTCGTCTGTGTTGCATTGCTCATTGCCCCCCCCCCCCTGTTCCTGCCCCGTGTCCTTTGTCCTCCCCCCCCCCCCCCCCCCCTGTTCCACACACCATTGTTGACAGCAAACCTCTCTGCCGGCAGTGAGAGCTGAGATGTTTCTTGTTGTTGTTTTTGTTTTGCTAAGGCCGTTGAAGGCCGTTGTCAGAGCTCAAACTCCATCGCATATTCAGAAGGGCTCCTCTCCCGACGTGTCATCTCGGAAGCCCCCCGCATGCTGGTTCGGTGTCGCTTGTCACAGGGCTCTGGTTTTTTTTCTCCACACTGGCTGACCACCCCGAGCTGCGGGCTGCCGACAGATCGCTGTTGGCTGACAAATCAGCGGCTCAGCACCACTAATCTGTGCTGTAGCCCCCCCCCCCCCCCCCTCGCCTAACTGCGTTTTGTGTCACAGCCACTGAGCCCGGCAGATGATAGGGGACGGCGTGGAACCGGCCCGCCGCTGCCCGTGTGTGTGTCATATTAAACTGCGATTCTGTTCTTTTCTTTCCGCTCTCCTCTGCCCTGTCTGTTTGTACAGGAGACCAAAATCGACTGTGTTCGGGTGGCCACCAAAGGTAGGCAAAAGATCAGATAGTGTGTGAATGCTGATGTTTGCACCAGGTGGCTCTTAACGTCGCCCTGCATGCGATGTCCCGGTACGAACACAATTTACATGAAGATAATACAGGCTGAATAATCCCACCCCTGCAACATTATTCAGCTTTTTTGAGGCGTCGTTGGTAGAAAAGAAAAAAAAATGACGAGGCCTGGGGAGTTTGTATTATTCCAATATATAAATAAACCCTGAGATTACAAGGAAATAACATAATAAACATATTTTATGTTAAAGTTACATATTTATTAAATATATGGAGGTTATTAAAGTAAACCAATGTCAGCGAATGAAAAGGATTTCTTAAGTCTCTTGTTATTATTCACATTTCTTTTACCTGTAATGGCTCTTTACCATGGTACTACGCCACAGCAGAACCTTTTGTAGTAGTTTGTGACAAACAGAAACGCGTGGTGTGGTTCTTTCATGGCCGCGAGGCAGCCTGTGTGCCCACTTAGGTCTGTGGGTACTTAGCAATGCTGCCTGCAAGTCCTGCTTCACGCGTTAAAGCTGATGAAGTCGGGGCACCATTGATCCGGGAGCGGAATTGATAAGGCCAGAGGGAGTCCTGGTCACACACACCGTTCTGGCCGCATGCCCTCGGCATTTTGCAGTGGACTTTGTGTGGATTTCCCGATCTCGGATAGGCCGAGGTAAAAGAGCACGTGTTAGAAGGTGTAGAATCTGTCACCTGGAGGAGATGCATTTTATTCTTTTTGCTCACAAATAACCTGACTAAACAAATGATTTCTGATATTGTAATGGGTTTCTTTGTGTGCCTCAGTGTTGCATGATGATTGTAATTGTTGGTGTGGCTGTTTTCAGCTTCAGTGTGGCCTCTCTCTCTCTCTCTCTCTCTCTCTCTCTCTCTCCTTACTGCATGCAACCCTGGATCCACTGACTCTACTCAGCCGCCATACTCGTGACTCAGCTCACGACCCCCTACATCCGCATCGCCCCAGCGGCCGGTGACAACCAACTAACAGGTCAGATCTGCAGCTTTCTGCCCCATCTCTGACCATCTCAGATATTCTGTCCTCCTCGGGGTGCCGCCCACCACGACTGTAATGCGGCGTCAATAATAACGATTCCCCCCCCCCCCCCCCCCCCCCCCCGGATAAACAAACAAGTGGCGCATGGCATCCGTGTGGTTTTTCTTTGATTTGCATTGAATCAGTGTGATTAAATCCAATAGTGTCTTTCATCCTCTCCGCATTGCTGGACATGAAAGACTGGTTTGAGGTGTGATTGTCATTTGATGTGTCATTGTTGGAGGTTTTTGAAAGGAGTTAATCCCCTTCCATGAATATTTCTCATTATTTTTGGGGAGATTTCAGTGTTGGTCGCTGTAAACACACAAAAGGGATGCTGAAATGCTCGTCCTGAAGATCCTAAAGAGTGCAGCGTCTGACTATTGAAATTCTGCTCAGTTTCCTGCGCAAGAGTCTCAAATTCTCTCCGGCTAGAACGGACAAATATTGACTTGTAGCAGCGGACGTGCGGCACTCACAGCTCAAATGGGGACTTGACACTGACAGCCCATGTGTAAGATTAGCCTGTAACAATATATTGGGACATGGTCTACTCCAGTCGTCTAGACATAATTGTTAATATGTCACCAGTCCTCTTCACAGCGCCGCCTTAAAAAGCCGATGTCTAAATGCAGGCCGGGGCTGTTGATAACAACACACCGGAGCAGAACAATATGTCACCACCAGCCCAGGATAGATATTTACCTTTTTTGATAAGCCAGAGAAAATGGCACCGCGGAGGAGCGCAGGAAGCCCGGTGCGGCAGATTGGACTGACATAACAATTTGTCATTCTAAATTTCCCCCCTGTGTGTGACAGGGAATAGTGGCGTTGTTCAGGTGGACAGTTGTCCTTCCGCTTACTTCGAGTGCTTCTTATCACTTTCCCAGGGAGCATATGCTGTTAAAACAAAAAGACCCCCCCCCCCCGACCCCCCTCCCCCTCCTTGTGTCTCTTGTTGCTGGCTATCTCCTGCGCGAGCAGATATTTAATGTTTTGGTTATTTCAGGCTTTTTTTTTGTAATCTTCTTGGGTATTATCTTTTCCGCCGTGCATCCTACTTTTTTTTTTTTTACAGCCCAGCAGCCATTCGCCCCAAACATGATTAACCAAGGGTAAAGATGGTTCACTCTTATCTCTCCCGCTGCAGCTTGATGCACAGAGAGCCCATGTCCACTAAGGACGGAGCTAAAGGTGGAGCTTTAGGGAGTCACTTACTTTCCGAATAAAGAGTACTCTGAGAAAATTGTTTGTCGGCATTAACGCTCCACAGAGTGCCGGGGTATTGATTAATCAAACTCCGTCCTGCGCACAGTCGCATCAATGAGAGGCCAAACTAAAATATGTAAGCATGGACGTGCACTCTGGGCTGTTTGTTGAATGGCGAAGGGGTCGTTCGTTTCACAGTCTTGGACCTTCGCGCCTTCTTTGTTGGATCTCAATGCATTGCGATGTTTTTTTTTTTCCTCTCAGGAGCGGCCACTCACAAGCCTGACGCCGTGGAGCCAGAGAAACAGACGGACCACACGGTTAAGATTGCCGGGGTCATCGCTGGCATCCTCCTCTTCGTCATTATCTTTTTAGGACTGGTACTCCTCATGAAGAAAAGGTAAGCTTTTTTTTTGTTTACCCGATGAACTTCTACTTTGTGGATGAGGTGGAACTTAGCGGCAGAGCACTCACATGTAGGAAGTTTCTGTTTCATCATTTTTGGATATTTCTCCCCCCAAACGGTAGTATTGTCAGCGTCATACTAAATAATTCATTTGATTATGTTGATACGCCCCATTAGGGGCTGTTTACAACCATGAGATATAGTGTGCCATGAAAAATTAATCCGTTTCCACGGCACCCTCAAACAAATGCGCAGCGCTTCAATGGCGCTGGAATGGGAGTAGAAGAGCTGTTTTTTTCTGCGGCCCGTGGTATTGAGAAGCGGGAGGGAGATGAGAAAGAAAAGATGATGAAAAAGGCTCAGAAGGGAAAGAAAGATGACCACGTAGCTGAAGGCTGTTTAAATTCGCCCTGGACCCCATGCTGGAGGGAAGGTCCTCTGTACATACCCCCAGCAAATCAAGGAAGCTAAAGCTCAGCAAAGAATGACCCCCTTTAGTCCACAGCAGGCCTTGAAATAAGATGTCTTTAATGCCTTAAATGTGTAGAGTGTGAAAACATATTGTGTATTACCTTTACTTTACTGTTCCTTCCCCTTTTAATGTTAGACAGCGCGTGGTAAATTACAGCTCAGTATAGTAGAGGGAGGACGCATGGTTGTGTGATAATATAATCACTAGGATCCATGTTTGTTTTTGACAGTAGGAGAAGATTCTACCTCTGAAATTGTCTGTGTAGCACAGTGATCAGTGGGTAGATGTGAAAATCAGCACCGAGTAATGGAATTGTTTTCAATTAGCCTTAATCAAACCAAAGATGGAGGTGACTTCATTGGTTGGATTTTGTGTAATCCACTGTTACCAATGGGGAATTGAGTTGTGTTTAGACATTCAAAGCACTCATTTAGTTTACGACCCCGGAGGTCAGATATGGTAATTTCTACAGGGCCATAAGAAGACGTGTGCGTAAAAAAGGGGTGTTTTTGGTTGTCTCTGATTTACCAGCATACGCCGTAGACCAGCTCAATGTCAACACGATTAGAGAAGTTTCAACTTTATTGTAGGTAGGCCCCCCCCCCCGTCCCGTCCCGCCCCCGTGCCCCCCGTCCCCTTGCAAAGCATGACATGACTCCAAGCGATCACCTTTGCCCTCATGATCACTAGTTTACCTCCACATATGCCACCATATCTGATTTTGTTCATTTCTACTCTTTTTTCAAACATTAATATATTTTTACTTTTTTCTTTCCTTTCCATTCCATCCCCCTCCCCTCCTCCACTGCTTAAATCCTACCACCACCCCACTCGGCAGAAGAACCTATCACTCCTACACTTACTACCTGTAAGTAACCACTTTGTGTAATGTTAGTGCCATGCTTCTCACCCACACGCACGCTGTTTCCCGTGCATGCAAAGGGCCATGTCATCATCCTCCTGTTCAGAGCTATTACAGAGGCCCGACTGTAATCTCTGCCGGAGGAAGCGGAGGACGCCACCCCGTATGCATCTCCGCATGACGAGCGCATCATAGTGTATGTCACATTGGCACGACTTCCGACGAAAATCGCGAATGCTACACCAACCCCCCCCCCCCCCCCACCCCCACCCCCACCCCCCCCACGACATAAATCCGCCACTGAAATGTTAGCGTGAACATTAGTTCTGCTAGACCTTTAAGGAGTTTGTTTATCAAATGTTAAACTGCCTTAATGATTGTACGGCTGCCAAAATCGTCTCGTCAACGGGAGGAAAAAAGAAAGAAAATCGATGCAGGAGCTGCTGCATTTTTTCTGAGTGTGAATTTTTCATTCGCCTCCAATGATTTCAGCTCTGTTGACTTGTCAAAGTTTGAGTTTTTTTTAAGTGCCTTTCATAGCCAATCTATGCTTTGGAACCTCAATGAGCTAGTTCAAATAGTTCTATCCATGCACTCAATAGCCGTGTTGGATTGACCACATTCATGAAACGAAATGAAAGCATGAGCTAACATGTTGATTTTACCAATTTGGCTCCATGTGCATGTGATACTTTCTGTTTTTTTTTTTCTCTTCCCCATACCCTCATTCTGTCATCAAACCATCTCGTGCTTTTCTTTCCTTTTCTTTTCTCCAGCATGTTTTTTTGGGGGTTATTGTCCATGCATCCCATTGATTCCACGGTGATGGTGGAGTTGTGTCTTTAGCTGACGTTGAGGGCGTTTGCTTCACTGTTCGAAACGAGCTGCTGTGATCACAGAATAACCTCCTTTCTATTGAGTTGTCTCCGACATCACGAAACAAGTGGCGTAGCGCCGCTGCATTCGCTCCTATTAGAGCCCGATAACTCCCAAGTCCCACCCCCGAATGGTAAAGAAGCTTATTTCCGCCGCTCTGTCGTCACCGCTGTAGCTCACAGACTTCCTCTGTGCGCTCTTTGTGATGGATGCCGACTAATCTGTCTCGAGATGGCTGCGATCAGAGGAGAGAACGGGGGGCTGCCTCACATCAAAGGACATCTCAGAATGCACCTGGAGATAATACGACTCTGAATACCCTGGGTGTCACTCGTGTTAGATCACAGCTGACTTGAATGGTAGGCCTCAGTGACTTGGAGGAGCGGCGCCATCAGAGCTGAGCACAAACATTGACTGAGCTAAGCAGGTTGTCAGTGACACAATCAAAGTATCAGTTTTGTTATTTTAAGTGTCGCACGCAAATAGTTTTCTGAGGTAATTGGTCATTTGCATTAAGATGAAAGTCTACAAGTTAATTCATTATTTTCAGGCGGGTTTTGGTAATGATTCAGAAAATGATTATTCTGGTTGAAGAACACAGTGCCTTAAAGAAGAGTTGCTTTTGAGGCGTATGGGCTTTGATTGACAGGTTTTACGTTAGCAAATTGGATATTCCGGCTCAACACACCTAACAGGATGTGTTTGAGTATCGCGTACCTTTCAAAAATGACTACGTGTGACTACAGCAGCATCGGGTCGACGTTTTTTCTACAGTCTCATGGGGCAAAATGAATTGGGGGTTTTACCGTTGAGATGTTAGAAGGCTGCTAATTTTGAGAGTGCTCTCTAAAGATAAGATAACAACATGATATACAGTTAAATAAAGAGTAATGATCCCCCCCACTGTAATGATCCCCATGTGCCATGACAGCAGCAAGAGGGAGTAGGTAGTTAAACTTGCTTAAATGAAATAGAACCTCGGATTCCAGAATTTCTGTGACATGTGATATTGTCCTTTGGGCCACTTCTGTAATGGAAAAATATAAACTTTTCACATGCCTGGAAATAATTACACTGTAATAATTAAAAATATATAAATTACGTCAATAAACCATATTTTTCACTGAATATTCCTATTTCCAATGCAATTGTCAAATGGCACACCGCCAGGAAAGTGAATGAATAATACCGCGTTAGCACTAACTGTTCAGCGTACAGATTGTGTTCAACAATAGGCCCGAGCCACCCAGTCTTTACTTTAACAGGTGATAACATTTTGCATTATGAGCAACTGACGCTGGAAATGCTGCAGTGAGCAAGAATATACCAATTAGTAACACTGCACCGCCGCCATCCTCCTCCCATCTTTCCATCTTCTCTTTATATCTGTCTCTGTTCTGTCAGTCATTCGCAGGCAGGTGGAAGCATTTGAAGTTTAGGAGAGCGTAGAACCATGTTAGCAAATCTGAAAGATGATTCACGCCTCGAGGTGTTGAGGCAGGAGCTGGTGTTTAGTCCCTTTCCCCCTAAGGTTACCGCTCCTAGGGTATCCAAGGTCAGCTCGTAAACAAATGTAACCAAAGTGTTGCATGAGCCCAAAGTTTATTTCGACAAATCAATTATAGACTGCTTTCTAAATACGCTCCCCTGTGCAGCGTTCATCTGCGGTTCTGATGCCAGCCTTCTTGCCAGCCACCAGATTACAACACCTCTATGATTGATGAACCCCATTAATGCTCTCATGCATTCATCAAAGTCCTTTAAAGGCATGAGAACATCCTGGCGGTTGCCAAAATATGCACTTTCGGTACATTGCCAAATGTGGCCGCGGGGGGGCCAGCTCCCAAACGCATGAGCATCAGTCCCAGCGCTCATTCGGGATGCAGTTACATGTGTGATCAAATAAACGGCCGCCCTTTAATCAGGTGGCCGCAGAGGCGGCTGGGCCTGCTGCTGCTGCTGCTGCTGGGGACAGGAGAGAGAGATCAATGGCAGAGGGCAAGGTGTCCGATTGGGTCTTTATTCCCACGAGTGTTGGATCCATCCATCAAGCAGCGGCGGCGTTTAAATAGAAGCCCCGTCCCGTGCTCCCCGAACCACCGGCGTGCGACACGACTGTGAAGACATCTTCCGTGTGTTATCCGATATATTATTCCCATCACGTGGACTAATTCCGTGGTGGAAAACCGAAAGGAAAAACATTGGACATATTTGTATTACACTGAAAGATACAGATGGAGGTTTGACGGTGCTGTTCACAAGGCAACGTATCTTCATTCCATCGGCCACTTCACTGCTTTGCTTCACTCGCCCTGCTCTTCCAGCATCGTGTTCAGTCACAGCTGGCAGCTGTTTTCTGCAAAAAGCTTTAGGCCCTTTTTGGGCCAATTGGGGGCAGTGGAAGCAAGTTGATGATACAACCTGGCCTTTTAAGTGAATACTGCAAACATCCAGCAGATGTGTTTGTGGCCACCTGGCCGATGCAAATCCAATAGTCACAGTGGTTTTTAATCACGATCGACTCCCAGTCAGAAATTGTCGGTCCGCGGTTCCAGAAGGACGGCGGTTATCTACAACCGTGCTGTAACGCGAGCCGCAAAGTGTGATTACATACATTAAATGTACACGTCTGTACAAAATATTTACTCGTGATGCTAGCCTTCAATATTGGTGAAATGCTCGATGGTTCCTTCTGTTTTACTGTATCAGCCTATAAGAGAATATTGAATTCAGGAGAGCGCACTTTTGTCTGGCAGGTGGTCACTAAATCTCTAAAGTTATGATGAGTTATAATGCAGCGGCACTGTTGGTAAACAAACCCCTACGTCACTTTTCGTACCCTAATTCAACTAAGTATTCCGATGATGTATCAAGAGGAGAAGACATTGCCCTAAATAGTTTCCATTTCACTGCAAACACACGCGGTCACAGAAATCATCATTCACGAGAGGCCTACCAGGCGCACCATGTTTAACAGAATGGTCTCAGGGCAAACACCTTCATTAAACCTTACAAGCCCAACATGCAGCAAAGAATCACATTAATTGGTACAAGCGTTGCAGAGTTTTGCACCGACGAGCGCTGAATGTTGATGAGGAAGGGGAGGGAGGAAGAGCGGCAGGACGGGGGGATGTCATGCATAGAATGATGAGGCTTCGTTCACAGAGCATCTGTCGGTCATAGATTGACACTACGCTGCGGCGCACAGTGGCTGTCGTCATCTTCTCACCCAGCTACATGTAACGCGTATTGGAATAACACAGGCGGGGCCATTGCCATTGAGGGAGAGATCCGGATTGCAATAAATGACTATTGTTAGAGAAAATAAAATGTATATTTGAATACATGCAGTTTGAATAATTAAATCAACATCAGACATTTGAGTGAGAATTGCAACTGACAAATGGTCTTTCATTTCAGAGACATCTTAGGGGGCCTGATGTGTCGTTTAAAGGGTCTCTGTAGAATGTAGAACTAATTACTCCACAACTACAACTTTACCAACCCAATTGTGCTAAATATGGTAAAGATAACCTTTCAAATGTCAAATAATTTAGCCCCCCCACACATCTTTTTAATGTCACACTTCAAAGCTCTTCATGTTTATTAAAAAAGGAAAAGGAATGATTATTGTAGTTGTACTCCTCCAATGCTATTTTTGTGATTAAATAGGGGGCTTTTATTTAAGACAAAAAATAGACTTTGGATCAATTGATCATTCTGCCTCCATGAATGGAGTTTGCGTTCATATTCTTTGTAAATTTGTATAAAAAGTAAAAAAAGTGAAGATTGACCTCGCGGAAAAATGTGTCAAAGATGGAGACAAGTTTGAAACGAGGCACAGTGCAAACAACCGCTGAAATGCCCCCACTGGGCGAATCAAAGACGCTTCTGTTGCCCCTCCCAGCTGCGTGTCAGTCATCTAACACGCACACACACACACACGCACACATGCACTGCGGATGTGTGCGGATCGTCTAATGAAGCCTTCTTTGTCCCAATGTCACAAGGTTTGGGCGGCTCCAGCGCCGAAATGAGGCCCACCATGCTGAGCTCGAGGTTTTGAAGCTCTTGTTTCAGAAGTTGCTGCAGCATCACCTCCCACAGAACAGAGATTCTGTGCAACAAAAAAAAAAAAACCCCGCGCGGACACACAATTCACGCTGCTTCCTTTTTGTTGCAGCTGAAGTCATGGAGTTAGGAGCTCTGCTCACTTAGATCCTAGACGTGCCGTGTCTGTCGTGTGCAGAGCTTCAGAAGGTCCCTCTAATGAGAGTTGCCTAACACAGTCACCTGCGGTGTTTGCCTCGGTCCTTGCTTCCCCAAACACCTCCGCCATCCGTCTGTCTGTCTGTCTGTCTGTCCCCCCCACCCCCCCCATCCCCAACCCCCTTCAAATGCACATTCGCTCCTGTAAAAAAATAAAATAGAAATGTGCCATTTTATTGTTGTGAGCAATCAGTCCAATGCGTTTTTTTTTTAGTTTTTAGTTTGTTTTTTTTCGGATCTCTCTCGTGCGGCTTCACGCTAACTACCAGGGGATATGACAAATGGTCACATTCATCAAGATGCACAAACACTCCACTGTACACTTCCTCCTATTATCTCTGTCAGCACATCAGACCCTGTATTATAGTCGTCTATCATTAAATTCCTACCTCTTACAAATGAGGAAAGAATGGCATGCCAATTAATCTTCATCTAACACCCACGGCTCCTTGCAAACATCCCAGCATTGCTGGTGCTTGCTGTCGTTTTGGCAGCGGCGCGTCTGTGCAGCCTCGTTTTTTCCCCGGCGCTTTTTTTCTTCAGCTGTTACACGGTCGAGGAAAGCGGCAAATCTGAGTCCTAGCAGAGGCAGAAATAAGAATAGTGATACAATATTAAAAGCTGGGCTTTAATAGTCTTCCCCATGAGTTCACGCCGTGCCGAGTGCTTCCTAACATCGCCCCGGGCCCTCCCCTCCTCACTCCTCCCTGTTACAATATGAAGCAAAGAGACACCATTTCCATATTGTTCTCCGCTCTAATTGCAGATTAAAGACAAAAAAAAAAAGTGAGTCCTGCAGATGAAAACGTCACTACTTTGTCACTACTTGCATCCACTATTAGTCTCACGTCGCGGCCTTCAGAGCAAATGACTCTTCCGAGGCAGCGGGGGCCCGTTGCCATATGGCACCAGACAGCGTCAAAATTGAATAAACAGAGGAGCTTTTGCGAAAACAACGCAGCGGGAGCGCATCGTTAGACCGCAGTTGTCCGTGAGAGCGACTGCGATTCAGATAGGGAGAGGGGTCACACCGGGGGAAACAAAGTGCGAGGATCAGTGTGAGGGCTGCCATAGTTAATTCTTACACCCCCCACGCCCCCCTCCCCCCACCGAGCAGCCTCAGACGTCAGATACGGATGCGGCTTACAGTACGTCCCCGCTCAAGCTGTTTGCCGTTTTTCTGTTGTTAAACTACTGTGGAATTTTGTGGGTTTAACTCCTCCGAGGGATAATGTCATGCATTATTTATCAGCATGGGGACTCTATCTGTGGGAGGGCAGGGTACGCTTCGCAGTCGGGGTTTTACTCAGGACCCTTTTGCAAAAGTTTGGAAAAATAGATGGAAAGTGTTCTGACTAAATCTCGAGGTTTAACAAACATTTGACTTTTCTGTTTGTTTGCATCTTTATTCAGTGATTTGCAGACGTTGAACTGTGGGAGCTAATGTTTTTAGTCCAACTTTTTCTTAAGGGCAACTATGGTTATTTTCCTAAAATCCAGGCATGTTATTCCTGTTGTCTGATACGGTCAAACAAATTTAATAAACAAGTCTCTCAAAAAAAGCAAAAAAGCACTGACAGCACCTGGCGGAGTAAATAGGTATAATTTCTCTTTCAGAACAGAGAACACCATAAATATACCTCATTTATATTTTAAAAAAAGCAAATATTTTGAGGGTCTCAGTCGTTGTCTTTCTTGGCGTTTTTAAAAGTTTGAGACGTATTTCTCTGGTCTCCGGCTTTGAGAGAGAGAAGCTTGTGTCACAGAGACAACATTACAATTCTTAAATCAAGTGGCGCTCAACCTCAAACGAAACCATAAGAGTAGATTCTATGTTTTGTACTCGAAAACAACACACGCACACACGTACTCACACCAGAACAATGAAAATATTCTGTGTGCGTGACCCTTGGATGTGTGTTTTGATCCGATAGAAACAACAGGCCTGGTCCCAAGACTCGAAACTGTCATATGAGGCAGAAGCAGCAAACAGTTCATGAATAAAGATAATAATGTGATCTCGGTGATAAGGTAAAGTCTGGAATCGGGAACCAGGACCGAGTAGATGTGAGCACGGCAGCTGCTTTTAAATAAGTAGAGTCCATCTGTGCCACGTTTGTGCACACGTGTGTGTGTGTGTGTGTGTAAGAGAGAGCTTCTTTTTCTGTGTGTTTTCACTCCGTACAAAATGTTTTAAATGCTGTTTGATCAGGAGCAGATTGCTCAAAGGCTCCTGCATATCAACCCAAAGTAGGTCAATAAAAGCAGGTTGACTGTTTCAGTTCACCATTCACAACTCTTAACTTCCGCCCCCAAATACTATAGCTAATTTTAAATCATCAGGGCCCCTGATGTATTTGGGTTAGGGTGTCACATTGTTATATTGCACTCCCTGAAAAAGCATCTGGAGCCTAATAAAGCCTAATAGGACCACAACCCGGGGCCACATTAGCTCAGCCATCTCATTACACCCATGAGTCATTGCTTCCACCGTCATATCGGATCAATTCGAGTCTAGTCATGGCTGCGTTTGTCTGATTTGTAGTTTTCATTTCTCCCCCCCCCCCCCCCCCCCACACACCTCCCCCTCTCAAGGAAATTGGCCAAGAAGCGCAAGGAGACACTGAACAGCACCCGCCAGGAGATGACCGTGATGGTCAACTCCATGGACAAGAGCTACACAGAGCAGGGCACCAACTGCGACGAGGCGCTGTCCTTCATGGACACGCACAGCCACACGCTGAACACCCGCAGCGAGTGCGCGCTCACGCTCAACGGGCGCAGCGAGTGCGCGCTCACCCTCAACGGGCGCAGCGAGTGCGCGCTCACGCTCAACGGGCGCAGCGAGTGCGCGCTCCCTCTCAGCGGGCGAGGTAAGACGAACCCGCATCAGCCCACCTGCCTGTCTTTTACAGTCCCACGCGCACACACGCGCGCGCGCACACGCACACGCGCACCGAGCATGGTGGAAGCAATTTGTTTGGTTTGGTCAGGTGAGAAGGAAATCCGGCTTGACTGCACAGGAAATAATTACACGGGGGGGACAAGCTAGATATGTGAGTCTTGGTCCTCTTCCAAAGTGAACTGGGGATTTAAGCACATGTTCAGGGGGAGGGGGGAGGGGCATTCGATTCTTATTTGCAGTGTGAAAATGTAAAGATTTGCTTATAAATCAGGATCGGAATCTTATCTGTTTTGACTCTCGCTACAAAGAAATCTCAGAATTGTGGAACAATAGGTCTCAAAAGTCTTTGTGAGACCATATCATTTTCTTTTTTTTATATGATTAAGGTGCCCCGCTTTGTAGTTTTTCCAAAACCAATTGCATAAATTAGTGTTAAATGGATTTTTAATGATGAACAGTCCCCCCATGCTTCTTTGTTTCTTCTGTTTTTGCCTTGTTCAAACAGAGACTCTATTCAGCCAGTGCAAATGATTTGACAGTAATTGTGTAGTTTTTGGAAATCTACCCTTGTTACCAGTGTTACTGTTAGCCAATAGGGAACCAACTTATTCATAAGAGTTGAATATAATTCACTTCCATTTGACAAAAAAGACTATGTTATGAGTTTGAGAAAGATCTTGATCTTGTTCTGTTTTTTTCTTCACAGGCCTCAGGGTTCGGTTGTACCCTTTTTACATATTCCCTTTAAATATCTTTAGTTTCTTTAATTATTTTTGTTAAATGAACTAAAAGTAAACTAAAGTCAGCAAAATTAATAATTTACTTTTAGGAAATCGCTGATACCAGCACTAGTTATATCCCTGTGTTAGAAGCCTGTAGGAAGTTTTGCATTGCGATCAATAATCAACTTGACCTCAAAGCTTTGAGACGTCTGTTAAACTCAAGGCGGAAAAACCCGACACGCAGTTGATGTGCCTTTGTTTGACGATAAACTATTAATTGTGTCTGTCCCAGGTTAAAGTTAATACTGTGCTGATGGACAGCTCAGCCGTCTGCACCCAGGGCTTGACCTGGCATAATCCCAGTCAAAACCGTCAGATTAAAACTCCACAGCAGCTTCTGTCCCCAAACCCCTGCAGGGGATGAGCCCCAAAGATGCTCTGACCTTGATTAACTGTCTGTTAGCATGGATTTTCAAAATCTGGCCCTCTGTCTGCCCGGGCAAATGATTTAAATGCATTACTTTTGACGCTGCCTATCAGTGTAATGCCTTCAACACTGTACCTAACGCTCCTCATGACCTTACATGGCTGTCAATCGTGTCATTTGGGCTGAAAGACCTTAGTGCTGAACACACCGCCCTGATAACCCACACCCTGTTAGCATGGGGGCTGTCTGTACTGCATGAGGAGTCCTTAGCCTGTTAGGAGAGGAGATGACAAACATTTACTGCATTGCCCTACTTCGGTGCATAAATAATACACATGGTTGGAAACTAAGTACATTTACTGAAGTATGTATATACTTCCAGTGTACTTTACCATTTCCTTTCAATTCTTTGCACATTTTAGAAGGAAAATACTGCACCTATTTTCGGCTAAAGTTGCTATGCATCTTTACATAAAAATCATACTGTTAAATATGGTCTGTAAATGGTACAAATATGTATTTAGCCATGCACAGTTAGTGTAAACTAGCAGAATTTGAGTGCTGTGTATTGGCGATTACGTACCATTTCAAGTAAAAAGTTTTAAAAAATGGAATCTGTTTTTAACATTAACACACAGCACTAACCCTTTTTTAAAATTGCGGTATTGCTATTTCATGTGAGGCCGAAAGTTTTGAATTTCTAAATCCATAAACAAAGCGATGTGAGACGATTTATTTCTTTGTGTTCTGTTCTTCTCTCTTTTTTTTTTCTGGGCTAGCTGGATCGTCCCCCTCTTCCTTCACACTGCCCAAGGCCAACACCCTCAGCACTTCCATCCCCACCAGCTCCTACTACCAAGGTAAACACACTGCATTTCCTCTACACTGATCCCGTAGGTCAACGCACCGCTGGTTACTGTAGAGGCAGTGAAACCAGAAGTGTGCGACACGATAACCTTCAGAAGTGTTTGGGTGAGTCAATTAGTGGCAACATTTGCAAACTAGTAATACTTAGTTTTATGTTCATGGTAAGACTTATTTTTATGTAATTGGCATTCTAATACAGTAATGGGTGGTATGAATATATTGAAATGCTTTAAAAATTAGAGGACAATTTCACAAATGAGAAGGTAGATAAATTGACTTTTATTACACGCCGCTACATCTGTGGTGTTTTACATCAATTTGCCGAGATGTAATTCAGATGTTCTATCATGACTTCAATTTCTCCCAATAATGTGCATAATTATATGTCTTATGTAATCAGATCACAGCTCATTGATTAGGTGCAGTAAAGGGCAGCTAGATTTATAGTCAACTAAACGTAGTGTGTAACTAGCTTTTCCTGGAAATATGATTAACTTTTTTAATGTTATGCTCCTTATGAACCCAAACAATCAGGTTTTTTTTCATTGTTCATTTTTGTGGGTTTATTTTATCTTTCATTTACTGCATCTCTCCTTCCCCCTCCGACTTCTGCCCTTGTTGGGTGTACGTGCAGATCCCTTTGTGCCAACTGCCATCTTAGGTGAGACACATTTTCTTTTCACCACTCCTGTTGATTATCGCTACGTTCTTCTACGTTAAAGAATATTACAGTGCTTTACATTCATAAAACGGTTGTTTGAGAGACTTACCTGCGAGGACACAAAAAGCGCAGATTTTGCTTTTTTCCCCTCATTTTTGTTTTGGTTGGCTCTTTTACTAAAGACGGCTTCCTCACCCTCATACCTGCCTGCTGCATACCTCCCCCCCCCTGACCACTACCGCCCCCCCCCCTTCCCTCTTACTCATCCTCCCCCTCCTCTTCCTCTCCCTCCTTTGTCAAACGAGGGGCTCTCCTGTGCTGAGGCTGGCTTCACTCCATCCCATCCGCATTGCGTGTCGTGCGTGTGATGTCACATACATGTTTGACCTCTCATATGCATGGACAGACATGTGGACTGGATGTGGAGGAGTGTCCAAGAGTGTGTGGGGGTGGGGGGGGGGGGGGGAGGGGGTCGGCAGGGGGGGTTGTGGGGAGGGAGGGGGGGTTACAGTTTGCTGAAAGGGCATAGCAGCTGCACTGAGAAACGAACGGATATTATAAGCAGTGTGAGAAGGAGACCCCACTCAGGCCCCACTCACCAAAAAGTCTCAAAGAGCGGGACGCGTTCGGTCTGAGCATCTAAAGTCTTTAGATTAGTCGCAGCGCCTCCCCTCCCTCCCCTCTCTCCTCACTACGCATTTAACTCCCCTCCCTGCCTCCGAAACAACAACCTTTTCTATTATTCTTTTTAATGTCGCTCCCCATGCCTTTTGGCTATAACTGCTACTGACCTACTTGGTTTTGTTTTTGTTTTTGCCAGTGTTTATAAAAAAAAAAAAAAAAAAGAAAAGTATTTGGTTCTCCTGTTAATTATTACCGCCTTTTTGTCGAACATGCACATCAGCCCAAAGTGCAGCATCTCAAACAAGCAGCTGCTTTCTTATACCAAAGCAGCACATAATGTAGCGACTAAGTGGGGCACCAGAACTGCAATAATGTAATACTCAAGACCTCAAAAAAAGATGCAATAAGCAACTACTCTCAGCTCCCCCACAAACACGCTAAGTGAGGGCCCGTTCTTTCTTTCTTTTTTTTTCTTCCCGTGACAGCAACTTATAGCAGTGTCTTACATCATTGCTGGTATGACAGCTGCTTATGTTAGTTTCACATTTAATGAAGCGTGAAACAATTAACATGATATTGTCGCAGCCAGAAAAGGTTACATGCTTTCAGTTGTGACATATTCAGTCAAAGCATTGTCTCATCGGTTGAGGTTAATGATCAAAACTGATTGGATCTTTGAGGATTCGTAATGGATTTTTTTTTTTGCACACTCCTTTAAAAAAAAAAAAGAAAAAAAAAGAAATTAAAAAACTGATTTGGAATTAATGCAGGTGCCACCATGAGCACATGCAAATATAATTATAGTAATTAGAGAAAGAAATCCCAAATGTCAGAATCCTCAAAAAAAAAAAAAAATGCAAGTCAATTATAGCTTACGACCAGTATTTCACCATTATTTTCTCCCTTGAAATCCATGACTTCCTTGTTTTGTTCTTTTACTTTTGTCTTGCACTGTTGAAATTGCCCCATCCATCCACTCAACATCTCCCCCCCCCCACCCCCCCCCCCCGACTAGGCTTTCTACCCAGGCAGTTTGGACTGAGAAGGCATGTGATCTCGCCCTGTAGCGTAGCTCTAAAACACTCTACTGTAACAGGTTCTCATGCTGTATTGTTGCTTATCCCCTCTCTCCTCTCTCTCTCTCCTCCTCTCTTTCTCTCTACATACGTAACCTCTTATTTATCTGCTATCTAAAAAAGTGCCCATTAATGGTAAGTTTTCCCAAGCGGGCCCTGGGTTTTGGGGAAGGAGGTGGTGATTGTACTCAGACAGCCAGCCAAAAGTGAGAGGCTGCTTCTGACATGGACATTACGACATGTATTGCATGACAAGTGGACATGTTAGCATCTCACCACGCTCCACGCCATGCAACCAAAGCCGCCATTAGCCTAGCATGGTCAAAGTACGTACAGTGGCCCATGGCAGCATCACCCCGTGCATTTTCCTCCCATCTCCGTCTCCCTCCTGTTTATTATTATTTTTTCTTCAGCTTTGATTTTTTTTTTTTTTTTTTTTTTTTTACATTTTTCGGGGGACAAACGGGGGCGGGAGCAGGGGTTTGGACTCTCGCTGTGTCTGTGTGATGCTTCTGACGGTGCCTGCTGCAACACGCTCACTGTGGCCCGCCGCACCCACTCACATCCTCCTCCTCCTCCTCCTCCTCCACCATGTTTCTGGGCACCCTCCATCGTCCGCTGTACGTGCTACACTGAAAGGGCCTCGTATATTAACGGCTATACACTGTCTGACAGCCGGCCTTTAATATTACATAGTGTCCAGCCACACACTGAGACAGATGGACCTGAACCTTCCCACCACATGACTCATCCTATTACTCAATGATGTTGTGTTGTTGTGACCATCCATAACAAACAGATTACTAGTTGAGAGTCGTTTGTCAATCTGGAGGGTGGTGACATAATGCTTAACAGTAAATGAGCTAACGGGCCATCTGCTGATGTTGAACTATTGTAACTGGGATATGAAATGTTCGAAGAGGGACAACACCTAAGCAACCAAACTCTACTTATATGCTTTTAACTCGTAAAATGCAACTGCCATTTCCTGCTTCAGGCATTATGTCACCCGCACGCATCCGATTCTGATCGCACCGATTCATCGTGCAAGGCTGGCTCAAACCTCCCGCTGGTGTTTTTGTGTCCAACAGACGAGAGCCAGAACATGGGCAGCGACACCAGCAGCCTGGTGCAGTCGCACACTCACTCGCTGAGGAAGCGGGAGCCAGCGGACGCTCCGTACCAGACGGGTCAGCTGCACCCGGCCATCCGCGTGGCCGACCTCCTCCAGCACATCACCCAGATGAAGTGCGCCGAGGGCTACGGCTTCAAGGAGGAGTACGAGGTGGGACGCGGCGCAGCCGTCAACCCCCCCCTCCACCCCCCCCATGCTGTAAAGGTTGAAAACACAAATGAAGCCTGGTGATTGGCTCGTGGCTTCTCCACAGAACGTCTCGGAGTGGAGATGTTCATGGGGCCAATGCGAGGCTTTATCTGTGTGCTGTGGTCGTGGGGTCCAGCGTCTCTTCGTGTCTCCGTCTCCCTCTTTCTCTCTCTGTCTCTTTCTCCCTGCTTTGCGCAACTGTTTTGTTTCTCCCCCGGATGCCCTTTTCCCCCCATGAATTGTTAATGTGCTCCGTCGTGTTTACAGTGCGATTCGTTTTTTGCCGTTCGTCTGTTCCTTGTTGTTTGCAGCGAGCGCCGCGTTCCCCCCCCCAACCCTCCCCCGCCCCCCCGCCCCTCCGGGACTCGGCTGTAGGCCGACGTGAAATACAAACCGCCCCGCCCCTTTGTGTTCACGCACACACACACACACACAAAAGTGCAGCCTAGCTGTCCGCTTGCTGCTCTCTTAAGGATCTTTGTCACACTGCAGCAT
Source organism: Pungitius pungitius (assembly GCF_949316345.1). Lineage (NCBI taxonomy): Eukaryota > Metazoa > Chordata > Actinopteri > Perciformes > Gasterosteidae > Pungitius > Pungitius pungitius. The sequence goes on from NC_084914.1 coordinate 6,210,997, forward strand.
ATCCTAATCTGACACCGAAAAAACAAAAGATTTTGCCCCAGACGAGCATCACTCCCATTTCCTCTCATTAGTGCAGGAGGCTTGGCAGGGCTTGGCGGCCCTCCAGCCTCCTCTCCATCCCTCAGCACCGCAGCAGCCGGCCCCGTCTCACCCTGATGGCGTGCTGCAAACAGACTGGCTTCAAGCTACACTTTCAAACGGACGCCTTTTGAAACATCTCATCTGTATCACTCGGGTCTTTTTCCAACACTGACCCTTTTTACAGATAGTATTGAAACCCTTTTTCTTACACCTTCATCTTCTGTTTTCTTTACTGCCTTCTCCGATCCCACCTTCTCCTTTGTAACTTGCATCATATCCCTTTCTTCAACCACTGAATGTATTCCCTTTACTTGTATTCCCTTTACGTGCTTCATCTCTTTTTCAGTCATTTTCTTATTAACTTCTTTATTCTTTCCCTGCTTTCCACTTCCTCACATCGTCTCACTCCCTGCTAAACTCTTATGATGTGAAGGGCCAGATTTATCTGTAATTAACTCCCCACTTCCCCCCTTATGGCTTCACAACTAAATAATGCAGCCTCCCAATGCTACCTGCAGCATCAGATCATTGAAGGGCCGGAGTGCTTTTGGGCTGCCTTCCGGGCCTCATCCATTATGGATAAAGGTGTTTCGGGTTCACGCAGACGGCATGGCGTGGACGCATAACAGTCGATCGCAAAGGAGGCAACGCCGCCGCGGCCAATTGTACCCCCCCCCCTTTCCCCCGCGGTCACCTGTCTGTCCTCGGCCCCCCCCCGGGATACTTAACGCGTGCAATGGCGCTCATTCTCACTTGGCTGCAGAGATTCATTTGTATGTTGTGTTCCGCTGCTGTCTGCCCTCTTCATTTCAATCCGTCTCAAGGTCAATGCCCTTTTTAACCGTTTATCGTTGGTGATGAGATTGGAGCCCAGTGCACCTCTAAACCTGTTGACTTACACTGTACTATATCTCTCTCTGACCCATGCTTCTTGTTATTCTGTACCTTAACTTTGGATCAGATAAACGAGGTAAGCCAATACTTTTGGTTATTTGTGAGTTGTTGTTTTTTTAAACTTGTAGTTGATATCACAAATTTGAAGGGTGGATGGTGCTTCTTGGCTATTTTTAAGTCTCACGATTTGGATCTAGTCTGAAAAGGGCATTTACCAACAACAGAAGTTATGCAAAACGATCCAAGCATTTGATAGTTCGTAGGTGATACGTTGTGTGAAATGCTAACTTTTCTTTTTTTTGAATGTAAAATATTTACAATGTCACTTGTCAATTGTTTTTTTATGATCGGAATCTTAACTCATAAATGCTCCATAACCTTGTTCTAATACTTATTTATAAAGCTTGTTCAAAGCATACCACTCCGATAATAAAAAGAGAAAAAAGAATGTTCTATTTTGGAAGATAAAATAAACCCTGGTAGCAATTGCAGACATTGTAGAAGTTAATTACAAATTCATTAGTTTGATACATTATTACGTAGCCAAACCCACCAAATCCCAAAGTTAATATACAATTTAGAGAAAACAGATGATATGGCTTGTAATTGGAAAAGCCGATGAAAAGTGGATACTGCACGTTTCACACTTAATGTTATGAATACTTTGTGAAAGGTTTATGAAGCAATCTTTGACATAAACTGCATCAAAGTATTTGCATGTCCAAATTCTTCTGCACGTCGACGTAAATGTTGGAGTGTGTGAAACGCCGGGGGAAAAGAAGTTGTGTCTGCTGTATAAATGTTTCTCCGCTTGTGTTTATGGGAACGCGCCAACCACAAATGATCACTAGTCCATTTTCTCCTTTTCTCACACATTAAATTATGAATTCAGAAGCAACTCACAAAACAATTCTGCTTCTTTTTATTTTCACCATTTTCATTATGTTTGAACTTTTGCTTTCCCATTGTGTTTCTTTTTTTGTCAAGTGCTCGTGTTGTTGCTGTACTTTCTCAAGGAGTTTCCCAGTATTGATTATTTGCAGAAAAAGTTCTTCACTCACTTTAAGTGGTTATTGTCCAAGCAAGGCTGCTACTGTGCTACAGCCGGTAGCCTGTAATTGAAAACACACCAATTTGGATCTGGGCCAATGGGAATAATTTAAAGGTTGGTGGAAAAACTACCTGCAAAATGCACTGAAATGAAGAACCACACCAACCTTAACTGCAAAATAGTTTTTACAGGTGGAGCACCAGTTTCGGAGGACTCCCAGTCGGGGTATAGAGCCACTTAATTGAAAGCTTTCATATAATCTCTACCTTGTGGGACAATACTTTATCCACGTAATTTATTTCTTCATGAATTCAGCCTCCAAACAGCCTGAGGAACGAGACAATAGCAGCTGAGACAGGCAGCCTCACTCAGTTTAAGCAAGAACTATTACACAGCCGGCAGGTTTCAAGATGATTTGTCTTCAGATGCTCGACGTTAGACCTTTATCCCTCAGAGTGACGGAGCTTACTCGAGACATACTACCACAGAAGGAGAGGCCTAAATAATCCATCTCTGAGGCGAGCTTCCATCTTCACTGGAAGGATGGCACACGTTTTTTAGCATATTAAAGCTGTTCCTCGGTGAAACCACTGATCCTCTGCACTTAATATAGGAATGTGTCCTTGTGTGCCATCATCCCGAAGGCCTTTATTTGCGAGACAAACGGCCTCCCTGCCTGCCGTTCAGCCCGGGAGATGAATAAGACTATCAAGCCGTGGAACACTGACGATTGAAGACAATGCCTCCTTCTTCTCTCACGCCAAATGCAAATACCAATAAATGCTTCTGAATCTCTACTCTCAGGCAGTCTGCGTTCCAAAGTATCAGCCGACGATCTTAAAGCCACACCAACAACGAAGTTTTTTTGTTTTTTTTTGTCGCCAGCCCCACCCGCCGCTGCCGAAACAGCGGTGGACTGGCAGCGGAGACGTATTTTCATAATTTGGCTTAATTGTGCCTGGTGTGCCATCAGAATGGAAATCTCCCCTGCGAGAGATGATAAATATTTCATGAGGCGTAATCTGAGCGGCGCGGTTCTGATCTGCAGACGATGAGCTGGCTTTATTTTTTCCCGGTGACAAACTGATAGAGTCCCTCAGAAGAGGCAGGCAGGCGGGCGGGCAGATGCCGCAGAGGGGAAAAGGTTTCAGCGCGACACCCGCCGCTTCTGCCCTAATGGCGCCGGCCGTTTGACACAGCCGTCCGGGATCCACCACACTCTCCGTGTTTCATGTCTAATAATGATGTGGATACATCTCTCCCCGTGTCGTCCTTTCTATTGCCAATGTTCCCTTTCCCGTTTCTTTTTTTCTTTTCTTTTTTTTTTTGTGTGGAGCTGAAAGAGGAAGAGTGTGTTCTTTAGCCTGGTTATCATTTAGAGTGCTCACACATGACACCATATTTCATCTCCGCCTTCTCTGTTCTCTGTTTTCTGTCTTTTCAGAGCTTTTTTGAAGGACAGTCTGCGCCATGGGACTCTGCCAAGAAGGATGAGAACCGCATGAAGAACCGATATGGGAATATCATCGCATGTGTGTACAAAGCACCTCCTGAGCACTCATGAATTTTTCTGTGTGCCGCTCCCATTCTTCTGGCTGATTTATTGGCCAGGCTTGTGACTCTGGATAACTATAAGCTGCTCAAACAGAGTTTTATTATCAGCCAACGAGAGCAGCTTTGACCTTTCCAATCTACTTTTATATTCATCTTTCTGCAGCGTCGTTTCAGTTATGAGAAATAGGCCGCTCAGCCTCATGGCACAGGACATGTCTCTGCAATGTTTAGAGATATGTTGAATTTGATTTCACAATACATTTATTGCCTATCCAGACATAAGACATTTTGCCAATTACTACTGATTGGACAGTTCCTTTTCACCTTGTTCAACCAAAAAAACATACATCCACAACAAATTACATTTCTTTATCGATGAACACAATATAGAGTCAAAGTGTCTGACTATAAATGCATGTTCTTATTTGAATTTATAGTATTGTGTTATTATAGTGTCTGAATGATGTTCTCACTGCTGATCTTATTAACCATTAATTGGAGGTTTTCCATCGAACACATTTCAAACAGCTACATTCAGCTTAAATCATACTTTTGGCTCCTAATGCCATGTGCAAACAGCAGCAATGAGAGCAACTTAATTGTGTTGGCAGTACAAGCTCAGTCACATGACACTAGCCACGTTGCATTTCTACCACTCTGTTTTCATTTGTGCCACAGCATGACGCCCCGTCGAGTCGCTCCTCAATCATCACTTCCTGTTCCTCCCTTTTACTCTTTGTCCCTCTCGCGCTTTTCTTCTCCTGATGCCCTCGTTAATGTGATTAATTCATCGCTGGTTCCTCTCCGCCTCTCTTCCAGATGATCACTCCCGTGTCAGGCTGCAGACCCTGGAGGGGGAACAGAGCTCTGATTACATTAATGCAAATTACGTTGATGTAAGTACACACACCAGCCAGTGCCACCAACGCAAAGGTCACTGCGCCTCCTCTCGGGGAGAGAGAGGGCGCTGGTGTCGTCGTTGTGGGGGGCCTGAGGGACAAAGCAGCCCCTGCTGCCTGTCCATCACAAACGCACACACACACACACACACACACGGCCTTTAAATTCAACTTTAGAGGGCTGCTGTATCACTTTTTGTTGGATATATTAAGAGGAATGAAGATCAGAGGCTGACAGCGCTGGGAGAGAATAAAGGCAAACCAGCACACACGGGATACTGGGGTTATAGTTACGGACTTTGCTTTGAACAACTGCATCAACACATCATAAAAAAAATAAAACTGAGAAGAGGAGGAGGAGAATCCATTCATGAGTAAGAAGCAAAGTTTTAATGATGGATAAAAGTGAAAAATGGATAGGAGATACACAAAGAGAGCTTAACATACTGCCTTTAACGTCACAAATTGAATTGCATATTCAGAAATGGGCCTAGAATGAATCCAAACTATCTATGTATAACTATGACATGTATAACTACTCTGCTGGATACAGTCAACTTCTTTCCATTTAGTGAAATACTCTAATGTTTGGTAATTCGTCTTTGCTTTCCCCAAAAGACAATATTGCTGTCACAAAAAATGATAAATGTGTGCATTTTTGGATTTGCAAAAGTTTAGACAACTGTTGGTCTCGTTTAGTCGATCGTCATGGTTACATGCTCTACACATTTACTTGGGCTTGTGTGCATTTTCTATGTAGATTGAGCATTTTCGATGTTCACTATAGCACTTAAACGCTTAAATGTTTTGGACCTTTCCAGTGTCAAAGTCTTAAGCCACATCTGCTCACGCACAACAATGTCACCTTCCTGCAGGGTTTGCCGATGCAAGCGTTCGCCATGTGACATCTCAGTTGTTGCCGCTGGTCATTTTAAACATTTTTAAATAGTGACCAGTGCTGGTCTTAAGAATAATGTAAACTTAATCTGCGTCACGTCCACGTTGGGAGGCTGCCTCCTTCTCGGCGGTTAGAGCGAGAAACCCGCGACGCACAGACGAATGAGTCAAAGCCGTAGCCGTCTGCAGAGGTTATTTCACAAGTCTTACCACAGGAGAGTACTTACATGCACTCCAGTGACTAAGCATACCTCCCACAGTAAGTAAAAGTCATTAAAAAGTGGCGTGAGACATGTCAAAAACAGATCCAACCCACTTAACTCGCACAACATAGAACCTCCTGATCTGACCTGATTTGCTGCTGATAGCAGTGTTAATAGCAGGATGTGACCAATCACAGCGGCTCACTTTGAGCAGACGCATCCGCTTCGTGTGTAATGCCCCGGCGATGTACCTGACTCTCTAAGTGGCTTTCTGCTCGGGAGAGAACTCTCCCTTCGTCTCCCATCTTCTCTTCCCCCACCCCTCTAATGTGGTAATTTGTAATCTCTTGTTACGCCTTCAAACATAAATTCATAATGCAAGGTGTGCCGCGGCAAATGCAGACGGCTTAAATTATTTACCTTTCCCACTATTCAGTTTACGGACCATTATGCCTCGAAAGGGGCGCTGCGGAGAGGACTCTCACAATGGAGAGGGCCCCATTATAAGATAAGAATACACGCATATTAAAGAGGGCTCTTATTGAAAAGGATTTGCACTGCACTGCCGGCTTCATTGAAAAAGTACTTAGTAGAAATGAAGGCAGATGGGTAATGATGTTTTTGCTCTTCGGAAAGCTTTTTAACCCATCTAGAAGCTTGTCCTCCCCAATAAAGTCTTATGTGTAGAACATTTCCCGCAGCGTTTGTTATTGTGCTCTATTATAGCCACGATTATTTCAAGTCATGTACGAGTAAGCAGAGACAGTCTTTTCGGCAGCTGATTGAGTGTTTTCATAAGCGTTTAGGAGGCAGCAAACATATTGTTATAGCCTTTTGTTTGCAGAGTCGTGTGCGTGTGCACATAGGGGAAAAAACGCAGGTCAGCTGGGGCCCGGGTGGAGTTTACCAAAATAATGCAGTGACAAAACATCTTTACGGTTTCATTTAAATTGAAGCATAGCAGCAGTGTTTTATAACTTGAGCGTATCTGCATCAACAAATATGATTTGGTCTTTACCTCAGTAGCTGTTCCCGACATCTGGAGCTTGGTCGGGGGAGATATGAATATGGATAGTGTACGTTTTTACACAGGGCCGTCTACAACCGCAGTTCCTAAACATCTGGAGAAGGTGTTAAGTCTGCATTTTGAGGTCTGAAAAGACAATCGTTTACACAGCAAACCACTGAATCTTCTACCAGAGTAAGACTATAGAACTAAGAGTATACATTATCTAAGTCTAAGTTTCATGTCAGCATCAGTAGCCAGGAGGGCGTTTTGCTCTCCTAAAGACATGAATAAATCCTGGAAGACGCTAAAAATGAAGCAAAAAAAAAGAAAAAAGAATCTTGCGAGACCTTTGAGGGCTCCTCCTGTCTTGCAGGTGGGACACCATCGCTCCACAAGACAGCTAATAATGCAGAACCCACCTCGAGCACCTGTAGTTCTAGTTTATATGCCAGCGTTGTGTTATAACAACAAAACGATGAAACATTCCATCAAAGCAACTGACGCACATTAAACCAGGGGCATAGGTTGCCCTTTAGGGTCTAGGGGATCAGGGCAATTTTCTCACATTGCCCTTTTAGATATGAATAATGCATTGCGTAACTATTACCCATATACCTAAACCCATTGCAGAGGCAGCATTTATTCTGTAATAATTTAAGTGTATTCATAAATGAGGATATGTTTTGTATTGTAGGTGACATTGCACTTACAAAATTAGGCTATCAAATGATATTCAGGCTAAAAGAAAAAGTCATGCCTCCAAGAAAAAATGTAATTTCATGCTGCATATTTATGACATGCTACAGCCCACTTTTACTGGAAAGAATGAATAGGAGAGTGCTCATTGTTAGGAGCGATGCAGCAGACATACACAGAGCACAACACACATTTAATTCCCCTTCAGTAATTTACACACCCCTGGATACAAAGCTTGTTCAATTAATAATTTCCACATGGACATTTTCTGTGTTTATCTCTTTTGTGTTGATCACGAAGAAACACTCTCATGCGCCCAATGTAAAAAAAAAAGGAAAAAAAAGCCGCCAGTCCAATCATAGTAAGCTCTACTCACCTGACAGTCACTGTCAGGGCCCTTCTTTCTCTCTGTCTCTCCCCCCTCTAATCCGACGGCGTACCGGGCCCCCACTTTACTCGACAGAACTTACATGAAAGCACAAACAAATCTCCTCCTCGGTCCAGAGATAAAGAAGTCATTAAAAATGGAGGACAGTCGAATGAGCTGAAAGAGCGGCGTGGATGAGAGGGAGAGTGAGGGAAATATCCTTTGTGTCTCCCTCCCTTCATTGGAGGAGCGTTAATCACAGTCCAAGTTAAATTGAATATGAGTGAGATAAGCAGAGCTGCAGCAGCAGCAGGGGGGTGGGAGGGGAGAGAGGGGGGGGGGGGGGGGGTTGAAGACAATCAAGAAGAGGCAGGGCCGGGGAAGAGCCTTTAAGTCCTAATGTTTTGTTTCCCACCTCATATCTCTGGAGAGGAGACAAGGAATTGGACAAATAAAACTTGAAGGGATTAGAGTAATCCGTGAGACCGGGGGGGGCCCATTGTGAAAGATCAGTGCTGTTAGTTGTATCTTGGGGGATTATCGACCCTTTGGCTGCTCACCTCCAGAGGTGCGGCGCATATTGTAATTTGTGACGGAGAGAGTGTTTACGGCCTCCATTGGAGGGAGATGGCTTCACATCGGCTTGTCTTCCACGAGTACAAACACAGTAAAGTGACTCTTCTCCCTCTTCTTTTTCTCAGGGCTACCACAGGCCGAATCACTACATCGCCACGCAAGGTAAGAACACTACTCTCCGAGCTCTGGGTTGGAATGAGTGGGCGGGGAGAATTTCACCCTGTTTTGTTTGTTTGTTTGTTTGTTTGTTTGTGGGGGGAGGGGGGGGGCGGTGAATGCAGGTGTTCTGGAATATCGTTTCCTGGACCATCCCCATGGTTGTTTACATACGCTCTTGCAAACTCCTCTTTGATGCTCAGTCAAGTGTGTGTTCGGGGAATCTGGTACAGCTCAGTACGCACGCACACGCACGCACACACACACACACACACACACACACAGACAGACGTGCCGACACACACTTACGGACCTCTGCTTTCTCTCTCTCTCTCTCTCTCTCTCTGTCTCTCTGTCTCTTTCCTCTTTCCTTCCATCGGTGGTTTGGGAGCCATTAATCAGGCGGTCTGGGAGCGCGCTGAATAAATAAACGGATTAGCCGACATGTACAGGCACATTTTTGTCACTGTGTTAATCTGGCCGGCAGATTCGCAGGGCGAGGAGCACTTACCGTGACCCCCAGAGGTTAAGTCTGATTGATGGCTAATTGTTATGAATTTTGCGTCGAGAGCCTTGCTCCCACACAACGGTGATGCGTGCGTGGGGATTTTGTGCACCACTTTGGAGAGGGAAAAAAAAAAAAAAAAGAGCACAGTGGAGCAAAGGAAAAAAAAAAGAAAAAAAGAAGAAGAGGCGGTTTTGCGTCGAGGCCTTAATGGATTCGCAATCTGCTTCGGCGGAGCTGGGAGTTGCATAATTACCTGTTTATTAGTGCATCGCCTCTCTTCCTCAGTGTCTCAATTAAAACAACCCTCTGTTTGCTCTTACTTGGGGAAAGGGACGGCATACCAATCAGGCAGCGGCCGCTCGGGCTGGTGCGTCGGTCCTGTGTATATGCGCAGCACCTGCTCCCACCGAGTCTCGGGCACCCCGACTCTCTGCTTGTGGGGCTTCCGTCCACCAAAATCAAGCCCCTTCAATGGGCGCATTCGCTCCTCGTTATTGTGACTTTCATAATCGTGCTGCAGCGAGTGAAAAGCATTCCACATCTCACTTCCAAATATTCATATGGACATCGACAGTCAAAGAAGGCCCTGCTAAAAATGGGAGAGCTTGAGAAGCCCGACGTGTTGCCATTCAAACTAATTAGCCCCTCTTTGCTCATTGAGCTTGCATAATAAGCTCCTAATTTTCCCCGACAATTGCATGCACTGTGTAGAGCCATCGGATACAAAAGAGGGGAGGTGCACGTGTGTGTGTGTGTGGAAACATCTGTATTCTCTGGGAGAGCAGGCCCCTTTTTATAATTCATCATCAGCTCCGGCAGACTGACGGGAAGCAAAGGCTCAGAGTCTGCTGACACTGAAGCGGAGAGCGGCCCGAGATGATAGGGAAGCCAGACACAGGCGCGTCTCTCTCACTCAGACAAACTGCCTGCCGGAGCACCTGCAGAGAGCACCTGGGCATTGGCACCGTTGCTGGAAATCAGTTAGTAGTCTCCCCCCCCCGTAAAAGTTTCTCGGTGAGTGACACTTCCACTCGAGTCCGCTGGGACCAGCAGTATAGCTCCGAGAAAAAAAAGTGATGATACCCGCACTTGTGCCGGATAGACTTGGTTGTCATAAATTGGTTGCGGGGGTGGTTGAGTATGTGCTTAATATGGCGGCACAACGTTGTCCCCGTTCTCTTACGCTATAAAGCACAACGGCGCTCATTAGTTGGTGGGTTTATTGATGACTCCCTTTGCTCCGTCAAGGTGACAACTGCAGGTAGAACAGCTGTCGTTCCATAAAAGCCTCATCACCCGAGCTCCGCTCGTCACTATGTAGGTCATTCACTTATCCGGGGGATTTTAAATATATATATATATTTTGCTGCAGCAATACAGCAACTGACGCAAATTCCCAGGCGCCCTTTGCGGCTGACTTGTCGTGGCGGATTGAGCATGCGGCTCAACCCTCCGAGTGCGCCGCCCTCCCTCCGTCCGTCCGTCCGTCTTTCATGACCCGCGGATTGTTTAAATACCGAGCAGACGTGAGCTCCTGATAAGTCACCCAGCTTCCTGCTGAAAAATATTCATAACGCTGGAAATTACATCAGGCTTCCCCCCCCCCCCCCCTCCCCTCCGGTCCTCTCTGCTCCCTCCCTTCCCACCAAATGTCACCAAGTTTTATTATTTACACCTTAACATCTCCGAGCCCAACGGGGGGGTGGGGGTTAGGGGAGGGGTGGGGGGTGTTTGAGGTGGAAGAGAGAGAGATAGCAAATCAATGATAAGCGTGTGTACGTTACGCCCAAGTCTGCTGCATGTAATATTAATGGGCAGGATAGGGAGTTTTGCGGCGCCTACCTGGCTGGGGGGGCCGGGGGGTTCTGCAGCTGTCACGCTCCTGGTTTCTAAAGGAGGAGCAGGCCTAGTCCCCAAACACGGTGTCGGCTGCAGCTGTAGCAGCGTTAGCTCTCTGACAGCTGTGAAGTGCCGCCTCCCAACTTCTCCAACTAGCTCCTCAAAAGGGGGGGGGCTCTCGGAAACAGTTTCTTTTTCGAGGCGTTTCTTTAAATTATCTGTACATCTCCCGGGTGAGAGTCACACAATTTGTTCATGGTCCGATGCCGCTTGCTAGCAAGCAAGCTTCCATGCTTCTTACCATTTTGGCTCTTCAACTTTTCCATTTGCTGTGTTTGTTTTAACAAATCATTTGCGGCCCAAGACACAACAACGTTTGGATTCCCGGGCGGATATGAAATCCAGCGAGTGCTCTGCCCGACCACAACCACGCTCGCTTCCTTGAGCGCTTGCCCAGCGTCCTCTGCTCACCTATCGCCTGTCTCCTCGTCCATACCAAACACAAATTGGCCGGCTGAAGCTTGGAATGAGCCTCCCTTTGGATGATTTACCGTATAATGCCAAGTGTTATTGTGTTACTAAAAGTCCTACACACCAGCTGTCCTGCTTCTCAGACTCCCTCTCCCAAACTTCTCAGCAGTCTGTACGCTCCCTCGGCGACAAGTGTAGGAGGCAGAAGAGTGGGTGGCTCAATCGCGTTTGGGTGGTTTATTGGAGAGACTGGGAGTGACTGGAATTGGAGATTGAGGTCCTGCGGTTACGATCGAGACGAAGCACCTCGGGCGCGGCAGAGGAAATGTTGGAATGCGAATGGAAAATATAAAGGAGCTTTGTTCCAAATGTCTAAATAGCAAATTGGGATGGAAATAAGGAAGCAGGAGTTCAAAACTCAGCTATTACACCCTGCAAAATGTTCTTGTTTTCCAGAAGGGTGACCCATGAGCAGGCTGGCAGCAGGGACATGAGCTGGATATGATGGTTCCTTATAAATCATTTATCTTCTTTTCAGCAGAAAGTCTCATGAATTTCATTGCTCGGCCATCGCGGCGATCCGAACTCTGTCACGTGCTCCGGCTGCGCCCGAGGACGGTCGGAGGAGGAGAGACAGCGAAGAACCGTTTAGGCACCGCGGAGAGCAAATCAAACATGGCTTGATCAATCGCGTCATTAAAATGTTGATGCCACTTCGCTGGGGCCCTTAGGGAAAGATGTAAGCCAAAGAGGACCAACACTCTAATAAAGGGGGAAAAAAGGATGCTGGAGTCGCTGCAACTGGTGTCTGGAAGCATCGCTTGATCAAACAACTGCATGTGGTTTATACCGTAATAATAACATTGGTTCATCGGGGCATATTTCCTTCATTTCCTACAGATTGGGAATGACGGTACAAAGAGGGAGAGGATAACAAGCAGCAAATGTCCTCCGGCGGGAGATTACCCACAGCGCGTTTTCTTGACTTTTTGGGGCACGCCGACACCTTTTATTGAATTTACTCAACGCAAAGATGACAAGGAAGAAAAACTGTAATAGTTTGTCTCCGTGCCGTGTCTGAGACTGTGTCTCTGTGTGTGTGCGTCTGCATAATTTGTCATGTCTCCAGGTACATTAGGCCAACGCAGGAGAATGCACAACTGCAGAGATTTGCATTCGCTAATTAATTTGTCAGAAGTCTCTTCTTTTTTTTTTCCCCCACCGGGTGCTTGATTAAAACTAATATTAATAATTTTAATTAACCAGAATAATAATTAAAAACCTATCAATCCACAATTATTGCTCAGTGAAGTTTTAACTATTGGAGGCAGTCAATGGTTCGCTCCTCATTTATTTTGATGTTCAGCAGACACGTTGGACTCTGGTTCAGTGGAAAGGTTGGTGTTGAATAGACGAGGTGTGCCTGTAATTACTTTGAGGTTTGCCACACATACACACACACACACGTGTCTGCAAATGTTTGATTTATTTCTACTCTCTTGTTTTCATCTTTATTTAAGCCCTTTGCTATAAATCTGTTCTAGGAAGCACTATAAATACATTTGGTTTGACAAGTTGTTCAATGCTTGATCCGGGGAGTGAAATGGAGGGAAAATGCTCTATAAACTGCATTGTTGCTGTAGCGCTGTAATACCTCCAAATCCCCTGTGTACAGTAAATTGTGTGCGAGTTGATCTGCTGCCTGCGAAGACGGAGACGAAGGTGCTATTGCATGAGGTTATGATCAAAAGACACGGTGCCACATCGTGTGTGCTTAAACTGAGGGAAGTGGATAAAAACACTTCATTGAATTAAGCTAGATGGTACTGATGCAAATCATGACAAAAATAGAGGGAGAGATTAACAGATAAAAACTTGATGAAAATGTCAGTGTATTAGGCTTAAATCACCATTTCACCACTCACCGTTCTGCCTGGCACCAAGTACAACTACGAAGTATGTCCACATATCTTTGTAATTTGTACTGTTTTCTATGATTTGACATTAACCACAAGTTCCTCTGTAGATATCTTAATGTTCCAGCATACAGTTACATTTTAAGAAACAGTTTAATTCTAACTCTGTGACTTTGGGACGGTTCTTTGTACAGTGCTCGTCTGCTGCCATGGGTAAAGGAGACCATTTCACAAAGATTTCATTCATTCATTCATTCATTGGGCGTCTGCATACCTCTGTCCATATACTGCACGTGCTGATGTGTTTTTAAGAATAATCCAGATGTAATGCACCACAGAGTATGCATCTGGAAACTGGGAACAGGATCAATAGAGAATGTGAAAAAGTGACGGTGCATGTAATTGACAACCTCAAAAAAGATGAATTCCCTCTCTCTCTCTCTCTCTCTCTCTCTCTCTCTCTCACTCTCCAAGGCCCCATGCAGGAGACGGTCTTTGACTTCTGGAGGATGGTCTGGCAGGAGAACACGGCAGCTATCGTCATGGTGACCAACCTGGTGGAAGTGGGCAGGGTGGGTATTAATTAGATGTTCGCTCTAACCGCAGATCTCAAATAAGATTACCTGGCCCCCAGTCGACTGACAGCCTGATTGTATCTCAAGGCAAGCGGAGCTATCTTTTTTTAAGTGCCTTTGTGTGTTTCGACATCAGTGCGCAGATGTTGCTTTGCGTGCGGTGTGTGTGTGTGTGTGTGTGTGTGTGTGCAAGTACCGGCTTAGTGAGGCATTGGTCTTGTGTGCTGCCAGCTCTTTTTCCCTCTATCTGATCAATGAGAAGTGAGAAGAAACTGATTGATGGCCTTCATTACCAGGGAGGCATTCAGGCAACCGAGTACTCTTTCATCTGATTGGGTCTAAAACAGGAGATTAAACTCCGCAGTCGCCGCCAGCTCCTTCTAGAAACATCCCTTAATGTTGTCCTCATTGGATGAAAAGCTACTGGTATTGAGTGGTGAGGATAGCTCATAATGCTCAAACTAATGGCAGATACTTACCTTTTTTTTTACTCAATGTAGCATGTGCTCTACCTCCAAAAATAAAACTACTTCAGCGCTAATTTGCTCCACTTGCACCGAAGCTCCTCCGGATTCGGTGACAGTCAAGAGAAAATGAAAGTCTTAAAGTACAGCCTAATGCTTTGACTGCCTGGGGATTTTCTCCGCAAATTTTGAAACACGCTCGCACCGAAGAGCCCGTTAAACACCGGCGCATCTTCAATTCGCTGACGTGCAGGGTTTTTTTTTTCCTCGGGGTTCCAATGTGGCCGAGCCCCGTGATGATTCATGGGCCCATCTCTGGGTACCTCATTAGGCAGTTCCTCTACAGCAGCCGAGCCCCGCCCCACACCTTCTCCACACCTGCTTAGCTGCCGCGCCGTGCTCGTCGGGAGGCGGGGGGTGGGGGCCCTGGCCCCCCGGCCCCCAAACCGTCTGTTACATGATCCTTGTCCAATGGCGGGCGGGCGGGCACAGTTGGTCACGGTGGCGGCGGCGGCTCCTCAGAAGGGGCCCCATAAAAATCACTCCGCCATATCGCAGTGGGCCATCTGCTCGGCGCGGTCGCTGATGAACTCTGGGAGAAAAAAAATGAAAAAATCCTGGCGCACACACAGCGTCTGCGTCCCGCCGGTTTCAAGCACTGGGGGGCGAGGAGGGGGGGATGGCTCGATGGCTCCCCGCTTTGATGTATGAGAGATGGAGTCTGGGAGGCAGTGTGTGATGAGGTGACGCTCATACAGTGCAGCGTGTATGCTGGCGTGATTTTTTGCCAAAAGGCCAATTCCACCTGCTGCAGGCATCAGGACTCCGGGTGATCTAATAGGGTAATGGCTTTTGCCTAATTCAATCTGGCTGGGGGCGGACGGTGGGTTAGTCATCGGGGGGCGTCGGGGAGAAGAGGGACCCGAACGCCCCGCTCCGCCCGCATCACTCCAACAAAACCAAAATCTCATTTTCATCCCTAATCAGCGCAAAGACTCCACAAACGGAGATTTGAATCTCGTTGTGGCTGATGTCACATTTATCTCTCATCAAAAATAATAATTCTCTGATATACCCCCATGATCTCGATCTTTATCACCAGCCCTACTCCCTGAGTATCTTCATTGTAATTGAACAGGGGGGGGGGGGTAATATTTCCAATGGGGTGTTTTAGGTATCTGTTGGGAAATCTCTTTTAAGATACTGAGGGTGTATTATATCACATCATTATTGGATTGTTATTATTTCGCCCTCATCCAATTGTAGTACAATCTTTATTTTTATGTTTTTTTTTCTTATTTCGCCGCACCAGTAGTCAAAAAATTAAGGTGGACAAATCTTACACCCCCTCCGTGTCAATTCTGCTCTGATCCCGATCCGGTGCAGTCTACCTTTAAAGGCATTCTCACTTTATCGATGTGAGAATAAAAAAGCAATAATGTGAGAAACAGCTCTCCTTTAATACATTAGAATCCCATTTGCAGCAGATCTTTGATCAGGGTTTGAAACTAACGGAGCAAATCTCATTTTGACTTCAAACTAATTAAATATCAGGTGGCAAATGTGGGGTGACTATCTTTACAAGAAAAAAAAAATGATGCCCTGCACTCTCGACTGTGCAGTCACTCTATGGCCTTGTGTCGTACGTTAATGTGAGTGAAATGCTTTTAGCGCGCGGTATTTTGTGCGTTGTGGTTATAAAACATGCTTTTGTCCCTCTCAGGTGAAGTGCTGTAAGTACTGGCCTGATGACACTGAGATCTACAGAGACATCAAGGTGACGCTGATAGAGACTGAGCTGCTGTCAGAGTACGTCATCAGGACCTTTGCTGTAGAGAAGGTACTTTTTTTTTTACCCTCTATTGTCCACCAAGAGGTTTGAAAAAAGATTCATACTCGTACTCGACATTAACCTTTGGCTGTGAACGACTTTACGTCTGGGGCTTGATTATTAAAGTTTTTTTTTGTTCATTTCAAAAAGGTGCCGTTTATAAAAACAAGGTCACAGCATACGACTAGTGCTGCCAAATGTGTTGTCAAATCCGGCTTTGAAGTTTCTTTTATTCCACTTAACGACCATAAAACCATGCATAATCCTGCATATTAGGACGTCTTTCCTACTTTGTTCACATAGCTTTTAAAGCTTTTTCTGAGAAGGAATATTATTGTTATTTGGATGTTTGGTCTGCAGCAGTGAATGCAGCCCCCAACCTTCACTCCCCAGATCACTGAGATAATGGGTCTCACTGGAGAAATGTGTAACCTCAGGGTTAGGTTAGGGTTACGATCCTGCTGTTTAACTTTGCATTTTGATCAACTCATGTTGAACCAACCATAATTTATGTTACAATCGTTAATAAAATGTGTCTCCTTGATATCCAATACAAAAGGAAATGAGTACGCCTATGAAGTTAAAAGGGTAAATTACAAATGACTTAAAATTGCAAAAAAATGCTTTTTTAAAAATGACCACATTATGCATGTAACACATAATACGATCCTGTTCTACAGGCTTTAAAGAAACAAAACTCGACATCCTGTTTGCTTTTGGATAATGAAATCTTTGCCAACGTCGTCCTCCACTTTGCCCATAAAGTGTATATTTGCATTCGGTCCAACTGGATATTTGCTTCGGGCGGATCTCTCCCGCCGCCTGCACACTGCCTCCTCTGTCGCCTCAGCACATCACGCTCTGTGTGTCTAACTTGATGAATCCGCTCCTCAGAGAGGGGCTCATGAGATCCGGGAGATCCGACAGTTTCACTTCACGGGGTGGCCGGACCACGGCGTGCCCTATCACGCCACGGGCCTGCTCGGCTTCATCAGGAGAGTCAAGTCCAAGACGCTGACCAATGCTGGACCCATGGTGGTTCACTGCAGGTTGGTGTTCGCCGGACCACCCTGTTTCGATAGCCGTGTGTTTGTTGAGCTAACCTTAAAATGTGGCACAAAAAAACCAAGAAAAAACACATTTAAAATGTTTAAATATTGTGGTTGCTGTGGTTAATAAGCCGTGCGCTCCCCCACAGCGCCGGGGCGGGACGGACGGGCTGCTTCATCGTCATCGACATCATGCTGGACATGGCGGAGAGAGAGGGGGTGGTGGACATTTACAACTGCGTGAGGGAGCTGCGCTCGCGGAGGGTCAACATGGTGCAGACTGAGGTACGGTGGATGGGGTCCCACAGGGGTCCCACAGGGGTCCCACAGGGGCCTCAGAGGAGCAGGGCCCGCCCACACGGGCTCGTGAGAACAGACGCTCGGGATTCATAGAAAATGAATCATTACCTGGCTTTTGTTAGTTACTGTTTCTACAGCATAACAGACCTTAGAGATTGACTGATGATGCCCATTATCTTTTAAAATGAAGCATAATTAGTTTTCATTTTTCAAGTGCCACTTGAAGTGTCGCATTCATCAGACAATAGCAATACATTTCGTTCTGTGACTAAACTATCCAAATGATAATTGACCTCTGCGTGACAGCTGTTGCACAAATGCTCTTCAGTGAAATATCTGCTGAATGGTTTATTTTATACTTAGAGCAGTAATATCTTAACACTAACATAACACTATAACCGAAAAGCACCGCTGGCTCCTCCTCCATCTCGATGCCAAGTGCGGCCTACCAAAGGACTTTGCGCTTTTCCGAACACCGGCCATCTGGAGGTGTCCACAGTCTCGTCGGATGCATCATTTCACCGTAATTCCCTTTAAATCACAGGCGTCATTGGGCTTAATGGGCAAATGTTTCATCGTTGACGTCCGAATTGGGATTTGAGTAACTGGAGACCCAAATGTTGTTCACCCTGAGTCACTCTCCTCAAATTCAGTGACCTTCAAAGTGTGTGTGTGTGTGTGTGTGTTTTTCCCCTCGCAGGTGTTCGGGCCTCGTTGGCACGGCTCCTCAGCCTGCGGCCCGACACTAACTCGCCGACGTGGTTTAATCTGTTTCCCCGGAAATGAAAAGCCACGTCGTTGTTTATAGTTCATGAGCTCCGATACAAATCTATCAATCTGTGGATTCTGGTTTTGAGCTCGGGTGGGAGGCGGGGGGGGGTTAAACTCTCTCCCGTCAGCGGTCCGCTGGCCGCGCTAAGCTTAACAAATGGCAGCACATGTTTCTCTGTAAATGGTGACCCCGTGTGCAAGTGTGCGGATTTTGGTCCGAAGTGACAGGGGAGTGTCAGCTGAAAATGTCACTTCAGAATGGATTTGCGTCAAGCCTCGAGCAGCGTCGCCATGTCGACTGCTTGACTGACTGATGTGAGGGAGGAGGAGATGCGTCGCGGTATCCAGTCTTGCCCCGCACGAAGTTAAGGACAGCGGGGGGGGGTTGTTTTGGTTTTTCAAGACGTCAGCCTTGTTCTTGCCTCGTTCTCTTACTTGATTGTGAGAATGATGACGATGACATTTCCAACCTAGGTCACCAAGGGTTTGACGGGGTTCATTAGAACACCTGAAAAATTCACCGAATTTTAGGAGTTTTGTACCAAAACGAATGCACAATTATGTAATGTGACCTTTGAACACAGACAATAACAAATATTAGTCACAGAAACTGTCTCGGGGCTAAAGAATAATCATTCATCATAGGGTTGTGTTAAGGTCATTGAATTCTTCCAGCAAAAATGCCCCGGCTCAAGCATCTCTGCTTTTGCTAAAAAAAAAAAAAAAAAAATCATATTTTGTTTGCCGTTGCCGTCGAAGCCTTATGGATCCGCAATGAGGATGCTGTCTTTTGCAGGAGCAGTATGTCTTCATCCACGACGCCATCCTGGAGGCATGTCTCTGTGGCGACACCACCATTCCTGCCGGTCAGCTGCGCTCCGTGTACTACGACATGAACCGCCTGGACCCGCAGACCAACTCCAGCCCCATAAAAGAGGAGTTCAGGGTGAGGAAATCGTGTCGTCAAGCCTTGTCTCGAGTGAAGGATGAGTTGAAAACAACAGTAAACATGTTTTCCCCTGATGATTGCCGCGCTCCCCCTCTGGGCCAATCAGAGGCAAATACATCACCTTGCTTTAATCTGTGTTGGTAGCCCCTGACCACCCCCCCCTCCCCCCCTCCCTCCTTGGACCAATCAGTGTTGTATGAGATGCATGGCGCCCCAAAGTTTCATCACAGTCCCATCAGGGGAGTAAGAGCTATCGCTAATGTAACTGATTAAAGAATTGCATTGTTAATTACCATATTGGGGGATAATTAGCGCGCTCAAGACGTGAGGGCCTACCTTACCAGCATGTTTAACTGCTTATTTGATGAAAAATGTACTTTCTTGTTACTTGTTCTGAGTCTGTATCTCTATGTGGAAATGCAATTATTGTATGTCGCTTTGGATAAAAGCGTCGGCTAAATGACATGTAATGTAATGTAAATTCCCGCCCTCAAACCCCCCTTTCCCGGCCAGACTCTGAATATGGTGACTCCCACGCTGCGGGTGGAGGACTGCAGCATCGCCCTGCTGCCCAGGAACCACGAGAAGAACCGCTGCATGGACGTCCTCCCCCCGGACCGCTGCCTGCCCTTCCTCATCACCATCGACGGGGAGAGCTCCAATTACATCAACGCGGCGCTCATGGACGTAAGAGTCCCCAATTCTTCTCGTGTTTTCGGGTGGATGTTTTCCTCGCGTGATCACTTGAGCGAGCGTTCCAGCGTTATTGGGATTCCCGGTAGTTGATGTTTAAAGTGATTTGTCACTGCGGCGGCGTTCACGCTGTAGAGAAGCATCGGGAGAGAAAAATGCGTGATGTGAAGATCAAAAGCCCCCTTTGCAAGCCGCCCACAAAAGGGAAGGCATTAACAAATCAAAGGGCCTTTTTCATTGAAATTGACTTTGCTTTATAGAGGAAGAGGTCTTGAAAATAAGTATAAGGAGTATAATAAGTATGACCTTTGTCACAAAACGAGGAACGATATTCAGGTTGTTATTCGCGTCTCAGGTCTCTCTATCTAAGAAAATCCTTTTTTACACTATTAACACTTGAATTTAATTTCTGTCCTCAAGGTTGTAATCGTATCATGTGATCTTTACCAGATAAAAGTTAGCAGTTGTCATGGAATTGTAAACTTATTGTACTGGTTTGATTTACATTTAAAGTTCAACATGTTTTTGTTTTTTTTAACCTAAAAACGATTTTCCAATTGAGGCCTTTAGAGGACAACACAAAAGGCCCCCGAAATATAAAGTATAGCAATTTTGTAAATGTTAAATTCAGGTAAGACCTTTCAGGAACAGAATCCTCTCGGTCACTAAACCACGTTAAAAGTGCAGCAGTCTGACATAATCTCCTCAGAATCTGGATTAAAACAGCAGCCCGTGAGGCAGGTCAAACCACGGAGGTCATTTTAAAACGGTCATTTGTTTTTTATTCTTGGTAAATTGGTCGAGGTTACGTGCCACGTGATGTGCGGGCGTATGTGGCGACAGTGTTTCACATCGCTCTGCCTTCCCTTCATCCAGAGTTACAAGCAGCCCTCTGCATTCATTGTGACCCAGCACCCGTTACCAAACACGGTGAAGGACTTCTGGAGATTGGTTCTGGATTACCACTGCACATCCATAGTGATGCTCAACGACGTCGATCCAGCCCAGGTAAACCCGACCTGATACGTGTGCAATACACAGAAATAATCCCCCAGGTGTGTCGCGAGAAGCACGCTGACAAACGGATGAGGTGGTGCCATTCTGTATCTAATAAAGTAACACAAAAGGACAGCAGCGTGGGAACGGGATTCAGAGAGGGATTGCTTTTTTTTTTTTTTTTTCTTCTCCGGGAAGGGTGGGAGGTGGAATCATAAATGTGACTCTACTGGAAAACAATGCAATATACACCCAATATATGTTGGAAATGCGGTGGATGCTGCGGAGAGGGAGAGGACTTTGGGGTAGATGGAGAGGCAGGCCCCTGGAAGAGCCTATGCAGCTTTTCTCAGCCCGGGGCTCTGTCATAACACCCTCGGATCAAAGCCTGAAGCCAGGCTCGCCCCCCCCCCCCCCCCCCCCCCACATCCAAATCCCTTTCCCTGGGTGACTGACTGACTGGTTGACTGACTGACTGGCTGAATAAAAAAAAAAAGGCCTTTCATTCAATATTCTCACTGTAGCCAGGCAGCCAGCCAAGGGAACAGGCACAGGTATGAAGGCAGGAAACGTGGCGGGGGGGGGGGGGGGGTATGGCGCAGATGGAGACGAGGGAGGTGGAGGTTTACCATCTTCTCCATCAGCATCTTTGTCATTTGCGTCTGTTTGAATTTGTCCGATTTTGAAATGCTCCGAAGGAAAGGTGGAAAGTAGTGCTCCCTCTGCCACACAGACTGCATGTGTGCTTTTTTTTAACCTGTGTGTTAGACAAAGAAAGACAACATTTGCGCCTCCATTTCTATGCACGGGCTGTTATCACTCTGCATGCAGCCCGTCTGTCTGTGAGGAATCTGTCCATCTGTGCGTGCAAACTTCCACTTGTCTGATTGAGTGCTGTGAGGCCAGCGGTGGGCTCTGCAGGTGCATGTTCTCTCCCCAGGAGCATTGATGGAGGAGGTTTTGAAGCTCTCGTGATGCTGTCCCGTGGGGTTTATTTATTTTGCTGCTGCCAAAGCACTCAAAACTCATTATTTTGTATTGGCTTTTCAATTGATTTGCCAATCGTATACTTGAAACTGTTAAAGGACAGTGACAAAAACATCCCAAATCCCAGGGGCACATTTAAAAATACCCACAAATGGTGATTTAATTAAAAATTGTAATGTAATCTGTGAGCCGCAACATCCGATCGCCATTGTTTACGCCTAATTGTGTGGAAAGTTGTTTAAAAATTGGGTAGCCTGAAAAGCTCAACATAATGTACTGTAGTAATGGTTTGAATAGATAGCAAATGTTAAATGCAAAGTTAATAAACTATAAAAGTATTTTTTTTATCATACAGCTGATAGATACATGATTGATTTAGCTAAAACTGAATCAATAGATGAAGTAAGTTGAAGCTGCATTTAACGGTTAAAAATGATCTTAAACGTCCAATTACTTTTATATCCACCATCTTTTAATACGTCTTCTTTTAATTACCTTTCATCCGCACACAGCCGATTATGAGATTTGCTCTAAGCCTGAAAAACCCTTTTTTTTAATGGTTTTTAAGCAGCAGAAAGTGCGTGTGTCTATGTGTTTGTCTGTTTCTCTGGAGATAAAAAGATCAAGGTTTTTTTTACAGGAATTTGTGTCTCATTTCTTTAAAAAAAAAAAGAAATGGTCGACAGTCATGTCGTCCGTGTAATCTCACAGAAACCTCTTGAGCGTTTTTGTATGAGGAGTTGAAATCAATGTCACTGCCTTCAGTTGGTACTATTTTGACTCCGAAACTAATGAATCCTTTCCCATTTTATATGTTTTTTTCTTTGTTTCGTCGCTCTGTGTGTGTGTGTGTGTGTGTGTGTGTGTGTGTGCTGGTACACCTGCACTTCTGTGTGTGTGTGAATGTACGTGTACGTGCCTGTTTCGTTTAGTTGTGCCCACAGTACTGGCCAGAAAACGGAGTCCACCGCCATGGACCCATCCAGGTGGAGTTTGTGTCTGCCGACCTGGAGGAGGACATCATCAGCAGAATATTTCGGATTTACAACGCAGCTCGGGTACGGTGACACGTCGACTAGTTTAGCCGAAAAATAACAATCCCTTCATTTTCTCCGCTCTGCTGGCCATTTGTTCTCTTTTCTGTAACTTTTACAACTAGTTCTTTTTTTTTTCTTCTTCTTTTTATTTCTGCGGTGATCACCGCGACAGCTAATTTATTCTGTGCCTGCACACCTCACACGTCCCACTCATGCGGAGAGCCATTCTGTTCTTCAGGAGTACGCCGCTGCACCAGTGATCGGGCCGAGGTGTCATCGCCTCCAGTCACGTGTCTCTGAAGCAGCACCAGGCATAAACACACATAGTTAGAATTAAAAAAAAAGGCAGTATTTGAACTCCTTGACTGCTCACCAAAGGGTTCACAAGAGAATGATGCCAGTGGAGAGAATTGAAAATACATTGATTTTCTCTATATATTCACTTCTGTCATTTAATGCTTTCAGGGCTCCAAACAATTGCTTTGATTTGAAAGGACATAGGCCAATGCGGCTGGGAACCAGTGCTCTTGTGCCCCCCTACAATGAAGCAGCGTCTACTCATGACCTTTGGTTACACGTTTGATTGCTAAGCAGCTCAGCCAAGCAGGTTTTTTTTCCTTATTGTATTTCACAAGAAAAAAAGAATCGTCTTATGACCACTTTTCTGTGATATTTCAGAGACATTGCTGAAAAGGGTTTTATTGTAAGTACTTTCTAATCAGGAAGTAGTCCCCATGAAAGCAGTTGGCAGTGCGTTGGCCATCAAGAGCAATAAGCACGCTGATTATGGAAAGACAAGTTGTTAAACACGTTTTTTTATTTTCATTTTGGTATTCCACTCATGAGCGTCACATACTTTTTATTGTAGTGGAGGAAGAAGGAATTTCAGAGACACAAATCTCACAGCTTTGCTAAAATAAAAAAAAAAGCTCGCTTGTTTAGAGGCCTTCGCGCGTAAGGCCGTGTTCTACGTATTTCTTCTGATGTGGGCGTCAAGTCGCCTTCATCGCTGCCCAGTAAGGGACCTGACCTGCAGTCACCTGCGTAAGCTCCTTACCCGTACAGTTTGCCCACAGATGTCTGCGATCCCTCCCCCCCCCCCCCCCCCCCCCCCCCCCCCCCCCCCCCCCCCCCCCTCCCCCCCCACACCGTGTTAACTGGAATACAATCTAATCGCACACGATCTGCGACAAGTGTTATTGATCCTGGTGTCTGAGTGTGATTCAGAGTGTCTGTAGTTCTTAAGTATCCGTCTCCAGCTGAGACCGTGCTCATCCATCAACCCCTCTGTTCTTCTCTTCGTTGGCTCCCCTCGTCCCTACGTGTCCCCGCCGATGGCTTGGCTTAGTCACGTCTTTACGGGCTGATTGCACGTGGTCGCACGGCGGCGATTAACCCCTCCCAAACGCATGTCTTAACCCTGGGATAACCGGCTCGCGTGCATCCCCCCCCCCCCTTACCAGCCTCAGGACGGGTACCGGATGGTGCAGCAGTTCCAGTTCCTGGGCTGGCCCATGTACAGAGACACGCCCATGTCCAAGCGCTCCTTCCTCAAGCTGATTCGACAGGTGGACAAGTGGCAGGAAGAGTACGACGGAGGCGAGGGACGCACCGTGGTCCATTGTCTGTAAGTTCATCGCTTCACCCGGGCACCGCCATTAAGAATGAAACAGCTCCACCTACTGAGTGCAGAGCCTCACTGCATCAAAAGCATGACAACTCCTCCACAGCCTTACTGTCAAACCGCTTTCTGTATGGAATACAGCTTACATTATATTTGATGGGTTCGATGCTTGGCTCGTTTGTGATAACTCTAGGAACGGAGGCGGCCGAAGCGGGACATTCTGTGCCATCAGCATTGTGTGTGAGATGCTTCAGCATCAGCGCTCTGTGGATGTTTTCCACGCTGTCAAAACGCTGAGGAACAATAAACCCAACATGGTGGACCTGCTGGTGAGGAGCATTGCAGCAGCACTTCGATCTGACTTTTTTGAGTTCATTATAACCTTACAATGCACTAGGTGGTATTTCATGGGAATAGTACAGCAGCTTCTATTACTTCAACAAAGTTTGGGAACTTTGAAGCTTTTTCCAAGGTTACCAATTGAATTGCATTTATTTTTTAAAGCTTTCTGTCATTTCTAAGCCCGTTGCGTTTTGCAGTAATATGATGGATCTTCACTTTTAAAATGGATGGATCCCCCTTTAGAAATGAAAGAATTCTACTTCCTTTTGTCACCCAACTTTCCATGTACCTGCATCAAGTTATTGTCCATCCAATCCATTTGCTGATCGCAGTACATGATTTAATTGATGTAAATACAAAGAAATATATTATTTTCACTGGTCCAACACAAGTTGAGGTTAAAGCGTCGGACATTCATGTCAGAAAGTCCAATTTTGTCTTTCCTGTGGGTCCTCTAGCAGGTTGATCCGGCCTCTCTGATGTTTTGCTTCGTTTCCCTTTTGTCTCGTAGGACCAGTACAAGTTTTGCTACGAAGTCGCACTGGAGTACTTGAACTCTGGGTAACTCGGAGCCGCTGCTGAAGCCACCAGAGACTCTGACGTTTCGCGACATCACAGAAGGGCCGCAGCTCACATGTGTGCATTGTGCTAAGTGCGTGTGTGTCTGTGTGCGTGTGCGTGTGTGTGTGTGTTTTACTAACTTCGACAGGAGCGAGGTGCGCACATAACCATACACGCCGCCCCCCCCCCTGTTTTCTGACCAGCTCTCTTCTTCTCGACGGGGGGGAAAGGTAACAGAGTTGTGTGGTGTTAATTATCGCGGCCTGTTTCTGTCGGTGCCGGGAACACAAAGAGGGTCTTTTTTTCCCCTCCTCTCTGGATCCCTCCGTCTCTCTCTCTCTCTCTCTCTCTCTCTCTCTCTCTCTCTCTCTCTCTCTCTCTCTCAGCCGCCTGTGGTCCCGTGGTTGTTGCCTTGATCCCCATTGGACTATGAGCATTAAATATTCTCCAGTTTTCCGTGGAATGCGATGCACTGTACATAGCGTGGTTTTACGTTTTTTTTTCTTCTTTTTTTGCTTATTATTATTATAAGTCATTAAATGCAGGAAAGCAAAGCCTAAATGTTACTTAATGTCTTGTAAATCTCTGACTACTAGATGATTATTGCTTAATAATGCGTGTTTGGGACAGCTGGCTCAATCTACATCTGCTTTTCTTATTTTCTGTACAGGGATCCAAAGCTTTATTTGCTATTTCATTTGAATTCTTGTTGTGCATATTGTACATATTTCTGTAGATTATTTATTCACAGTATGTACTTTTTTTGTGACTCGCAGTAAGTGACAATCATATGTTCTATAGGTTTGGTTTATTGACTGTATTGTGTGCTTTTTTTTCGGTTACTTCTGTGATCAATTCCACTGTAAAGAAAACAAGGTATTATATAAATGTATCTGCAATGTAAACATTGAATTAAGTATTTTTTGCCTTGTGAGGGGAGCTGGAAAAGATGACTTTAGGGGGACATCTAATGGGGAGATGGGGAATAACACAATCACTTCCCCTCTCACAACCTTTAACAGCGCCACGGTATTGAGCTGTTTTCCTGATAATAAGTTAATACGATATGCTACTACATGGACGGGGGCTTTCCTCTCATCGGGAAAATAGATAGTTTTGAGGTATATTTGTTGATTGAAAGTTCTCATAGGACGTACAATCACAAAACAAGAGACCCCATTTTGATGCCATTTGGTACATGGTCAAAGTACGTATTTTTATCTAAGATCAGAAAATGTATAAACCTATAATGAAGAGGATTAGTGTTGAGGACGATGATGTATCAGCACATAGTGAATCTAATGCTTATAACTATTTTTCGTGGGCCGTATAAGCAACCGAAACAAAAGAATTGTTGTGTTTTTGTAAGATTATAACTAGCCCATCACGGTCACATATGAAGCGGGTCCTTGTCATGGACTCCGCCGTGTTTCTGGAGCAACCCAGAACAAACCAAACAACGCTTCTCATTTTCTACATTATCCGAAGGCCACGGGCAGCGCTCTAAACGCGCTTTAAAAAGGACGGGTGGGCAGAGAGATCTTCAGTTGTTTGCAATCCGCAACCTCTAAAGGTGTCACAAAGAGTTATTTCACTCCCAAACAAATGTGCACAATGTGACAGCTACACCGAGAACACCTGTCAGTTCTGGTTGTATTGTCTCAAAATCAATGGGTTTTTGGGTTGTTCTGTGTTTAGCACTAGAGAGCTGTTCAGAGATACAAAATAAGTAACTAAAAAGTCCTCTGGTGCATTGGGAAGCTTTTAAGTGTCTTAAAAAATGCTGTTGCTAACGCGTAGAGCAACGTCCCGCCAAATAGTCGCTCATGTGCGAGGAGGGAGTCGTCGGTTTATAGCCCAGAGATTACATTCACGTAATCTGTCATAGTTGCTCAACTCTCTACTGCACACAGGACAGGGCCCCCACATACGCTGTATGCTACCACATGTAGCGGACAACAAATACAGTAAGTGATACACAGATGTTATTCTAAACTTACTTTTAAAAGGTTACGTCAAACTGAACTGATGTCAGGTCCAGATTGTGTTGTGATTGTTTTTGGTCAAATGACCATCCTCAAATAAAGGCCTTATATTACTCACCTAAGTGTACGTATTATAATGAACACTCTCCAATAGAGCAACTCTGCATTGATCCCGGGGGGGGGCGGAGGGGGGGGGATGATGCTACATTTCTTAAATGCTGGAGAGGTGCTAATGTAACGCTAACACAGGCTGAGGTAAGTGGTGGTGTAGTGGGATCGGTCACATTGAAAAGCTGATCCCTGAATCTCTTTTACAACAAGACGTATTAACCTTGAAGAAATATATTAGGTGCTTTTTATCTGGCGCATCGGCACTTGATTTCAAAAAGTTGTGTATGTGCAGTGACTATGAGAGATTGGAGTCAAAGGCCTTTAGATTCTTACAAATGATTCATTTAAAAAATTGACCGATTGACACAAAGTTTTTAGTCTATATACTGTGTGCCAAAATATAGCGTAGTTCGTTTTTGGAGAAAAATTGTTTTAAAACTGACCTGCCGTCAAGGACATGCAGCACTGAAAAGTCAACGATGCTAAAAGGCCACTGGATCAAATTTAGAATCTTTTATGTAAAAAATTGCTCAGTAAATCCAGATTTTATACACGGTAAAACTATGAAACTGTTAAAACGCTATTAGAGAAAAAAAAAATCTATTGGATTGATGTGTTTGAGAAAGCTCAACTGTGGTGTTTCCAGGCCCTGATGGATTTGGGTTGGTCCTTCCCCCTGGTGGGGACCCTGAGTACCTTTCCTTCACTTTCTCCCACAATAAACTCTGTACATTTAAAATGATTCACTCTGTTTCAATCAAACAAATGACCGCGTGATGATCGTCGGCATGTGTCTGTTAAACTGAGTACACATGTCATAATAGTACATGGTTTCCCCTGATGGAAAGCTCTTCATCAAGGTCAAACTTCCTCATATGGGACCACCGGCCATTAAATCATTCAGTTTTACTGACATAAAACCATAAGGGAAAAACATTTCTAATCAAATATTTGCCTTTCAATGTATTTTCAAAGAGTCAGCAAATGAACCTTAACTGTTTTATTTATATGCTAACTGATGACCACAGGTCGGCCCCCCGTGTATGACTCGTCTCACTACTGGTGGGTTTTTCCTGCGTGTTGATGCTTCTCCATGTTATCTGTCAGCCTCCGAGCTGAGACCAGGGGTTCAATTCAGAGATCAGTGGTGGTGATGAGGAAGGAAGGAACAGAAGATTATACCATATGTTTATACACATTAAAGAACCCTCTGATGTCCCTGTGTGAAGGATTGTTAACACTTACATGCAGAAGTTTCCCCCTGTAACCAGAACATTCACTTGCATTGATTGTGAATTCAATGCGGTAGCCGGGAGCAGATTTAAATGCACCGAGGATGAGAACGTGTGGCAGCCAGCCTTTTTCTGAAAGGAGGAATCTTTTGGCGCATCTTCATGGAAGCCGACCCCCCTCAAACCCATCCCTCCCTCGCACACCGTTCCAGTGGGTCAGAGCCGGCGGCGGCGTGCCACCAGGAGACGGTTTCATGTTTCATTGCAGCTCTGCTGGTGAATTATTTCTCTGTTCGCACCAGGAGAACAGGGGAGCTGATGAGAAGGGAGCGAGCAGGGGGGGCGGACGGGGGGGAGGGGTGGAGGCTTGATGTGAGTTGAGCTGAACTGGGGGAGAGTCCACACCAGATGTTACCTGCGCTAAAGCTGCTCAAGAACAACATCTGTAACGCACAAGCACGCGCTGACTGAGCTGCACGCTCATTGATGTCATTCCTCAGACAAAGTTCTTATTCATATTCATCCGATATGATAAATAATACATTAATCTGATTTCAACTTGCATTCTCAATAACTGTAAATAACTCGCTGTATGTATGTATTAGCAGACAGCTCATGTAGTGTAGTATTTAATATAATGCAGAGGATTGTCAGCAAAACAACCTGGGAAAAAAAGTTTAAATATTATCAATAAGATAACGAGTGACAAAAGTAGCGTGTAAAGAATTCAGAAAGAGTCTTAAAAGGACCATAAGTGGACATAAATCATCTGAAAAATATGAAGGAAAAGCAAATCATTACTCCTTTATTCGACACCCTTGGTTGTTATTTGACACAGAGGCTTAACTTTCATCCCAGATATCAAATTGCAGGAATCTAGTTTCACATTTTCCAAAATGGTAGGCATTCATTGGTGGATGAATGTTTTATGAGCTGCCATTGAGAGGCCCAAGGTCGCGGTTGCAGATGGCGCCGCGTCTGGGCCCCGCGTGTCCGGTAGATGGCAGCGTCGTGCAGACAAAGACGTGGAGAGCTCTATTGAGCACTCTGTTACACACTCAATTTGGCTTAAAGCTCATATCCATTTCGAGTAATTAACACATTATCCCCCCCCGAAGACAACTTTTTAAGAATCCTGGAAAGGAGTCAGCAAATGTGGCCCGATGAGTTTCATTTCATTTGAGTAAGGTGTTTATTTCAATGCCCATCTTCATGTTTTTGTCACAGATGTTTCATTACATTTTATTTTGGTCTGCATCTTCATGCTGAATATTGAAGCCACGAGCCTCATATTACCATTCCACACTGTAACTGTGTAAGAAATAAACCAATAAATAATAAATGACTCCCCAATTTTCCGACGAAAGATTAAGTGTTGTGCCTCCCCTTAATCGAGATGCTCGCTGAATCGCGTGATGCGGCCTCCTTTAACACAACCACGCGGCACTCACAGGTACAATCAATGCAGATCATCACACACGACGAACACGCACATGTGCAACAGCTACAGAGCCACACATGGGTCAAAGGGCGGCTGAAGCAACTGGAGGACAACAGCCTGCTTCTATCTCCGGGGGCTGGATTATTGTCTCTCTGTCTCTGTCTCTCTCTCTCTCTCTCTCTCTCTCTCTCTCTCCGCCTGCCTTTATCTCTTCACCACCACCACCACCACCCCCCATCTTGCTATTCCACCACAAAAAGAAACTCACTGACTGGATGGCAAACAGAAGAGGACAACCTCTTTACTTTCCCGCACGTGGCTTTGAATTCTTCATGTTTTAAGTGACTACAAAGAACTGGGCGTCACGTGGCCCTGTGATCCGACTTGTCACCTCTCGATCACCGCTGACATCATTTCACGGTTCATAATCTTAAAACGTCTCCACCGTTTCGACAGTAGTGTTTGAACGTTTGAAGGCTGTGGATCAATCCTAGATCCTTGTTATTCTCTTTTTAAAGAATGATGCACCAGCGGTTTTGAGCTTCCGATAATTCAGGGTATTTGCTTTGAGTTGCAGCGCTGCCATCGAGCGTTTGCCAAGCGGGAGCGAGCGCTCAATCAATGGACCAGCTTAACATAGAAAAAAGCGGCCCTGTCTGGCTCTTAGATCTGAGGCAAATCCATATCTCATATTTCCTCCATTTCCATGCCGTTGGAAGGGGGGGGGGGGGAGTAAGATGCCTCTGCTCCCCTGACATTGTTCGTATCCCCCTGACACTTTGATGTGATTGTATTGTCAGCTCTGAGTTTGCTGGTGCTGTAGTGCTCTTAGTTAGATGCTGCATGCGAAAAGGCTGGAGAAAGAGTCTTCCCGGGCCCAGATGTGCCATACATATTTCAGTAGTTTGAGACTACATATTTTAGAAGTTGCAAGCTTAGTGTCAAGCCACAAGTGGATAGCCTAGTTTGCCGTGTGGCTGGAATATTGCTTCCCTTTTACCATTCTTTAAGTGGGCTCAACAAGCAAAGATGTATGTACACACTTGCACACACACACACACACACACACACAAATGCTGGTGTCAGCTGGTGTAGCCATCCCCATCATGTGAAAAATTCACGAGACAAAATAATATTGGGAGTTTGCCCGAGGTCAAGTCCTCATCAAAGTCAATCAGATTTCCTGCAACTCAGGGTGGGAAAACCGACGACTTGGCCCCCCATGTTACCGTGGCAGCCAACGGCCCCTCTCTACACAGGATCCGTCTGTTGCCATAGCAGCCCCGTGGAGCTTTCTTGCCAGTCAGTCTAGCAGAGAAGATGAGTGAACCAGCGGTGCCCCCATCCAAAGAAGCCTGCATGTCTTCATCTGTTGCCATGGCACCGTAATAGCGTTCTGGATAGATTTGGCATGGCAGGGAGTCAGTCCCTTTATCTTCCAACGCATTATATTGAACCGCGCTCGCCTGTGCTGCTCGTCACTCGAAACACGGTGTGCAGACAAAAGGGAGCCGAACGGGGTAGAAGCTAGATGTCAAGATACTGTATCTTTATTGAGATCTCGAGTGGAGCTAAGCTCAGCTGCATGGGCAGCGTGCTCATCGGGCGCTGCTTAGGTGGTGCACGGAGATGTTGGGGGGGGGACGTGCATGGCCAGGTAACCTGGGGTGGACGCTCCGGCTGTCTCACTTTGTATTACAATGAGTAGGCGTGTGCAGTCATACCACATTTGAAGTGTGAAAGCAACACGGAAATCCGAGAGTTCCACTTGAAAATGTAATATTTACGGAAAAGAAGCATTTAATGGATTTGTTCCCCCATTAAAAAACTGTCAACAGTGTGCAAAGTGATCTTTTTTGAAAGAAGGTTTGAGTTTAATTTATTGGTTGCAGGCAAAAAAAAACATCTGAAAAGCTTCAAGAGATAAAATCTAACCTCTAAAACAAGTGTTTTTTTTTTACAATTTGGTTGATTTCACACATTCATAATTTCCACATAAAAATAAAATGGAAGATTATTTCCCCACAGCGTACCACATAAACCTTTTATCGTGAAGTGAGGTTGATTTGGGCTCACCCCCCGTTGCTCTGAGAGCATGAAGCCAATCAAGATGAACTCATTTGCAACCGCTTGGAGACTGATGTCTGGGGCCAGAGCCGCGTGTGCCCGGCTTCGCCTGCAGTGGGATGATGATGATGGCAGCGCTGGGATTACCGCCATTCGGTAACCTCACTGTGAGGAGAAAGAGGAGGTCGGGCGTGGCTCCTGTTTGGCTGCTTGATTGGTTTCCCAGACCGACGCTGCTGCTCCTCTCAGGAGGAGGAAGAAGACCACGTGTAGGTCTGTGGAAGTGGGCAGCATGGAGTTCCCCCACACACCGCTGTAGCGTGATCTTTATATTTTTAAAGGATGTCCCACGGCCCTTCGTTGCTGATTCTTCCCACACGTCTTCAGATCGGAGTCACTTGTATGTTATAAGATCCAGTATTGCCGTATTATTGGCCGGAAGTTTTATGTTATACGGCCTCTGGCTTCACATGTGGTGGACCACCAATGCTCAGCAGTTGAGACCTGTTCCTCATACAGGTTAAGGAGATGGAAAATGACGTGTGGTAACTTACAACTGCCATGTCTGATTTCCTTCCAAACGTTATCAAATTATACTTGAATTTGCAGTAAATCTGCCAAAGTACCCGGAAGAACTAGAACAATTGCAGAAGAACGTTTGTTATCTATCTAAAGAGCAACAAATGATCCTATTCTGCCTGTCGGTCCGACCGCTTCATTGAGCATGGCTCAAATGCAGTCCACTTCCTATTGTTGCTTCGTTGACACATAACGTTATGACGAGAGCAAAAAGCCAAATCAAACCGGAGTGATTTCCATCAATGTCATCCTGAATAAGCCCCAACTGTGGCATTTTTAAACTATATTTGCCTGGTGACTTGATATTTCTTGTAATAAATGTAAAGAAACTCTCCTCACGAAATCCATCATTTATTTTCTGATGGAACCCGCTGTGTCAAAGCAAGCAACTAATACGCCATGTGTACTTCCTGTGAGTACAGTCAGTTTTTCACAAGTGTCTCTGATTGTGAGTAACTGTTTGTGAGTCTTCTGTTGGTTCTTTAAGGGGCAGAACTGTGAATGCTGTTATTTCCAGTGTTTATAGAGCAAATCCATTCATTCAGCACATTAAAAGTACTTCATACAACTTTACTTTTGAAGAGTGAAAGAAAGGGAATTAATTACCAGTCCAATATTTAACTTTACACAATTTATATTCAAGGTGGAGATGTCAATTGTCACATGATGCTGGATTATTTACTACTTTCTTTTTCAATTTAACCAATTTTATTTTCCAGATGGACAATTTAAATTTAGGAATGTGTCCACTTTTCGTGTGGTTACACAGTCAACATCTGGAATAGAAAGCAAAACCTCTGCACCTTCCTGTTCCTTAAGAGAAGAAAAAGGACTTTAGGCCCGTGCATGAGTGAATCTTTCTTCTTCTTTTCAGAAAATTATTTCCCCGCCTTCCATTTGATCTCAATTCTCATGTGCGTCCGTCATTAGGACCCGCAGGGCTTCGTTCTTCACATCCTACCATCAAACGTATGTGTGAGCAATCTGTCTCATTATGTCGGCCTGTGCAGGGAGGTCCTTTGCCCCTCTGTCTTGAAGCGTTTCTTTTCAGATGTGAGGAGGCAACATCTGGTGTTAGAGTGTCTGCTGCTCAGTGGGAATTGCCTTCAGCAACTCCTCCCTCTCAAAGGAGCTGTTTAAGTCCCTAAGAGACAGATCTGTCACTCACCTTCTGCTGAGATTAAGTAGCCGTACTAGCGGCACTGACCAATGACTGGAAAATGGCAAAAAAAAAGACACAGGATGCTGATGTCAGGAAAACACTAAGCTCCCAACAGTATGAACTGATTGACACGTATTAATGGACCTATGAACAACAGAGTGATTCCATTCTCGTCTCAGCTAATATCATTTAGCGCATTGGTGAGATGAGCTGTAAAGGAGAATGAAACTGCTGGTTGCTCCCTGTGAAACATGGCCGTCGCTCCCCCTGCCTTAAACGACTCAAGCTGTTTTGGGTTACTGCTCGTCAGACATTCACCCTTCAGTGCTTTTGTGACAACGCTGCAGAAATGATGATGTTTTTCAGTGAGGAACTTAAACCCATTTGAAAGTTTTGAAGTGGTAAGAAACTGCATAGAAATAAAGATGATTAGTTGAGAAAGTTAGGACAAGAAACAGCACTGAAACTTGAGTGATAAGCAGTACAGTCTTCAGCAAAGACTAATTGATGTTTTTTTTTGTTCAATTTGATTCATTTTATTTGGCAAAGCCCCAAATCATCAAAGAATCATTTTCCCTTGAAGGCTTTACAATTTGTACAACATACAACACCCTCCTTTCCAGGACCCTTGTTTTGGAACAGAAAAAAAAACAACACGGTGAACTTGTCATCAAACTGATTCCTATCTACAATGTGCAACATTATTCATTTTAATCAAAGCATGATTCACTCTTTTACTTCCCCAATTCTGTAAGGGAAATATCTCGCTTCTTAGCCAGCAAGATGCAGACAGTCATTTTGTGCTCAGGTCCCTCTGGGTGTGCTGCTGCAGGACAATGCTCTAAGAGCAGATGGAGTGAAACTTTGCAGTTGACGATGCAGAAAAAGAACTCATTAACGCGAGGCGAGAGCACATAAGTAACCGTCAATAGCGTATTTAAAACAAAAGAGCCAATCGGTCACCGTCCTGCCGCACTGCACTCCTGCGTGTGTCACAGGAAGGGGATGAGTCGGCACCCCCTCGGGACCGTTTGGTTCTTATTCCAGTGTACGGCCTGCTTTGTTGTCGTATTTACCTCACTTCCACAGCCTCCGCGCTGCACCTTTCTGTCTCTGAATCACGCTCTCCCGCGATGCAGAAGGAGATAACAGCAGTGTGCAGCATGTTCATTCTGCTGACCGCACACATTATGTAAGGAGGATTTTTGGCAGTCGGGGATTGTTTACTATAATAACCAGCACTGTGACAAAATGTTTTTTTCTTCTGCTTTTGCGTTTACCACAAAGGTCAGACAACTGGCTGTCGTTGAGTCGGACCCAGCAGGCCACACGCGTACGACCAAATTAAGCGAAACGATCCAATGTTTGTAGTTATTTTCCAGTTGGAACCAGACTGGCGGACCGGCCGACAGACTGACATTGCAGTCCCCAGAGCCATGCGGCAAACATGGCTAAAAATATATCTCAACTGAACGACTCACATTTTCCACTCGCCGGTTGAAATGTTGCGATGCCCTCCTCAGAGGATGCTTTTGGTTTATAGTATAGTTTATACTACCTGCCGGAATGTTTTACTAGTTAGCAATATTTCTGTATTGCATGTGTATCAGATAAGTCGGCACATAACTAACCGCATAGAAATTCGTTCCTCGTGGCCACAGTTTTAGTTACAAACCGTTTGAAAAGGGGATAGACACTGAACCCCAAATAAACAGAATAAAACTCATTCAGTGCTAATGTACATGTGATCCCTGATATGAAAAATACACATTTCCCCTCTCTGGGCCAATAGTGTTGGTTTTACAGTCTGAAACTTTCCACATTTCATCAAACGCTCTGAAATAAAACAGCAGACGGACGCAGCTAGCAACAAGCTGATTAACATAATAATAATTATCATAATTTCCCTGCAGACCATCACTAACTAACTACCTCCAGGCCGATGCAAATATAATACTCTGTATCTGCAGGGTAATAAAAAAGGCGACTTTGCTACAGTGTGTCCGCTTTATAAGGTGATAAAATGTCAGAGTTGTGTTTACAGCCCTTTGCATTGCCACACCTTGGCTAAAAATATTTCAATGTGGTTTCAACATTCTCATAAGAGATGTGAAAATATTCTTTCCCTTTGATGTTCTTTGCCTCCTTGCCAAGAACAAGACCCTCTATGTGTGTTCTAACAAACTTTCCTCTGCTGTGACCACCATCTTGTTCTTGACGTCTCCCTTCGACCTATAAGATCCATGACGGATTAGGTCGTGTTTCAATGTCCCATCCGCCCTCCCCCTGAATACGAAGACAAATGACAATAACAATATTCATTCATTCTCGATAATGCAATCCGTGGGAAGAGGTGAGCTCACAAAATCACAACGTTCACAGTTCATTTGTTTTAATTTGATTGCTTCTTTGTGGTTAATGAAAGTCTGAATGTAGGTCAATTATCGTGGAAAGATATCAGCTACTGGTTGAAGATGAAGCAGACCGCTAACTGCCTGTATCATTCGGTTTGCAGAGGAACCACTATATGGGCTACCTGCTGAATGCACTCGGTCAGCTACCATTTTCAAATGTCCTTCCAGCAGTGAAGGTTAATTTGCCCGATAACACAAATGAGTCCGAGCCCTGCCAAGCCTTGATTCATTGGGAAATGCTGATTAAAATATTAGCATATAAAAGGATGAATGACCTCAAAGATGCCCAGATAAAAGCAGTCAAAAGTGGTTGTGTTAGGTCGACCACCGAGGTGGAACTCTTTGGATTGGAAATACGTTTTGAGCCAGTTGCTACACAACTGGGAAATGCTGTGACGGAGATAAGTGATCCATGTGCTAAACATATGCGAGACGGCATTGTCAGATGAATAAGCAAATCTGTTTGGGAGAGAAATCATGTCATCAAATTTACAGCATTTTTTATAAAAATACTCCCAGCAGTGACTTCCAACTATCGTTTACTGATGTCTTTGTGTCACACAACTGTGGATCTTTTAATATGATTAAAGGACTTATCCAAAATAGGAAAACCACTCATCTCCCATCAAACCATCAATAATATTCAAAAACTAAAAACACCATGTGTTCCACACAACTGGAAATAGAGAGTGGAGCTGTGAACATCAGAATCTGTGATTCTGTTTTTACTCTTTTTTTCAGATCCAATAGCTTTGTTTTGAGAGAAGAATGACAAAGAGAATCTGTTTTGTATTGCTTTAATTAATCAAGGAAGGCGTGCATACTAAGCATTCGATGCATCCAAGCATCAAATGCTACAAAGCATCCAAGTAAATACCCAAAAATGTGAATATTTTTGCAATTCTCACCCTGCAGCCTTTGACTGTTCTGAGAAGCGGTGACGTAACTGAAGCTCATACAGCGAATGCCAAGACGCCGCACTCCTTCCACTTGGTTTACCTGCTCAGGTAATATCATGTGACTGCTGCTGTATCCATGGCAATGAACCCCTGCAGATGCCCTCGACCCCGGCACCTCTGACGGGCTGATTAGCATGCATGGTGGACGCCTGAGCTCTGGTCCTGTCAGCTCCTTGGCGTGGGCTCTAGCTCACCCCTGCAGAAGACCCAGCTGGCAGTATACCCCCTTCCCATCATGCTCACGCCTGCTGAATTCCACATGACAGGACTCGTCCTCCAGGAGCCGCAGACCATGCTCAGGGAATGTCAGCGCCAGAATATCTCAGTGAAATCACATGCAATGATGGTGTCTTTCGAAGTAGAGTCTCTAAATCTGCAACCAAAAGAGTTTCTCCTTGACATGTGGTCCTGTTTTAAAAATGGACAATGTCTTATGTCATCATGTATCTGGTCTCTCTCGGGCTGAGCTCTTTTCTTTATTTTCCATATCCTCTGCAGCTTACAAAAGACGTCAGCTGACAAAAATATATTCCTCGCACAAACCCGTCAGCCGCCACTTCTGCCCTCTTATTTGATTTTTTCGCTGCCTCTTTGCCAGCTCTCCAGCCCAGATAAAAAGGAACCTCTTCTGAGGTGTTTCGCTAGGCATTATAAAACGGTTGCCATGGAGACCCAGTCTGAACAGGCGTGGAGCCATACAGGCAGCAGAATAGGAAGTGACAGATGCAATGCTTCCCATTTAAAACAAAACAGCTTTTTTTTTTCCTCCTGTCAGCACACAGTCTGATGGGCAGTTGTGTTCAATTGCGAAAGATCAAGACCCTGGAAACAGGTCCGTTAGGCTTCGTGTTTGGGTCTGTAAAGATGCATTGGAGGGACTATTTGCTTCTTGCTCAAGCGAGGTGGGTTCAATGGTATTTACCGCCTCATTTGGTCTTTGTTGTTTCTCCCTGAAGAGATGACCTATATTATCATGGCTGGGAGATCAAAGAAAGCTTTCTTGCGATCCCATGAAGCTTGAATCTTACAAACCACGAGAATTAGCTCTGATTGCGCTGCCTCCCTGCACTGCAAAATGTGGCCATGGAGCTTCTTTGTAGCTGCTCAGCCTACAGGAGTCATGAGCCTGCAGTTTAGGGGGAATGGAGCTTTTGATGTTGAGTAGTGTAATTACAGTTTTTTTCTTGAGAAAATGCAAACTCTGCTGATTGCTGTTTATTATCCTCTTCATAAGCATCCTCAGAGAAAGTGATGGAAACATAAAGTTTTTGCTTTCTTCAGCCACAACTTCAGGTCGTAAAAAAAAGGATTTCCAGGTTCTCTATGTAGGGCAAGCTTCCATAACATTCTCCATATTTTACCCGTGTATTCCCATTAGTGTTACCAGCAGATAATATGTGAGCTAACCCCGGTTTTGTCTATTCATCAGCCACTCGTACCGGGGAAATGGATCAAGGTCAGCAGTGCGAACCGGCTACCTGCCGGGAGCGAGTCTTCACCTGCTGCTCTGCACACCCACTCGTGATCCTTTTCCCTTCCTCTGCAAGCCAACCAACTGGGTGTCTAGTTCCATTTCCATTGCTCCGCGGGGTGTCGGAGACGCATTGGCGGCCGAACATAGAAACGGATGGACCAGAAATGCCCATATGTCTCCATGGCCCGTACTGTCAGTATGCAGTCGCGCATCTCATTAGCAACAACTTGAAGCTGCAGATTGACCGTATAGTGACCATAAATCATGAGTAGGTCTTCACCCTGCAGAACCTGAGCAGACAATGGTGCAGATGGTGGTTGCAGTGGGAAACTCTGGCGTGATTTACGAGGAGGTCCTCGCTGTTTGAGTTGCAAGATAATGAACATGATGCATTTCGCTCCAAAAATGAAGGTCAATGGGTTGATGCGTTAATTCTTTGTTAAAAGCATTTAGTTTAGGAGAAAGCTGTATTTACTGTTCTTTGTGCACTCACAACATCTGTTGTGATTGATGCATTAGGATGCTGGAGCAAAATGATAATCCATGTAAAATAGATTATGTCTAACAAATGGGTTAAATACTTAAAGGATAAGTGACTTTATAAATTAATCAGTGTATTTCTGACTTTTTGTTTGTGCTTCGGGGCCCCAAGTCAATCTGTGACTTACTGACAGGATGATGCATGGCTGGTTTTTGGTCTATTCGTGCGATTTATCGGCTTTAAGAGCAATTAAGGACGGCTTATCTGAGGGTACTAATTGCATATCTAATGTGCAAGGATGGTTGTTTAACTGATGGCCCATCATCTCCCTGAAATATGTACAAGCCATCAGCTACTGGGTCTTCATTTCTCAGGCCTCAAAAGGGGGCACCGCTTTTATCTCTCCAACTGCAAAACCCTCTGACTCCTGCAGCAAATGAGACGTAATGATGAAAAAGTTTCACGGAGGGAGACGATCTCTCACTAAGCCCATGTCTCAAGTTTCCACATCCCCAATTAGCCAGTCGAGCCCAAGCTGAAGAAATGAAATGAACCGCCTGCAGCTCCTAAGCATATAGATATGTATATATATACATATATACAGTATATATACTGTTAACCACATTGCAGATTGATAGAGTGTCTGACAAGTGAAGGAAGCCAGAGGACAATGTGAAGGTCGCCTTCTGTGCTCTGGCTGTGCAGATACAAAACCAGAACAAAGTCGGTTTGATTTCAGGAGTAGATTCGCTGGAACTATTTTTGAAACTATAGTCTTTGTGAGCCCTGCCATAGTGCGACCTCCCATGGGAGCCTGGATGTCTCAGGGATTTTTTTTTCTTTTTTGTAGCACCTGAAAATGGTATAGGAGCCTGACTGAATATATGAGACACGTCATTCAAGGCGGACAGGTCAGGAGACAGTTGTCTTAAATAACTGTACTAATTTATTACTGAATATTAAATAGAATTATTGAAGTACAGGTTTGCAATGCCCACATACAATACCACATACAAAGTATCAGGAGTACGTTACACAACAACAAGCTAAAGAAATTGCCTTTCTCCCTCTTTCTATCACTAACAATTCCCGTTTCATCCCCCTGGGGATGTCCCGATAGGAAATGATTAAGTGTGTGACAGCAAAGTCATTAGGGCAAGTCTGCAGAAATGAATACTAATCTCCATTTGGTTATGTAAGATTCTGCTGTTTGCACTCTTTTACCTGTAAGACACAGAAAACTATACTTCACATAGCAATGAGATGGCAAAAATGTGAATATTAAAAACATTTTTGCTAATAAAATAGTCATTTCTCCCTTGACCTATTATTGAAAGTATCATGAATTGCAGTTTTTTTGCGCCTCTTGGACGGGTCTTTGGCACAGAACACATTAGCGACTGTCAGGAAAGATCCATTGGAGGGAACTCACAGTGAATCCAATACCTCGTTTTGTGGAGTGGACAAAGTGGAATCAGAGGAAGTAGAAAATATGTCATGTGAGTGTGCTCTCAAACCCTTGAATCCTATCACTACAAACAAAGTGATAGGATTCAAGAGATTTTAAATATATTTTCATATGAGATAGAGTGATGGGTGGATGATGTGACCAAGAGTGATGATTGATTGCTGGAAGATATGAAAATAAATATTGCATTCAAACAATTATACAATTGAATCCAAGTTTATTTTTGACCCCCAAAAATTTAAGTTTGTCTATTTTGAATACATTGTTATGATATAATACCAAAACTCTAACTTTCAAATTCTTTT
This sequence comes from Pungitius pungitius, assembly GCF_949316345.1. Taxonomy (NCBI): domain Eukaryota; kingdom Metazoa; phylum Chordata; class Actinopteri; order Perciformes; family Gasterosteidae; genus Pungitius; species Pungitius pungitius. The sequence continues at coordinate 6,251,971 of NC_084914.1, forward strand.
TTCAAATGATCAAAACGTTTGCTCTGGATTTGGCTCCATAGGCTTACACCTGTGCAGTGTTCAGTTTAATCTTAATCGTATTATTTATAGAGACTGCTAACCAATTTCAGTCCATGCTTTTGTGTCACGATTTGGGTTCATGTCTTGTTTTATTTTGTAGTTTCATGTCTCTTGTGTCCCTGGGGTAACTTCACTTCCTGCCTTGTCCCGCCTTCCCCTGTGAATGTCTGCAGTGTCGATGAATGTTTCCACCTGTGTCCAATCACCTGCACCTCCCCTGTGTATTTCAGCCCTGTCAGTCTCTTGTCTCGAGTCGCGTCACTGCATGTTGGCTTGTCCACGTATGGTTGGCGTCATCGTGTCCTTGGTCCCGCCCTTGGTGGTTTTTTGAGTTTTGAGTTCTTGGGTTTTTGATATATTAAAAGGCAATTCTTGCCTAAAAGCTCTGCGTTTGAGTCCTGCCTCTACCTGCACCCATCAGCCTGACATTTTGTACTAATCCCTGCTGTCTTTCTCTTATGGATCTTTAAAAAAAAACATATTTCTGAGTATTTGTTTGAATGGAAAATGTTAAATCTCTATCAGAAGCACAGACATGTCTGCTGTGCGTCAGTACTATTGCACAAGCTTAGAGCAATAGAGCTGCTCCAGGCCTCCCGACCAACACTGGTTAACACAACGGATTAAAGGCGGCTCTTTAAAACCCCCGGATTACTCCCCATGTCCGTGCATACTTTGACTCCCAACTGCGGCATGCACACTTGAGTTTTCTCTGTTCCTTACCTCTAATTTATGCCATAAACAAGAAAGATTTCTGGGTCATAAATTTGCAGTCAGCTCTCTGGAGCATCTCTGTAATTCCTGCTCCCCTTCCTGCCATGTGTGTAGCTGCTGCCTCTGTCTCCTGTCTCACAACGCTGAGACGCATCTGGACTCTGTCGTATTTCATTTTGTTAAACATTGATATACAAAGCAATTATAGCAAAGCAACCCAAAGCAGCAAGGTATAGGGAGAGGAAGGGACATGTTGTAAGAGATGAGGATTTTGGTATTTTTTCATTTTTTTTCTCTGACCTCATCTGACCTCTGTGTAATTTATTGACCGCATCGTATGTCCCACTTATATATTCTCAGAGACATGCATATGCAGTAGCCGGTGCAATCACTTTATCATTGCTGCTATACAAATTCTGAAGTGATGGTGCAACAATTATTGCATAAATTCCACCGTCAAAATGGCCACTGGCATTCATAAACGACTGAAGTCTCATTCAACATGTAATATAATAAATATTTTTTTTTCTTTTAAAAGGTGCGGAAGGGTTAAGAGTCCAACGCACAGCAGGATAAATGTCCTTAGCAGCCCTCCTTCTGTTTTTTTTCCCACGTTGCCCAATAATCGCCACCAATGGGGATGCGGTAGGCCCGCCCCTGCCGGTCCATTGTGAGTCTGCGTTCATCTGGAGCGCACTCTTCCAGACGCGGTACCCAAGTGGCGCACCACGACATGCAGCGCTGAACGAGGAGAGCACCTCTTTGAAGATGCCAGCTTCTCAAACCACACATTCTGGTAAGAGACTCGATTATTTATCATTTCGTTTTGTTTGTTGTATCGCTTTACCTTCCTCGTCGTAACGCACGGCGAAATGTCCGTGCTCGTTTTCGGTTCAGTCTGATTCCACTCGTGGCAGGCTCGGTGCAGCAGGGTTTGGGAAGTCTAGTAATTGTGTAACAGCACAGGTTTAGTTGGGGAGCGTTATTTTTCATTTGTTGTCAACAATAATGCGCCTTAGGGAGATTGAAATGGTGATTTGGTTGCATTTTATGGAGACATGTTGTTCTGCTTCAGATAGTTGATCTGGCTACATCAGTCAAATATGCAAGAGACATAAAGTGAAAAACGAATGTGTGTGGAATGAGCAATATTCCGAAGACGGATCTCAGCAAATTTATCCAGTCAAACTTTTTGTTTTAAATCTCTGAAGTTGCAATTAAATACCGATTAGCGAGGAGTGAAATGTTTGACATGGTAAAGGAATAATTACAAACACAGCTCACCCGCTAGAAGCGTGCATGCTTTGGGGCTTCGTCAGGCCGTGGAAGAGCCGTGTGTTTGTCAGCACCCATCACCTTGTGAGCCCCCCCCCCACACTAAAATACAATGGTTAGCTTTTTGCTGGCGCGAGATGCGTCGCTGTGGCTCTGGACATTTTTCAGTGGCACCTCCAACCTCCACAGCACGTCGGATTTGCTTCACCCCCCCTCCTCCCCTCCTCAACAGAAGGGAAACAGATGCGCTGTAATGTCAACAGTCGATTACTCATGCAACGTTGCGCGAAACTAGGCGCCCCCGCAGCTCGGACGCACCGGGCGTCGGTCGCCGGCCTCCTCTCCGTCGCGCCGGGCGAGCAGCTCCTCCGGCGGGGGGAGTTGGGCATGCGGCGCGTCCCGCTCAGCACCCGCGGACACAGACGCTTCCGGTCCACGTCCCCGCTGCCCTTCTCCCTTCAACCGCGCGTCCGCCCTCGCCTCATCCGTCCTTAGTGCGGGTGGAGGTGCGCTCTCGCCCCCGAGGAGGCACTGGAGCGCTCGTCGGTGAGTCGAGTGAAGTCGTCACAAGCAGCAGCTGAGTACCGGTGGGTTGTTTTTAGTGGATGCTCAGGTGCAGAGCCCCCCCCCCCCGTGTTCCACTCTCCGTGGGAAGTGCCTGTAATAACTTGGATCGTAAAGGGATGTCACGGACTGTTAGGGTTGAGAGAGCAACAACCAAAGTAACCTCTAAAAACCTCTTTTTAATTGCTTCTCTGCAAGGAATTTGTGGAATAAGTTATTCATGTACCCAAGCTCTAAGTCATACACAATTAGGCAGCATTAGTCAAATTAAATACCTATCGGCGAGGGAGTGCTAGAGTCTTAATTAATCAGCCACCGCATGTGGTTTGGACTCATCATCTGATATCTGGTCAGCGTGTGTGCCATCATTGCCCTTTGGACCAAAGCTCCCACATTGTGCTGCATAATCGTAAAAGAAACGCAAACATCTTACGTGGCACGCACCGGTGTTGGTGTGTAAACAAATGGCCGGTAGCTCACATTGGCCTCATCTTGGAGCGCGGCTGCGTTTGGTTGACAGTGGATTGGATTTGGGTGGAAAGCAGGAGGAGGAGAGGTTGGCAAGAGAGGGAGAGAGGAGAGGAGAGGAGAGGAGAGGAGAGGCGGGAAGGGGATGGAGAGTATGGAAGCGAGAGTGAGGTGGAGAGAACATGCCCGCTGGCCTCCTGTCTGGACACATTACATTTTCATAGGCTGATATTGCACCGGCACAGCTGAATATAGATAAATAGCACTCCTTGTTCTAAACTGTCAAGTTGGATTTTTGTCTTTGTATCAGTGACATCATTGTATTTAGAGATCCAGTTTCCGCAGATGCACGTTATCTGTTATATCTTCTTAACCTTTAAGTGTTCATGACCAAAAGGTACAAACCAACAATTTTGGAGAAAAAAAACCTGCTTCACTTCTGTCTGTTGTCATTTTTTCAACAGATAAGACAACACACTAACTCGCATCGTATTTTGATTAAAATGTTGCTGTACCCTGATTGGTGCTTGAAACTACCTGACATTGTCTTTTTTTCCAACTGCGTCTCATGCTACCATGCCAAAGCAGTAAGCTAGTCGAGGAAAATAATCAAATAGTCTCTCCAAACTGTTCTTATTTTGGCAGAAATATGAGTGTTAATGTTCCCCGGCGCTCGTAGCGAGAAGCTAACCGAGAAAATAGAACCAGAACCAGATCTGCATAAAACCCTTGACATTGCTGCTGTGAAGCTGGGACCTTCGTAGTTCTCCAAGGGTTAGTTGCCAGCTTTGTTTGATTGATTATCCTTGTATGTATGATAAATCTGGATTACATGAGTAATCTCACAGTGAAATGAACAAATTCCCTCCACGGCTCTAAACGTATGAACGCTTTTCTTAACATCTAAATATTTAAACCCCCGTTCTTTTGTTTCTTTCTCGTGTACCCTTCCAGGTTGAGTGACGAGCCTGCAGTCCGATCGCCGCCATGATAGCCACGGGTGGCCTGCTGCGCATGAACAGGCGCCAGGACTCCCTCCGCTCTAAAAACCGAGCGGAAAACAAGAGGAAGCGGAAATGCAAGAAGAAGAAGAAGAACGACGTGGTGGTGGTGAAGGGGAAGCTCAACCTGTTCTCCCCGGCCGGTTTTGTGGCTGCTTTGGGACTCGTAGTTCTCATGGTTGGGATTTCCATGGCGGTGCTGGGTTACTGGCCCAGCAAGAACCAGCAGCCGTACCAGGATCGCCGCAGGACCGGAGGATACCACAACAGGATGAGCTACTCCAAAAGCCCGCCCGTTTCCTCTAACTTGACCCGCAACAAGCCTCCCTCCGGACAGACCGGTTTGTTCAACCAGAGCCATTCTAACAGCAGCGCCCAGGAGCCCTCGCCTCACTGTGGCTTCCTGTGTGACTTCCTGAATAATTACCTGTACTCGGACAATCTGAAAGTCTTCGGACCGCTGGTGATGGGAATCGGCATTTTTCTCTTCATCTGCGCCAACGCCGTCCTCCACGAAAACCGAGACAAGAAGACAAAAATCATCAACTTGCGGGACATCTACTCCACTGTCATCGATCTGCACAGCATACGGTCCAAGGAGTACTCGCCTCTGAACGGCTTGGTGAACTACACGCAGTCGAGGAGCGCCGAGGGCCCGCCGGGCTCCTTCCCCGCCAGCGGGGCGCTGACCCGCAGCTCCTGGCCCTCCACTGGCCTCGGCCTCCAGGGCGAGTTGGGCGCCGTCGACGTGTTGAGGCGCCCGTCGGCGGCCAGCAGGCCCCGCAGCTGGTCCAGGGATGTCCAGACCTTCACGGACACCGTCTACAGCATCTACAAAGACTACAGCAATAGCAGCGAGCAGGCCCCGCAGCCCCGGCAGTGGGAGACCACCTCCATCGTCACCTCCTCCGTGAACGCTTGCACCCTCCCCGTGATCAAACTGAACAACTGTGAGGTGGAGGGGTCAGAGCGAGCGGGGGCAGAGGGACGCCCGGAGGAAAGGGTCGCCGACGAGGCGGCCGCCGCCGCCGGAAGCGCCGGCGAGGAGGGACGGACCGGCGGCAGCGCGAGCGACGAGACGGACGCCAGGGAGAAGGACGCCTCGGCGACGGATTCCCCGCAGCGGCGTCGGAGCCACGAGGACGTAACCGCGGAGACGGTCGACCAACAGGGGGCGCCACCGGCCGGGCCTCAGCAACCGTGGACCCAGCTGTTCCCTCCGTCACCCGTCGCCAGGCCGACGGGGTCACGAATGTCGCTCAACTCCCTCACAGATCAGCCCAGGCCCGCACGCCGCTGCAGCCTGTCCATGTCCGCCGGTCGCCAAGGCGACAGAGCCAGGCGCTTCAGCTGCCCTCGGCTGGAGCGCTCCAACAGTAAGGGCTACATCAAACTGGCTGATCTGGGGGGCGAGTCCTTCGAAGCGTCAGACACGGACACTTCTGTGGTGGCGACCGGAGAGGGAGTAGCAACGGACGCGGGCGAGGAAACGGCGGAGGAAGACGCTCAGGGAGAGGACAACCTGCTGACATCCGTCACCTGTGCAGAGTCGTAGACCTTTTTTTTTTTTCTCTGATGAGCGTCCGAAAACTGTTTGATGTCTCGTTTCTTTGCTTCGTACCTTCCTCTTTGATCGCCCAACGTGAAGCCGGCCAATCGGGAGATCCGGAGGGGGAAGCAGCTAAGGACTATCGAAACATAGCCATGAACACTTAAGAGCGAGGCTCTTTATAAATATCACATCCACAGCTCAATAATCAGATGTAATTTTTCTATTTTTTCAATGTAGCAAGAGCAATACTAAATACTTGTAGGAAGATTTAGTAACGATTTTCAACAAAAAAAGAAAATCTGATCTGATGAATATTCATTTTTCTTTTGTATAAACGTAGGGCAAACAATGTAGCCTGTAGAATTGCCAAAACTGTCACTGAGAACTACTGTCTGACATGTTGTACTGTAGCATTGAATCATGCCACAGAAAAATAAATAGACTAGAACCGTTTCTCTACATCGTTATGTGAATACCACGTGAATAGGTGAACTGAATTGAATCTCAGGTAGATGTTTGGTTTAGGATCAGGACCTGAAGGACCAGGTCTTCCCTGTGCACACTTGTTTAGAAGAAGCATTCATGGTTGAATAAACTTGACTGTAACACTCCTCTTGCCGGGTCTCTTAGTTGTATGTGCTTGATAATAGATTACGAACAGCAAATAGTTTGTTTGCTCCATATAGGTTTTAATGAAAATAAATGGAACCAAGTGAAAAGAGACTGTGTGGCTACGTGTGTGATAATCATGCAGATGGTATAGATTTATACTTCCTGCACTTCTTCTCATTACTGCAAGACTGCAGTGGTATTGATGTTACACTGTCGGTGCTAAGTGAACTGAGACCAGTAACCTATACGTGACATTTATAGCAGCCTTTTTAATAATTGGCTTCACAGTTAAAAAGTGGAAATTAACGGAGGCTTTTTTTTGCTGATTCTGATGGGTGACACGTTGAAGCGAAATGAGTGTACTGTACACGTCTTAACAAGGAACAACCCTAACATGTCTCACTCAAGTGTTCAATTGGGTTGAGATCTGCTGACAGGGAAGGGAAAATCATATAATTCGCTTACTTTTCATACTGTTTGTGCCCTGTATAAAAACATGTGCAACCATTATCACTCTGCTCTTTTTATTCAAAGGTTTTTGTTGTGTTGTTATACAAATACATTGCTTCTAACTCTCACTGATGGAAATTAACTAGGAAGATGAATTCATGCACTAGTTGGGTGAAATGTGATGGTACCTTTCTGGATTACCTCTAGTTTATACTACTTTGATTAATACCTTTACCCGATACATGTAAGAGTAATCATTGTACTTTTTATCACATATAATTGAAAAGTGCACTGCAGTCAAGTTATTGAATATCACTAAGGTTTTACATCTAAATTTAACTTAGATTCCAATAAGGTATTTTTTAATTTAAAGATGTTGCATGAAAGGAAAGATAATATTAACCAAAGGAAAGAAGGGGGGAAACAAGCAAGGATTTACATGGAGCGTATCCTTGCCTGTGCCGTAAGAACAGGTGCACCAGGAGGGATCGATAGATTAGAGCAGCTTGGTAATGTTCAGGGCAAATTGTTTTATCTTTATTTCCTCCTTTTGTCTTTTAGTTCAGTTTTATTGCTGTAGGCCTAGCTAAAAAGACAATATTTCTAGGGTGTGATGTTACAGATTTAAAACACATATGCCAGGTCAAACATCAAGTATTGAACTGTTTCGCTCCACTTTGACTAGCGATATGATTACAATGAAGCTTAATTCATCAATAAAAGTATTTTATTATTTTAAACTCCAGTATTTATTTTATTTAAAGCTTATTTAATTATAATTATTTTCATTGAGTAACATGAATACAAGGCTTTCACTGGTCATTCTGTTGTATTAGTGGTTACATTTACATTCTGGTGTTATTTTTACCGATGTTAAGCCGCTGATTTTTTCTTCCACCGCTGCATTACATCATTATTTGTGCATGTTAGTAGTGCCTAAATGTAGAATATACAGCGTATCTAGTCAACATTAAGCCCAGTCATCCTTCAGGAACGTTGACTTTGGTTTATTGACTTCTGTCATGAAGCATCTAAATGCAGGAAGCTCAAACTGACGAAGCCATCTAGTGGTCATGTGACACCGAGATGACGTCCTTTCTTCCTCCAAAATCTCCACCAGGTGTCGCTGGGACTTTGCCGCCTGCGTCGTCATCGTGGGCGTACCTGTTTACAAGTACTACGGGGGCCGGGGAGGCGGGGTTAGCTCCGTCCTGTCTCCGGGGAGGTTTTAGACGAGACCAGGGCACTTACAGGTGTTTAGTCCTTTTCACACGGACGAGCACCGCGTCGGGATTCCTGTTCTCCGGTCTCACGGACACACACGCACACACACGGTCACGCGCACCGGGAGCTCGGTTCTTCTCACAACACTCGGGTAAAACGTGTATTCCTTCACTACAACTTTGTTGACTGAGCTTTGTGTGATTCGGGCCACATTGACTCGCCTGTTTTTTTTCCTGTTCTTGACATCGCTTCAAGATTGACGAGCAGACTTAAATCACTCGCTAAATGTTTTGTTTCATTTTGTATCCGTTTGTGTCTCTTGTTTCACGCACGCGCCGCCGCCGCTGCCGCTGCTCCCCCCCCCCTGCGCCTCGCGCCGTGAACTGGTGAGTACTCGCGTCTCCTCACCCAAAGTGGGAAGCATGTTACGTAAACACGGGGGAAGTCCACGCATAGTGGCAAAGGACACGTGTTTGGCCGCTTGGAGACTTGGTTTTCTCGAAAACTTTAGTAAACTACCGGGGTGGAGGAAGGAGCCCACTAAAAGAACATTGTCTGGTGTTTAAAAGCTAAACCCTCAACCAGTGTTACCCCCAAATCTTTATTTTTTTTGAAAATGGGGACTCAGTTTTTTTTTTTTTGGAGAAGCCATCATCAATAACCTGTTCTGAAGTCCCTGAAGTTGGGGACAAACACACTTCCCTGATTTAAACTTCGCTGGGCACAGGCAGACAGTTCGGAAATGGGAAGTCATCACAGCGTGTGTTTTCCGCCTGTACCCCCCCCCCCCCCCCAAAAAAAAAGAAAGAAATGGGCATAAATCAATGGGCAAAGGGCTCTTTGATCTAATACTGTCTTTCATAGACGTTTTTACTGCACACACACAAAATAAGGGAGATAAGGCTGTCTGTTGGACTCGTTGTGTTCTGGCGGTACCAGCCCTCTTGAGAAGGAGATTATAGGCATTTGATGAGCTGGTGCTCTGCTGTCACCATGTCTGAACGTACTTGTCATTCAAAGATCTTGGTATGCAAAATGCACCCTGCAGTATGTCGAGCCGTACAAACAGACGTGTTAGTGTCATTTCTCATCATACAGATTAACTATTATTGGAGAGCAGTGTAAGTGGACTAACACATTCAAGTTGTGGGCCAACACAACAGCGCGCTGACACTCACTCTGAAGCACGAGTTGTGGGGCCGTGGATTTTTGTAGACTGAGGCGGAAGTTAGCATAACACTTGTGCCCTCTGTTGAAAAAGACAATGGGATTTAGAATCGCTACACAAAAAATAACTTTATGATACATTTTGCCGAAATCAAGGATTTTGAAAATGTGAAGTAAAAGCTAGCAATAGGATTTCATGATTTCAATGTTAGTAACCTAATATTTTAAGACACTAAACTTTATAAACCTCACAAGCCTGTGTTAACTGACGCCTTCCACGCATCAAACCAAAACCCATTCCAAAAAAAACATTGACTTTCAGCGAAGGGAACTGAAAGCGCTGAAATGCCGGCTCATTATCTGGGTTTTAGATCTCACTACTACTACTCTATTCATGCCGCCACGGTTTGATCGATTTGGATTGACGGTGACCAGACAAACCCATCGACTGCCATCAGACTCTTGATTCTTTGCTAAATCCGGATGGGTTCATGTGACATCACGTGTTCTGACTGAGCCCGTGAGGAGGAGACGGACAGAAAGAGATATGGCTGTAACTTCAAAGTTGGAAAGTTTCACTCGCTTATAACATCTTAGCGAGACCTGCCATACCGGCTGTAGCGCTGGGGAAGTGCATTTCAACGTTGTAGGTGATTAGGTTACTTGACTGGCTTTTCAAACCTGAGCTACTTGAACTCGGGAAGGTTGCCATTACGGCCATGCAGACGAGAATTTACACAAGTGTCCGTTTCATCAGATAACACATTTTGAGCCCAAATGACCTTTCCTCTGAATTGGGGAAATGTATTTCCCTCCTGTGATATCTTCTTGAATGTTATTCAATTTCTCGCTGTTGCTTGTCAGGCTGACATAACAAGATTTAATCGTCATCCTGTGGCTCAGGATCATTTGTTCATGTTCATAATTAAAACCCATTCTGCTGCAGACATCTATCTACCGGAGACTTTTCCTCCTGTTGGTTTGATCTAGTGTTGCCCGTGATAAAGACTTTCTCTACCTTTTTTTATCCTCGGAAGAAAGAAGCAGTGCTACAGTCCGACCATTTCGTGATGAAAAGCTCTGCGGGCGTTGTAGTTCAGAAGACTTTATCTTACTTAAAGCTCTTAGCTGGTATAAATTATTGTTCCGTGTGTAACCAAAAGAAGCTGGTGGAAGTGTTAACGTGTGTGAGTTACATCCAGAAGTTAAAGGTAAAAAGTAATAGTCTGAAAATCTCAGGCATTATCAAGATTTAGTGATAAGACACGTGAAGGGTCAGGGTAGAATAATTTCTTAAGACATTCTTATGACTAAAAGGGCTGAGCCAGATATTGAGTCATTACACTATGCCCTGGACTTTCCAACAGAGCGCCCTCTGCGTGATCAAGATTGTGGGCCATTACTAAACTACAATCAAAAACTAGAACTGGAATAAGACCGTCTTTCCCTACCAGTTGATATTTATTTATATACTATTTATGTTTATTTTTTCTCATATTTAGATAAATTGAGGATAGAGAGAATTAGAGCTTTACAGAAAATTGATCTGCAGCCATTTGTATGGAAGTAAATCTGTGCCATCGGGGGTTGAAATAAAAAGTTGATTGAATTTCTAGCACTGAATATTTATGCATTGAAATTATGTACCTGAATGTTTTTCAACATTAAAACACCGCAAAAAAATTCAACCTAAAAAAAAAAATGTTGAAATATTCGAAATGGAGGCTACAATATTCAACCGCAAAAAATTCAACCTTGGCACACCAATATGCGGAAGCTACAATATTCAACCCAAATAAATTCAACCTTGGCACACCAACATCCGGGACACTAAGGTAGAGCAATCGATTCTAGATTCAAGATCAGGAGCGTGCGTCAAGCTAAAGGAGCGAGCACCCAAAACACCTTCGGCTTTGGATTGTAAACATGTCCAATAATAACGGGGCTTTAACTCTTCTTCATGTCATCAGTGTGGCAACGTATGAAGAAATACATAAAAGAACATATAATGTTCACCCTAAACCAAAACGTTTGCTTGCCACTGACGATATACAACTCTATTAAAATATACAAATCAACTGTAAACCCTTAAGCTCGGTTGGCCGAGTGGGTAGCACAGCCGCTCTGTGGCACTACGTTATTTTGCGCGACACGGTTCGAATCCCGGTTGTGGCGGACTTTTAATAAATGTTCTTTTATGTATTTCTTCATACGTGGCAGTGACGTAGTGCTCACTTATACAATCGTAATCGCTGCAGTGGATATGGGATGCATTTTTGAACATTTTCAGAACAATATGTTTGCAAATGTGTGACGACTCAAGTGACGGAGGCAGACAACACCTGCCTGCCGGGGGGAAACAAACACGCACCCGTAGCCAAACCAGTAGGTTCAAAAACCAGTAGGCACGTAACACCGGGGGAAAACAAACACGCACCCGTAGCCAAACCAGTAGTTCAAAAACCAGTAGGCACGTAACACCGTCACTGAAAAATGGGTTCTCGTTTCAGACTTTACGAGCAAATACAGGATCCCTTTGAGATAAATTCTAAAGCCTCGCATTAAGACGTACATCCCTTTATGTAAGACTCTGCGCTACTTGCAGGTCGCTGTGTTGTGCCAGATCCTCAATAAAGTTTACCCATGGTCATGAAGACTCATTTAACGTTACGTGGACTTTGAATGTCGCTTAATACCCAACTGAGATCGGCTTGTGCCGCTGTGAAAAAGGATCCTTCCACCGACGCTACTGCGGTTATTCCTGCATGTCCTGTCGGGTTTATGCGTCTGCACGCTCCGCTAAAGCCGCTGCCGCTGCCCCCCCCCCCACTACGATACAGCGGCTCATCTGCCTCTTCAAGCGCGTTCCTGGTTTTCAAAACTCCGCCAATCACTCCTAACAGCTTGTCCAAGGATCTCAGCATTATTAAATGAATTCAAAACTAGAAGAAGAGGCGTATTGTGAGCGGCTGTACGCTCTCGTTTAACTTCCGCTTAGTTCATGTCCAACACAGTCTGTTAATGTACAAATGTCAGCTGTCTATTACGGAATCTTACAGACACAAACCACACTGATGACATGAAGAAGAGTTAAAGCCCCGTTATTATTGGACATGTTTACAATCCAAAGCCGAAGGTGTTTTGGGTGCTCGCTCCTTTAGCTTGACGCACGCTCCTGATCTTGAATCTAGAATCGATTGCTGTTCCTTAGTGTCCCGGATGTTGGTGTGCCAAGGTTGAATTTATTTGGGTTGAATATTGTAGCCTCCGCATATTGGTGTGCCAAGGTTGAATTTTTTGCGGTTGAATATTGTAGCCTCCATTTCGAATATTTCAACATTTTTTTTTTTTAGGTTGAATTTTTTTGCGGTGTTTTAATGTTGAAAAACATTCAGGTACATAATTTCAATGCATAAATATTCAGTGCTAGAAATTCAATCAACTTTTTATTTCAACCCCCGATGGCACAGATTTACTTCCATACATTTGCTACATTTTATCAAACGATTTCGATACACGTGACATTTCCAAATGGACCAAATTATTATGCCAAACAACCGTTTTATTGCAACTTCCACATTGAAACTCATCACAACTCCATCACGTGCATGAATGTTGACGGCTCCGACAACATCTGCAGCAGAACTGTCCATCGACAAAAGGCGAGACACTGAACTCTCTCCTGCTCGCTCGTTACGTTTACTGTAAACTCGACGGCAGCAAAAGTGCAAATGAATCAATCAACGCGGATTTCTTTTCAGCTGAACTCGACGCGTGAGTGCAGTGCAGCCTGCGGGGGCCGTCGGAGACGAGGCCTATGACTCATCTCGTTGAGTGGACGGATGAGTCTGTTTGGGAGTTTTGTTATCTTCCAGCGTTGCCTGATCACTTGAAGGCAGCATGAGGCTGCCTTGGCCTTATAAAGCTACAGCTCGTGGGATGGCACCTCGACGGTCACAGAGTATTTATAGGCCTCGAAGTCATCCAGAAACGTGCCATTGTTGAGGAACTTTTGTTCCCTGCCAGACACCGCGCTTCCCTTTTGTCCTGGCCTCAACTCACCCAAACTAACGCATCGTCTCTATGATCATATAACTAAAGATGGAAAACGATGCACTTCAGCCAAACAACAACAACAACAATAATAGTAAAGGTATGGTTGGGTCAAAATCAGCACATCTTTATTTGTTAGCATGTAGCTTAGCACATTAAGTATAGCCCAAATCCAATGCTGCTAACATGACCGTAGACGCATAGCTTCCGGTGCAAAGGAGCAATTTGTTTTTGCAAATATTCCTAAATGAGTGAAATGAGCCGAAAGTATTCATCAGGCAGCTGAATATAAGCGATAAGAAAAGATAAGCATATCTCATTCTATAAGTGCAAAGGAAACTGGCTTGAATGCTCCCTTTCTAATCTCCCATAGTATCTTTGACAAAGAAGGATAGTGGCGTCCGCAATTCTATGCGGTGATTCTACACATCTGCTGTTGCATATTTACGTTGGTTAGCGTAAGGGCAATCAGATACAGTACCAGTGGAAAGTTTACTATGAAAAATCGGCATACTCGTTTTTACAAAACGGTGGATTTTTCTGAGCTTTTCGCACCGCGCTAAAAGTCCTCAACAGATCACAGATTGTGCTGAAAAGGTTGAGCTGGCCAAACTATCCAACTCCACGAGCGAGCCTACGCCGAGATGGATATACGGTTCACAAGCTAGAGGAGCGAGTAGGGAGGAATCAGAGAGGCATAGAATCAATAAAAGGAGAAAGCCCCCCCGGATCCACTCCTTCTTGAGGAAAAACACACAACAAAAGGAGTCATAAAAAAAACCTGATTGAACATAGAGAACACAATCCACACAGACTTCTAAAAGGGAAGCAGTTTTTTGATGCAGCTGCAGTTTTTTGTCTCCAACCACATACGCGCCGCCCCTCCTTTTCTCTCGAAATGCCTGGTCTGCAATCATTCGACGGGCACAATCATTAGCTTACTGCTTTCCAAAGGTTACGATACAGAACACTTTTATGATTCCTCCGGATAAGATGTGCAATCTAGATGGAAAGAAAAAGAATGGGAGGCCTCTTCATGATCGTATTAATAATCTCTTTACACGTCAATCTGCACTATGTACACGTGGCTTCACATATGAGGGAGCCAAAGGTGAAAATAATGACTACTCTAGTAGGAAGGGGAAGTGTGACGAGAGTGTGCGCAAGATAGGGAGTCGATTTGGGAGCTTCGCCCTGATTGCAGGTGTCAAAATCGGACTCTAATTTGGCATGTGTGCCTGCTGACCTGCGGCCCTTCAGGAGTGAAGCTGGTCAGCAGGGAGGGGGGGAGGGGGGGGGGACAAACCCAGGAATTCATATCGAGTTCATTGAGTTCAAAGTGGAAGACAAGTTGACGCTTGACGAAGTTTTAAGAAGTGACTTTATATCAGAACAGCACGGGTTGGTAGAGATGCAGTGGGCATTTGTCTAGTGTAACAAATGCCTTGGCAAAATAGGCCATTTCTTTCCTCTCGACCTTTGGACCTTATGTGTTGATGAAGTGCCCGCTTGCTTGTTCTGAGCTCTGTAAAATGGAAAGCTGTGAAGTTCATACTGTTACTGATTTTTGCGTATACCCAGATTTGAATTGACACCAGGATTTAATGTTTGTTTTTTTTCTCCCCGATCTTAGCCCTGCAGCCGTACCGTTTTTATATAAACCACACATTTAAAATCTTATCTTAATCCCTAAGTACCAAATTACTGTGTAAGCAAGAGATCTTTAAAAATGCCACCGTCTCGTTGTATGTCACAAATCACATGGAATAAAAGTGATTGTGTCAGCATTGCTTGTCAATTTTGTATGGAAAAGGACAATGTAACGTTATGTCTGTCATTAGTTAAACTAGAACAGACATTGGAATGCAAGGCTACCCGAGTTCAAGGTCAGGCTTTGGAGTAGAGGAGCCTCACAGGAACTAAGTGTCTGTACGCAGCAGAAAAAAAAGTGAAGAGTCAAGCAGCCGCATAAGCTAAGTAGAGTCCAGAGATCACATGTTGGCTGTCTTGCGTGGTATTAATCATAATGCTGACAAAGGCTCTAAGGAGATTTGCACTTTACACCTATCTGCGGGTCACTACTATATGCATAGAGTGAGAACACATAGACAATAGAAAACAATTGAAGCATTAGATATTTTTGGGCACTGACTTTTTAATTTTCACTCCAAACATTTCTTAAAGGCGTTGAGTATCTGGAAGATGTTTCATTCATTCAAGATGTTTTTTTTCCATTGTCTATCAAGATCAACGCCTATAAATTCTTGTACAATAAAACTGGTCAGCAGTTATATATTCTCCCGGAGGAAGGCCTGTGTGTGCTACCTGATTTTTATCACACCCTGATTACAAGAATTGAAAATGGAAATGAAGAATGCATCAATATATTTCAGCTTTGACTCTCCTATTACATTTGGCTGTGCCTAGTTGGCTGTTGGTATGCGTTTGTGCTTCTGTTTCATTTCGTAAGGAGAGAATGGACATTTCCTTTCGGAAGACGAGCGAATCCCTCATTTACCATTTTAGATGTTCTCTGCGTGGCAGCCGCACGGTGAGCCATGTCTCACACGAGAGGTCTGGTCACGACAACAGACTCCACTCGCTCTATATGTAGGTGACCATCGTTTGGCTGTGCAGTGGACCGCTAATTTAGTTGTTCTTGCCTAATGTGCACTGTGTGTGTTACCAGAAAAGGAAGTGAAAGAACGTACTTTTGAGAAATGGTCCAATAACTTTGAAATGATTGTTGAATTTCGGCGAGCGCTTCCTCTCTTTGTATTATCTCCTGAGTAAAAAACACTTTTTTTTTTTTTTTTTTTTTAGACCTTCAACTCTGCAGACACACTGTCATGAGTTGTTACAACGTCTCTGTGAGAAGAAGCCCTCCTCCTGACAGTCCTCCTCGCCTGTTATTTCTCCTCACTGCATCGAGGGTGGCAGGAATATTTTGATACACCCTTTGTTTAGCTACGACTGCTCTATACCTCACTCTCCTGACCGACGCTTTCTTGTCAAAGCTGGTGTTTTTAGGAATTTCCAACTTGTGAACACGTGAAGTAGCTCAGACCACGTCGGATTGCGACGTGAATTTACGTCGTCAATGTTGTTCATCGGCCGTGTTATAATGAGGTGGAAGCTGAAAGAGGAGCCTGTTGTCGTGCCGCCAGCGAGAGTTGAACTGTGTGTGCCTTTTCATTTAACCTCTGCTATCTGAAGAGACTATCTGCCTGCTATGTGTCCGTCTCTATTTAGAGAGTTCATGAATGACCGCGCCACAATATTCTCTGAAGCTGTAATGCACAGGACCGTGTTTTATATTTGCATGCACTGTAAATTGTTGGCATGCGGTATCTTACTTGAGCATGAAAGCAATTAGATGAAATAAAAGTCCAACGGTTGACCGAGTCGGGTCAAGTTCCCACTGGGAGGCGGGACGCAAAACCCTAAAAATCCCCAAAGGGAACAACCCAGAATGTAATTAAAAACTTGCTTTTATGTCTGTATATGTGCACGCACAACCACAGGTATGTTCCCTGAGGAGGGCAGCTGTGTGCGTATGTGTGTGTGTATGTTTGTTCATGTGCTCACTTTATTGGTTTCCTTCTAATATGTCTTGGATTACGTTTTTTTTATTTGCAGACTATTTTAACGTCCTCCAGACTGTGATACAATCAGTAAGTCTTTTGAGAAGTATTTTTCTGTGGCTGCAACAGGGTGAGCTTAGTTTGACTGCTATATACTGTATACTGTTGAGTACCTTCATCCCACATTTAATGAGCTCATCAAAGCTTTTTGCTGTATGATTTAACTCTGCAATGGCTGTTTCTTGTTTCCGCTCTAGTGGCGCTTTGAACGCTTGACACAGCCGTATGAACGAAAACATTTTCACTCTTTTTGAAGTGTCACAAAGTGAAATAACGTTGAAGTAACGTTAATTGCAAACATCTAAAAAACCCATCTACTCTCCCACCACGGATTCGCTTTCCACTTACACTAAAAAACCCTCACGGCATTAATTGGCCTGCTGGCCGTGTGTTGGCGCGTGCACGCGGGTGCACGCGGGTGTGCTGCTAAAATAATGCCCCGGCTGTCCTGGTAACCCACCATTGTACCCAGTGGTATGGCGGAGAGGGGGAACTGCAGCAGAGTAGCACCGCTGTCAGGAAACACGAGCCCACTGAACGCTACTGGCGTGAACCAGCGGAGCGAGGACTGCGTGCCTGGTAATAAACCTCTTTTTTTTTGTTTTCTTCCATTTTTTTTGCTGTTTTTTTTGTGTGTCGTCTTATCTTAACACGTCGGACGGTCTTTTGCAGACACGCACGTTCGTTTAAATGTCCCCGTGTAATCTTCCCACGTTTGCACTGTTCGGCTCGTCCGACCACAGCACCCGCGGCCGATGACAGATAATTTAACATTTAGAATAAATGAAAATACTCTTTTTTTTTTTGCTGGATTCACTCAGGCGGGAGAAGTCGTCGCCTTTTCGCCGCCGTGGCGTTTTCTCGTTGCACGTTAGTTTAGTTTTTTGTTGTTGCTGAATGGGCTGCGTGCGGCGGCCGATATTCTGGAGCTAAAAGTCGGGCATTTTCAGAGCAACAAGCCGCTGGAGGTTACGGGAGGCTCAACGTGCTCCGGTTTACGAGGCGGAAAGTGGGAAACGGAATAAAAAAAAAAACGGGATCATAGATGTGTTTTTTTAGCGACCTTTAAAACAGACCCCCCCCCTCCTTCCCTGTTATACATCAGTGAAGAACGCTGCTGAGTCACCGGTTTACACGGTTACATTTGAGCGCAGTTAATGGCTCAAAATGGGTCAATGGGACGGCATACATGGGTGTTTTTTGATCTGCAGTGCGGTAGGCGTGGTTATGGGGCCCAGGAGGACACGCGCTGGATCCTCTTTCTTTTTTAGCATCCTCACATCCTTGCAATGCACGAAACGCAATGGCCGGAGTCTGACTTGACGATTTTATGAAGATGCACAGTAAGCGCTTGTTGCAGTAGCATCGGAGACGGCTGCACCGTGGGGCCTCGTTTGCAGGCTTTTGTAGTGGATGCATTTTGATCCCAGCTTAAAGTAGTCTTTAACGACTGACTTGCTTTGATATTCAGGATGATCTTTGTGCAAACGCCAACTCCTGTGGGCGTAGTCGAGCTTTACAGTCAAGCCAAATCATCTTTATTCTTAGGACTTGCTATAAACGTGTGACACCTATTTTCCTTAGGACCCCCCCCTATAAGTACAAATATTATGAGGGGGTCCCAGTACTGAGGACATGCAATGGGGTCCCTTAAAGGTCAACAACCTTTTTTCAATGTTTTTATTTATTTTTAAAGATTGCCATGTCTCTTTTTTTAGACTTTAACTGATGAATTGTGAAAATGATTAGCAGATTAACAGATTACCCAGTGACACAGTGGGCTCAGATTAAGCCTGAATGGTTAAAAGAAAAATACTGAGTCTTTCCTGGTATTTTTGTCTTCTACTACATTAAATTAGCTATCTGGAGGGCTGGTTTTGATATAACAAGCTATTTTAAAAATGTCCGCTCTGTGTAATTGTGATCCTCATTAGTTGCTGCCCTATTTCATTAGTACGTATCCCTCGGGCGAGGCTTGGGTATTTCCCAAAGAGCATAGTGTCCAAAATATACAATAAAATTGAGTCTGGTGAAAGCGTGTTGCAACTGATGAGAACAATACTTTTTAACATAATTGATTATTAAGACGCAGGTAATTTACTGATGACCTATAACTAATCGCATGAAATGCTTAATCCCTGTCGGCCCGTCTTAAGAAGCTGTTAGCTGGTCTGTCTCCTGTGTCCCAGAGTGCCTTGCTGCGAGGGACCGTCAGGCTAAGAATGTAAACGCAGCAATCCGACAATTTATGGCCTCCTCAGCAAAAATGCCCTCAGCCTGAAGTCACCTTCATGTGACCAGAATCCCTTCTCCGATTGCTTCTGTTGCGCTGTGAAATGTCTGGTCTTGTTCCGTTCACAAGGGTTCAACAAAAATCATATTTTTGAGAAGGCGCTGAAATAAGCAAGCAAGCATAGATTTGTCGCAGCTGTTATGAGACCTGTAGAAAAATAACCGTTGCTTAGGCCGAGGCGTGTATTTTCCGTTGCCAGTTCTTGTGTACAGCTATCTGAAACTAATGCAACCTGAAAGAGCAGGTCTGCAGTAAGTGCTGCTTTCATGAAGATTATAGTGTTTCGTTATGGTTGAATCTCTTTTAGAGATATATTTTACGCTTCATGAACGTTTTGGAGGCTGTAGTTTGTGGTGCGTCGTGTCCCGGTGACACAGGTCACCCCCCCCCCCCCAATTATTCCAATGAAGGCGGACTAAACAGAAATGCCTTGTTGTTTCAGCAGAAAATTTAGTCTTGAAAATGTCTGCATGATCATGACTGTAGGATTTATGTATTTATCTACACTTCTTTAATGATGAGTACAAGTAAATAAATAAAAAAAAGCCACAAGCTTCATTCATAGCTTCTTTTCTACCATTTTTGGTAGGATGTATGTTTTTTATTATAGAGGGTTGGGTTATTGGCTGGTTGGTTGGCTCTATAAGTGAAACATCTATTGCCAGGACTGCCTCTACGCTTATTTTGTGCTGCACCAGAGCCGATGAATGTTCTGGCTGAACCCACTAGCGAACAGATCAGGTCTGTTTATATTTCTCGAGTTCTTGAAGGCGGGACTAATCTTTGCAAAGCTGTGAGATGTTATTGAGCAACATTTTGCATGACTGTCTTACGCGTAAATAAACCTCGTCTAAATGCCTCATCATTATGTTGCTTGTTAGTTTCAGTGAAAAACAGTAATGTCCTCTATATAGAGTCAGGATAACTTGCTTCCTGCTGTTGCCTGTTTCACCAAACTGTGTCATCGTTTCCACCTTTCTTGCTCATCAATCCAGTTCCAAGTTTAGCTCTCTGTTCTTCATTCTAGAGAGATCTATGTAACGATCACTTGCAGCAAGTCTGAGAGTGTGCCTTGTTTTGATCATCCAACAACTGGACACAATCTAAAACACAACAAATGTACTGGTGTGTAAGACACGGAAACAATATATTCTCACTTTGGAGAAGCTGGCAACATGAAAATAATGCTATATTGAATAGTATTTTAAGTTAATTTATTTTAAGTCATTTTTGTTAGTGTGACAGTTAAACCACTCAACAGTGGTTTCCATACACAGTGGCACCAACTAAATTGTTTCTAATTCTAATACTCATATTCTCATACAGTCATGGCGGCTAATCGGTTAGTTGGTTTGAGACAGATCCGTAAAACCAGACTCTTGCAAAAGCACCACTTTAAATCTTGTGTTAACCAGGGATGGGCTGTGCTCACTAATTTCTCACATAATTAAATCATCCTAATTGACTAAAAAGCTCTTAGTCGATCAACAACAGATTAGTGTTAATCAACTAAGAAGGGACAGCCCTTCTCACACTGTGCCTGCAGAGATCGTGACGAGTGTTATAAGTCGCTGCAGTTACAAGTATTCACTGAAAACCTCACATCTAACGTTGATGATGAATGGTAAAAAAAAAAGTTGGACACAAACAGGATTTGCCCGGAATAGAACATCACGTCCATGATGAGATCAATGACTTAGTCTGTTGTTTTTAAAGTAAGGACTGTTGAAAAGGTGCAGGGATCTGTGGCTCTTCAGCAGAGGTGTCTCTCACTTAAAAACCAGCTACATGGGATCCTGTTACGGGGGGGGGGGGGGGGGGGGTGTGGTGTGTGTGTGAGACAGCTGTCAGCCCTGCAGCTATGTGGAGGGGGTCTCATCATGAACTGCAGGCCCACTCGGAATGGGCCTGGACGTGTAAAAAAAAAAAAAAAAAAAAAACGGCAAGCATTCCCCTGCATGTAACCTCCATAAGCTCCACGATGGGTCGCGAGTGTGGGAGGGGGGGAGGGACCCAGCTGTGGTTTACTCTGGCTAATGGCACAGATGGCGATCCCTCATCCTTGTGTGTGTGTGTGCGCATAGCAATATATTTAGGAAATAAGACTTAACAATTATTATTATTTTGACTAATATTAGTTGTTATATTTCCTATAAGATAGTTTGATCATTTTTACATCATTCTCATTTCCATTTAAAACATTTGAATGATTAATATGGTGTGACTTTTTGAAAGGTTGACACACATTGCCTCTTCTGTAATTCCATGTTGAAATTTGATACAATTTGGATTAATTGTGCTTTCCCGTAGCTGCCACGTGTTTATTAACCATAAAGTGAGAGATAACAAGATACCCAAGCTGAATCTCTCGGCCACTAAGATGAGGCTACATGGGTACAATAATCAGCCGCTCTTGTATACAATCAGTTATCCAGGACACTAAATGAGTTGTGAATACATCTTTCTGAATGTGTATTGTATGTGCCAGTGCATGGAGAGGGACACACACACACACACACACACACGCCCACTGTGTGGCCCTGTTAAGAGCGCCTGTCACCAGTGACTGAACGTATTCTTCCTCCTTTTCTATGGTGCTAAGATGTCCCTTTCCTCCCCAAATACAGTTCCTGTTTCTTTTGTGGTTTAAGAGAAGCAAAGGTTAGCTGTGCAGCCGTCACAGATTGCTGTGTCATGTGTAGCCCAGTAATCGGTGATGGCTGCACAGTAATGCTAGTATTCAGTAGCAAAGTAGCAGCAGCTACTGCAGCTGTTTTGAAAGGACTCCAGTTGAATTTGCCTTGGTGGGGTTTTAGCATTAGTTAACCTTCTCCTTTTTTTTCTTTTTTGGGTTAGAATTTGGATCTTGTGACTTCATCACCACCGTCACATTTCCGCCACTCAGGCCTGTAATCAACTTCTCAACCATCTTTACAGCCTTTTATGGCACCTGAAGTTCAAACATCAGTGAGGGTCTGATAAACATGTTGCGTTCAGTGACCTTTGATGTTTGTGACGTCTACGATAGCGAGTGGAGAAGTAACGTGTCCAAGTCTGGATTTAATGCTGTTTTGAGTGCACACCATCCCGATCTGTTAAAACACCGACAGCTCCCTCTGCTTAAGTCTTTTGTTACCTGGGATTCATGTTGTATTCCCATTTGTAGTAATTCCATTACTACCATTTTCTCACATACTTGTGTTGTTCTGCATTAGAATAAGCAGTTATACCAAATGAAGCGGTTCGCTTGTTGCAGTCTCCCCACTAATAGTCACACTTGTGGTGCTTTGAAGGATGCAACAAAACATTCCTCTCAGTTCAGCTTCAAGAGCCTTAAATAAGTGCACGATGAAGAAATCAACACGGAGGTATGATGAGGGCTTGGACTCCAGCTGATAATAAATCCAGTTAAATGCTTGACAGTCCTGTTCACTGCAGGACACGTGGACTTCGGCATGTGAGCCGAATTTAGTCCTTGAAAAAGCTTTCACGAATCTTTGAAGACCGAGACGACAGGTTTCTTATTACAAATTCTAAAGTGTTTGTTCCCTTTTTTTAAAGCAAAATCTTTCAAAATAGTCAATACATGACATTCCTATTTTTATTCATTTATTTTTTTTATTTTGTTTTTGTCGCCAGAGTTTCCACTTTGCAGTAGTCCTAGCAATTTGTTGAACGCGTCCGTCGCTTTGGGGGATCACCCCGGCCCACACCGTGGCCTTTGTTGATCCAGAGGCTGCTGTCCCTGGATGGATGTCAGAGATCCTCCCGGAGTAAACACGGCTCTATAAATAGAGCTGAGGGAGAAGCAGCCCAGCAGCAGAATGACAAGCATCCGCAATACAAACCCCCAGACTCCCTGCAGCGGAGGCCCAACGTGCCGTCCCTCCAAACCCCACGGGACACCCCCCCCTGGGTGCGATCCCATCCCACCTGTCCTCTTGGTTTGGCCAAACCGGCCATTGGACGTTTCCTCTCGTTAGAGTTTTAGGCCCTCGGGACGGCATCCGTGGTTTGTACGCTGCCATTCACCGAGGGAAGGTCACGGTATGAAAGACGTGCACCACTGCTGCTGTTTATCTATTTAGGATGGTTGTCTGCTGGGTTTCTGCCAGTGTGCCACAAATCCCAGACAGACATGTTATTTTGATTAGGCAGTCTTTTTTTGTGTTGATTGTTGCAGTAAAAACATTACTTATAAAATATGTCCATTGATTTTAAATGATTGACATTCTCTCGCTGCTCTTCTGTTTTATACTGTTGGATACTGAATATCTTTTTGACAAAACATGACCGTTAGCTTGGATTGGACCAAATATATGAATATGATTTTCCTATTTTCCTAAATTATACAGACCCAAGATTTAATAGAGAGAAACGATGACAATTATCCTTAGTTTCAGTCCGTCTGGGAGGGTTTTGTATAAAAGAGACAAACATTTCTCCCCTTATACCAAATAGAAAAATGAACACTCTCTTCAGTAGAAACGACACCAGCAGTCAAAACACTTTCCATCCGCCGCTGCTGAGTTTGTTGAAAACGCGACTTGCAACAAACCGGCTTGCATCCACTTCATTTTTACCCTCCTTTCTCCCCCTCGCAACAGCGTGATTTACCATGACGACTGAATCGGGCGCAGACTCTGAGGCCAAGCAGCCGCGGGAGAACAAGGAGAAGGAGACGGAGAAGGGGAAAGGGAAAGGAAAAGCTAAAGCAGCAGCAGCCGCCGCCGCCGAGCCCGCCTCGCCTCAGAACCAGCCGGAGCAGTTTCCCGCCGCCGCCGGACACAGCACCCCGGCCAGGAAAGCACAGGTCAGCCTCCTCAGAACTGCAGTCGGTGACGACTTGAGTGGCGCATGAGAGCAGGACCCTTTTCAAAATGTACTTTTTCAATATTCTACGAATACTAAAGTCATTTATTTGAAGCTGTTTGTCTGTTAACGATGTAAACAATGCCAATTTCCCTTTTTAGATTTTCTTGAATTTGTGAAAACATCAATGCCATTCGCCCCCTTCCGGAATGAATTGTGCCTTTGTGTGAGATATGTAAATGAAGAAAATAAAAACTGACAACATGACCTCAGTGTTCAAAGTGGCGACGCAACAGATGTCTGTTCAAGTGAGCTTGTGTTTCAGTCACTGCTCTAAGGCTTTCATTTAGAAAAATCAAGGTCACAGCATATTGCAAAATAGTATTCTCCCAGACAGCTGATTTGACTGATTTACCACAGAACCATGGGAAGAATGAGTAAACAAGACTACTGAAGAGAGCCTCAAGGCTCATAGTGGTTCGAGATCTCCCAGCATAGTTCAACGAAACAAACTGCAGCGAGATCCTAAGACTTGACTCAGATTCCTGTTTATTCCTTTGGCTTCTAGCTGTATAGAGTTTAAACTTTTAGACCTCCTTGGTGTATATAATCAATCCACGTAAAGGAGTCAAAAGTCACCACAGCCAGATGTGGACACGCAGTAAAAAAATCAGTGCTGCTTTTGAGATGTTTGGCCTTTTCCTGTGATCTGCTGCTTGTTTAGGCATGTTAATGCAATTTGAGCACGCGGGGTCTCACAGCACAACTGACCTCGCAGCGTGGCTTTTCCCGTGATGTGGAGAAATGGAAGTATGGAAATGTTTGATGAGGGGAAGAAATGGAGCATGAGTTGACACACAAATCTTAGTGAGAGAGCAGCAGACGCAGGGCGAGGTGAGGCAACGTAGCAAAAAAAGACACAATGATGCCTACCCTCGAGATTAAGTTTTACCCTGCTATGTATACGAAGGTAACTATCGGATAAATGTTTCTGTTTGTATTAGGCCACCGTTGCCTTGGGATTAAATTATGAATATTTATCATTCCACATGCTCCAAATGCCAACAATTTCCAGCCCGATCGACCATGTGCCGCAGATTGGGCTCGGATATCGCGACTTCTGTGCTGATCAAAATTACACCCACGTTGCACGATGGTCCACGTCGGGGCCGTGATTGTCGCGCACACACACACACACACACACACACACACACACACACACACACACACACACACACACACACACACACACACACACACACACACACACACACACACACACACACACAGTGTAATCGTAGTAAATTCTTTTGCAGTTGTTTTAGTCTGTTTTAAACGAAGGGACCTCCCTAGAGCCAGTGCCGTTATAATTCACTTGCCCCCCAATGGGCAACACTTAAAATGCTGCCCATTGGATGGATCCAAAGCAGTATCTGCTTTCTGCGGCCCTCGTCGCCTCACAAAGCGGATGATGGATGATGCTCTGCCACCATCAGAGCTGTGTGAATTGGCAGGAACAAGATGGAGAGAAGTCCCAGCACACAGACACAGAAATGTGTGTTTCCTGTGAGACTCATGCCCGCGCTGAGATACGTCTCTGAACCCTGCTGCTGGGTTCAGATTGAAGTCAATAATCTGAAGCCACTTCATTTACACTCTTATTGGTTAGGATTAATCTGCTTTTTGAATACACAATTGGGTGAATGTTACACATTCTAACTAAATCAAATCTAAAATTAGGCTGTTAGTCTAATCCTCTTTTCTCTAAAGGGGACTACAGTAGATACAATGTGACGAGTACAGCCTGTATGACAAGATTAGACATTTTCAATATATATAAATGAAACTGGGGCTTTGTATGAATGAGAACTGTCTCAAAGCCAAAAGCATCTTTTCCCGGGTAAAGCTGAGTCAGCAAGGGCTTTGTCTTCAGCCAAGTGGAAAATAGGATTCTCTCTATTTAAGACAAAATGGCAGTACACCTCTGGCTCATCTCGGTGGGACCCAATTAGTTTCACACACAGTCTTGATTTCCAAATTCAGGTTATGGACCTGTGGAAGAACGTTATTCTTTTTCTTTTTAAGAAATTGACATTGGGTAACATAACGGCAGACAGTGTTTGTCATTTCCAATCTGTGAACACTTATAACCTAAAATCGGCGCCATTTATACAACGAAATACATGCAGAAACGTCTCACTGCTTCACTGACCTCAGCAAAGACAACCCAAAAGTCCAGTGGGAAACTACAATTAATGAGTTAACTCCTAGTCTGAAAACTCTTTCTGTCTCTCAGGAGCAGCAGGAGGTGGACCAGGTCTCCCACAGGTCCTCCATCAGTCGCCTCTCCCGGTCTCCATTGAAAGGAGTGAAGAAGACGAAGATCATGGAGTGTAAGGTTGCCCTGCTGGATGGCTCCGACTTCACCCTTAATTTGGAGGTGAGAGTAAGCGCTTAACCGGGATGATTATGATAAACACTAGCCTGAGAAAAAAGGATCTAGCTGAAGCCGAAATCGACATCTTTAATTAACGGATAAAACTGACAAAGTCTCGTACCACAGTCAATTTTTCTTGCTTAATCTGGAGTCAGTTATTTGCTGGGCTCTGTGTATGCAAAGCGAAACAATCAGAACTTTCTCTATGCAAACGTAGTGGTACGAGGTTCAGGGAGAAGTTGCAATCAATTTAAATAAACAAAACAAAAAAAATAGTGGAACTGTTTATGCCTGGATTTCCAAACATAAAGAGTTATGGTAGACGGACGGCCGCAACTTTGAATACTGCATCAATATGTTCCAACAAAATGTGATCCACAAAGACATTGTCAGGGGGAGCTGGCTGCTGATTTGACAGAAGTAAAGGTTTTGAATTTACATTTTCTTTTTGGAGTTCTTCTCTATCTAACGATGAGGGAGGAAGAAATAGTTTGGTTTTGGTTCTTACTTCAAAGCTTATTGAGCAATCTAAAAATAAACCCCCTGAGGAAAGGAGAGCCAACAATCTGTGGGAAAACACGTGTCTGTTTGTTGTAGATGGGAAGCTTGCAACACATGTGCTGCCCCCCCCCCCCCCCCCTCCACCTGCAGGATGGCTTCTATCATAATGTGGAAGAAATGAATGTGGAAATGGGATGTTTTGTGCAGAGAGGACATACAGCGGTTTGTTTATTAATCCTTAGGGGCCCGAACGTGAGCGGAGGATGCAGTGTTGAATATTCATTTTGATGTGCTGTCCATTGCACTTAAAAGAGGCAGCAAAGGTTAAACGTTTGGAATGGTTGTATCACCTCAGCGAGGCAGGATCAGGATAACGCCGTTTCTTTGCTGGATTTTACTATACGTATAGTTTTGTTCGGTATCAATTGCTTTGTGAGGCTAGTTCTTTTTCCAAAGCAGCACCATGTAGCTTTGTGGGGAACAATTACTCAGATTGTCTATAGACTCAAGTTCACAGTGTTCAGAAGAGGCCTTCAAAGAAATGTATTTTTGTTGTAAATGTCAAGAGGTGCACAGCATAGTAGCTTCTTTCTTCCTTCAAACAAGCCTTCGCTCTCTTGGAGCATTATCAATTCAGGAATAAATCTGAATAGGGAACTTATTTGACATTTCACTTTTACACATTTCTGTCCGTCCAAATGGAAAGTTGAGTCTTTTCTCTTAACTTCTTTAAACTTTGTTCATTCTCAAAATGTGTACCAGATGCTCCTCCTCAAATCTGCTTTGGAGCAGATTCCTCCCCACCGGGGGGGGGGGGGGGGGGGGGTTTGGATGGAGGGATTAGCTGGCTGTTCTTGTGTCGCTGGTTGAGGGTTCGGACTGTGAAATGAGAGCATTTGTTGGAGGGAATCAGTGTCATTGAGTCTGTGGGTTGGCATGATTACTGGACGTCCCACTGTGACCAAGGAAGGGTTCCTCGGTAGACTGGGGTCAGTCTGGACTTCTTGCCCTTGAGACGGTGGGGTTTCCTCAGCGCAATAGTTTAGGGGCATTTGTTCAGGTGGAGGTTCAACAAATGTATATTTGTGCACTTGCCTACAATACATTTGAAGCCATTATCCTTTATCTAAAGGTAAAATAAGATACATTGACATCACTAATGAAACCTGCCTTCACGCCCAATTTAACTGACAGGTACTTTAAAAACAGGTACAGCTATATCATATTGTGCCCCCCAACTTCTTTGTGCAGTGTTTTATTTTATTTTTTAATGGAACTATGACTAACAGAATAAGGAGATGACACTGCATATTTTGCTAAATTTAGCAAAACAAATTGAAAGGGAGGCGTAATTCCGATGTGCGGCCACTCTTTTGGATTGCAGTAAAATACTAAAATAAATCCGTGACAGAGGGAGTGAATGAACGCAGGTATTCTCGGGCCACTAAAACAAGCCTTGGTGTCAGCGCTGCAGAATTGTCTAGTTTTTATGTCTGCTTGTTTTTCCTATACGGTCGTGACGAATAGAGGCACCTTGTCAAGAAAGAGCGATGATGCAGTCAAGGTCAGGAGTCTCGGATAATTGCCAGGCAGTCCTCTTCTCCCTCCCTCCCTCCCGATCCTTTGTGAAACGGGTGTAGAATGTGACACTTGTATCCCTCTGACCCTGTAGTTTCCGCAGGTCAACTCAATTTCAAATCCCTGTCGGCTAGGGGTCTTCACTCATCGTTTCCCACCCTTTTCTGTGACGCGGAACAGCTGAAACTAGGGTGAGACGTGGGAATAAAAATCCCACGTCTCACCCTCTTAGTCTCCATCCACCGCTTACATACATGACAAGGCATGCTACATGAATCCTTTCAATTAGGACTGCAACAATTTGTGGATTAATAGAATATGCAATATGCATTTAAATTGATAGTGATGATAAAAAATGATTGGTTTCAGCCATACTTTTAATTTGTTTGGTTCATATAATCCTTAGCAAATCTCCAACCTCGTGCATGTGTGTGTGTGTGTGTGCGTGCCGTTGAGAATCCACTGTCACAGCGGGGCGGCAATCGTCTGCCACGACTCTGCTAATTCCCTCAGAGATGTTCTGGTGGGATTAACTCTGCTGTCAGTGGCTTTATGGTTCTGCGAAAAAGAAAAAATCCTGCAAGGACGCTACAGAGTTTTCCTCAAAAGAAAACGACCAGTGTACGCCTCATGTGATGAGAGTGTGGGTGGACTGTGGTATACATGTACCATGTGTGTTATGGATTTCTTGTGGATGTGTGTGTTCTGGACCCCAATGTCATGGGCTACATGTGAATTTGACAGACGGCGTGTTATGACTCCTGCTGCTACAATGAGCCACGGCCGCGGTATTCAGTAAATCCAGGCGCGAGGAGCCGTCTTTAGCTTTGTGCAGGGAGGAGGCGTCTGTTTGTGGAAGCTCAGGCCTTAAAATATCTCATGTGACCAGATGAGTCTGTGAAGTCTAACCGCCTCCAGCAGGAGGGTGGAGGGGGGGGGGGGGGGTTGCAGCGCTCCAGCCACTGAGCAGGAAAGGCAATGGGTTAGTTTTGATTTCATAATGCTTTTTGTTTCTGTAAATATGTATACAGTTCTCCCAGGATTATGAATCAAATAACAGAAGTATGCATGTAGTTTTAATGTCACAAAAGTATCATGTGTCTTGTCTGGATAACTATGAAATATGGTCTATGATCACAAATGTGAACAACCATATATATATAATTAGTTTTATACCTTTGTCACAGAAACGAGCCCGAGGCCATGTGCTCTTTGATAAAGTATGCGACCACCTCAATCTACTGGAGAAGGACTACTTTGGCATCACATGCAGAGATGTAGAGAATCAGAAGGTAATGCAAACCTCCCAATCTGCATTTATGAAATCATAATCATCACAGTAAGAAATGTATATTACAAGTGAAGTTATTTATTTATCTAATATGTTAAAAGCCAACATATCTGGTTGTGTTGCAGAATTGGATAGACCCTGGCAAGGAGCTGAAGAAGCAGATCAGGAGTAAGTCATCTGATAAAGTCTTCAACACCCAAACAGGGTTGATGCAATAAAAAAAAAATGCTGCTTTGAAAATCCAATGTTCCTTCTACTCCTCAGCCGGCCCCTGGAACTTTGCTTTCAACGTTAAGTTTTATCCTCCAGACCCCGCCCAGCTGACTGAGGATATCACAAGGCGAGTAAACGGCTAATATACAATTGAGGATGTGTTTCCTCATCTAAAGATGCATCGCTGTTTATCCTTTTTCGGCTCTATTCGTTGTCATGGACTTTTTAAAATGTATTTATTTTTTAAATGCATATTAGAAGAAAAGCTTACATTTTATTATAACCAAAGTAAAATAAGTTGACCGCTTTATTGCCTCCTCCTCTCAGGTACTACCTCTGCCTGCAGCTGAGAGATGACGTGGTTTCGGGCCGTCTGCCCTGCTCCTTTGCCACCCACACGGTGCTGGGCTCCTACGCGGTGCAGTCTGAACTGGGAGACTACGACCCCGAGGAATTGGGCAGCGACTACATCAGCGAACTGCGTTTTGCACCCAACCAAACCAAAGAGCTGGAGGAGAAGGTCATGGAACTTCACAAGACCTACAAGTTAGTCTCAGTGTCATTTTTAAGAAGAAGAGAACTAGGAATCTTTTAAAAAGTGAGAGGAATAGTTCATTTCCTCTTCAGTGAAAATGTCGCCCTCCCCGTCAGTCATGAAAACAACAACAACTACAGTTTGTTGGTTGCAGAAGATGTAAAATCTGCGGCAACCAGTGGACAACGCCCTGCGGCAATGTCTAGTTTTATACTATCAAATTAACAAATTGTTTTTGTGCTTTTAAGCCCTAAATCTGGGAACACCAGAACTCTCAGCACCTGAGTGAATGATTGCAGTAATGCTCTGTTTTTGTTTAGATGGATATAGCGGGCTGTCCTTTTGTCTTAGACCTTCATTGTCCCTCTCTGAATAATTTAATGCCGTCCTCCGTGCTAACTATGGATGTGCTCACGCAACATTGTTGAGCTTCAGTTTATAGCTTCCATTAAAACGATCATTTTGCAAAAGCTTTTATGCAATAAAAGTGATTCATCCCTCTCTGCCTGCACCGTCACACTGGTCAGAGAGCATCAAATCTTTGCGTTTGTCCTCGTCTGATCTTTTCTGTTTTGTAAGGGGCATGTCACCAGCCGAAGCAGAGATACACTTCCTGGAAAATGCCAAGAAACTGTCCATGTACGGCGTGGACCTGCACCACGCAAAGGTAACAAATCCCTGCGAAAGTGCCACTAAGTATCAAATGAAAATGAACACGGTGTTTGAGAAAGCTCATCAATACTACTGTATTAGAAAACTCCTTGAGCCTGGTAACCAATTTTAGTTGTTTGTACAACAGAAATAGAATATTTAGGGAATGTAATATCTCGGCTACAGTCGTTCCTTTGGGCTGAAATTCATTTTGCAGCTTCCCCGATCGACGTAGCTCTACTCCTGTCTGTTTCTCCAAACCTGCGGCGCGCTTACAGCCAACTGTCCTTTTTGATTAAAAAAAAGTTCCTCATACAACTCCACTTCAAACCATGTGTTTTTAAGAAGTCACATGATGAAAAAGATGTTATTACGCCAGACGAAACTAACACATTCCACTCATGCAGTCCAAAGTGACGCTTGCCTCCACAACACCGCTGCTTCAAAAACATGCCGGCTGCTGCAGTAACGCCCCCGTTTCACTAATTGATTGGCATTCTGTCAATGCCGCGTCCGTGGGTTGGTGCGGGTGGGGGGCGGTCTAGGGGTCAGCCTGATTTTCTTTTTCTTTTTGCTAATCCACCGGTCAGATGGGATCAAACGAGTGATTAGAACGCAGGCAGAGAGCTGGATAGAAAGTGCAGGACCGCTGTCAACATAAAAGAAAATTACAGTCATCAGTCTTGTTATCAAAAGTTCTTTTGATAGTCCGAATGGGTGTAGATTTGAGCGATGGAGAGGAGATTGCCTTCACAGATTTAGATCAGAATAGAGGAGATGACAGAGATGATGAAACGGCCTTAGATCACACTGAGTAGACATCAACTGTTTAATATCGGAGTCGGTTCTGATACAGGAGAAAAGTTTGCACATATCAGACCAGCATCCCTATTTTGTCTTCTCTCCTCTCTCATTAAATGCAAAGTTGGTAGGGAGTCTCTATGAATGCTTGGCTCCATCTGAGGGAGAGGTAAGCGGCTGCATCTCATGTGCTTACTTGCGTTTGTGTGTGTGTGTGTTTGGTTTCTACTCGTGCATGGTTATATACAAGTATTTAAGTTCTCATTTCAACACTCCACTAATACCGATTGTTCCTGCTTTGGACCAAAGCTTCCCCCTCAAAACGTCCTCATTGGTTTCACCTGCTCATCTCGTGCTTTGTGCAGCGGAGAGCATCATTTTGTCATTTCATTCACCATTTCTCAAATGTTCACTGGTGCTTAAGCCACTCAGTGCTCCTTTTATTAGTCATTATATAATGTAACCACAGCCTGCACAAAGAAGATAAGAGTACCACATGCCTGACTCCACTCTCCACCTGCCTGCTTTACCCTGTTTTCATCACAAACTTGGCTCTGTTAGATTCTACTTTACCCTGCTGTGCACTGGCTCCTGAACCTCCACTATATCTTGTAAAGTTAATGAAAGCCTAAGTTGTGCAGAGCACAATCAAAGATTGATTACAAGTGTGGCCAGAGGCTTCTTCTTTGAGATTTCCAGGGATCTTTTGTTGCCAGAGGGACACATTGTGAAGGAATTTCCTTGTGGTAATATTTATTTTTTGGCCATTTCCTGGTGTGTGTGTGTGTGTGTGTGTGTGTGGTTTTAGGACTCTGAGGGAGTGGAGATCATGCTGGGAGTTTGCTCAAGCGGCCTGCTCATCTACAGAGACAGGTTGCGAATCAACCGGTTCGCTTGGCCCAAAATCCTGAAGATCTCCTACAAGAGGAACAACTTTTACATCAAAATCCGTCCCGGCGAGGTGAGAGCAAAAACAACCATTTCAAAACAGCTGAGCAGTGCCGGGGGACCATTAAGGCGTTTATTCACTAGGTATCTGCTGAACTGCCGGATTCAGTTTCAATTCTTTTATTTGAGCGACGCCAGGCTAACCACCAGGGTTTTAAGAGCATTTTACAGGTGCAGCCAACCTTTGTGCTGCTGTTTTTACATGTTTGTCCTACCCAACATAAACACTGAATTTACTTGAATTATATTTTATGAAGGTCATGCATTAGTGTAAAATGTTAACCAGTGTTTTGTTCCTGTTGCAGTTTGAGCAGTTTGAAAGCACAATCGGCTTCAAGCTTCCAAATCACCGCGCCGCCAAAAGGCTGTGGAAGGTGTGTGTGGAGCATCACACCTTCTTCAGGTGAGAAACCGAGGACCTCTTGAGCTTTTAAATCTGCTGCAGATATCTCAATTAACGATTAAAAACATTTCCCTTAAAAGCAAGAATAGGTATTAGATGCCTGCACAAGCTACTCTGCTTTCCCAGGTCGTTAGCATCCTCTGTTGTTAATGGGTCACCGTCACTCCTGTAAAAATAAGTTTACAGACAATCACCTGGGATGATTTCTTTGTAGAGAAATAGAAGCAGTGCTCAGAGTCTCTGTAATTGTTCCCTTTTGGACAACACGTGAAGTTGCTTTGCGCTGCAGCAAACCTCTGGGTTCTTTTGAGTAACGAGCCAAGACCGAAGGCCTCTCTTGAGACTCATTCAAATGACTAAGAGTTCTCATGTTTTTTCAGTAGATGGCTTAATTTGTGTTATTCCTGCTTTGATTAATGCTCTTGATTGTGACTTGTGACAGGCTCGTATCCCCCGAGTCTCAACCCAAGAAGTTCCTGAGCCTGGGCTCCAAGTTTCGCTACAGCGGCAGAACGCAGGCTCAGAGCCGCAGGGCCAGCTCTATGATCATCAGACCCGCCCCGCTTGTCGAGCGCTCCTCCAGCAAACGCTACAACATGTCGCTCAGCTTGGATGGAGGTGAGGAGCAGCTGAGGGGTTTTTATAAAGCGCGTCTGTGACCAAGGCGTTCATTTATCTAGTTAATTTTGCTCTAGGGTATTCACTTTAAGCACATTTTTCATTT
Source organism: Pungitius pungitius (assembly GCF_949316345.1). Lineage (NCBI taxonomy): Eukaryota > Metazoa > Chordata > Actinopteri > Perciformes > Gasterosteidae > Pungitius > Pungitius pungitius. The sequence continues at coordinate 6,285,942 of NC_084914.1, forward strand.
TGGATGTTCCCTATTGAAGATGTGCGTTTATCTTTTCTGAGATTGTGAGAACATCCTTTGTCTCTAAAGATGCTGCTTCTGCTTTCTGTATATATAAAAAAAAAGATGATATGAAAGTTTTATATGAAAATTTGTTTTTAGTGAAGAACAATGTGCTTTCAAGTTAAATGTTTGGGACACTTTTGCAATGCAAAGACAAAGCCACAATGGGTATTTGACAACAACGTGCTGAAGCTAATCAAACCCTTTATTCCATTCCCCTCGCTTCCCCCGCGCATTAAGAACAGGGCATCGCTGTGCGTATAAGACGTCTTTGTCTTCATGTCCTTTCAGCACCAGTCACGGAGAACCATGAGACTCCGATGAAGGACAGTGCCGCTGCTGGGGCGGCCAAAATCCTCACTAAGGGAGACCTTATCACCACGGTAACGACAGAGAAGAAGGCAGAGGAGGAGAAGGCGGAGCAGGAGGACGCTCCGATGGATGCCGCCGAGACGCAGGAACCGACAACGCCGCTCAGACATGACACAAAGGTGAACTGCTCCGTTACCAGTTCAGTCAGAGCTGCTCCTCATTGGGACACGGGACATTTCTAGAGGTTTTAAGTGTCTTTTTACTTGGTTTGAAGAGTGTGACGATGATTGAACGTGTACAAATGTGTCATCAGGTTGTCAAAGAAAAAGACAATGTTTCTTAGAAGCTGATTTGATTTGAATCTTTATGTCCCTTTCTTGAGGTTTTTTTTTTTTTTTTGTCATTGGACTTTTTAAAGGCTGATTATTAATTCCCAGTTGCTTTTAGCTTAACCCACTGCAGCAGACAAGGCCTAAGTGCTTCTCCTCATCCTGTGTGCGCTTTACTAATTAGCTTTTCTTTTCTTTTCTTGTCCTTCCTTTGACCCCACACTATACTTGTGTGTGTGTGTGTCTCTCTGCTCATGCGTATTCGCCACCCCTCCCCTCCGCACATCTCCATTTACACACACACACACACTCTCTTCGTTGACATTTCCCTCCCATCAGTGCTCCTCCCATGTGTACACAACCGACCCCCTCCGCTCAGAGCTCTCACTCCCCTCATCTCCCGTTTCATCACCTAAAGTACGGCGGCGGCGCAGGGAGAACGCGCGTAAGCGGGCCTCGTCTGTCAGTCCGGCCAAGAGCACCGCCGGGTGCCGCCGCCGGCAAGCCCACGCCGACCGCAAGGCCGCCCTGCTGGACGAGCAGGTGCTGCTGCTGTCGGCCCGCAAGCAGAGGCTGGAGCAGGGCAAGAGCCGCGGCGGCACGCTCTTCTCCTTCTCCCTGCACCTTCCCGATCTGTCCTCCTTGCTGGACGAGGACGGCTACATCTCCTTTCCCGACCTGTCGGAGATGCGCTTCCTCCCGATGTGCGCGCAGAACTTCATGGCGATCAAGTCCCCGTCTCTCATCCCCTGCTTCCTCTTCATCTTCTTCTTCTTGCTCTCCACCTCCTTCTCCGTGCCGTACGCCCTCACCCTCTCTTTCCCCCTGGCGCTGTGCCTCTGCTACCTGGAGCCCAAGGCAGCCTCCCTGACCGCATCCATAGCCCAGGGCTACCATGACCATGACAGTTCAGAGGAAGAGGAGGTGTGTGTGTGTGTGTGTGTGTGTGCGCGCGCGCACGTCTGTATGTTCCAGTACCCACCTCTGGCTTAGATTGACAGATCATTATAACGGATAACCCTTACTATCCATCCCGGTATCTCCGCTCTGCTGTGTCTCCAGCTCAGAGCCGACCTGGAGACTGTCTGTCCCAGTGTCTGTCAGTTCTCCTACTTTCAGAACCTCATCTCTGCCCGGTCACGCGCTCATCCTGTAGACCACATGCTCATCCGCATCACACAGGGATGCACCCGCGAGTCCCACCATTTTCATTATTGATTGGCTTGCATTTGATTTCACCTTGACGAGCGGGTTAGACCCAAGAGACTTTCTACATTGACAACAAATCCATAGCCATCACTAACAAGTCCGCTTACAATAACTCTTGTGCACTGTGTGGTTAGTTGGGGCAATATTTAAATATTTGATTGTGAAGTACAGATAATGATAATTTAAAGAAATTCATCATTAGGTCTCAAATTAAAGTTTAGTGTCTAATTGCTCTCTAATTTTAAAAAAACACTAAATATATTTTAAAGCATAGTATTGTGCCTTAACCATCTCATAGTTATGCAGATTCATATATAAAATCAACCACTGATGGATGAAACGTATCCACTCAGTCTCTCTGCAGTGCTATCGGAGGCAGACAAAGCACTAAAAATTAGAATGAATGATTTAAATTTGATCAGCCGAAAAGGGCTAAAATTAGCTGACTGTACAGTGTGAAGATGCTTTCATCTTCTCAAGTAACATCCTTTTGAATCACATGGTGTTCTGTAAGCCACGGCGTGTTGCAGAGAGATAGTGACAGTTAAATTCACCCACATCACCGCTATTGTCAACATGCATGAAGAGGAGGGAGGAGGGCCTGAAAGTCAGCTTACTGTTCGTAATATTTATTTATTTATATATTTATTATACGCACCAAAATTAAGGTGTTTCAAAATCCAGATCAAATTACACTTAAATGTCAAAGTGACTGACAGAAGGTTTCAGCTTCCTCTGAGTCTGTTTTGCTTGCTTACTTTTCATTTGCTTTTTACATTTTTTTTTACTTCTGTTTATTCCCCAACCTTATCAGCAGTGTTGTTTGATAACGTGTGACTTACAGAAACGTCCGGTGTATTGCCATTTGTTCCATTTGTGGTTATGAAGAATCTCTGATGTCAAATGCATTTTCAAGGGGTTTTACAAGTTGGGTTCTTGTTGTTTTCTTGCTTGCCACTCGGATCGGTTTCGGTCTGCTTGCGAGTGCAGACCGACAGTGAACAAACTGATTTTGCCTTTGATGGAGAGATGACCGCCACAGAGGTTTGTACATCAGGGAAAGACTTCACATTAAAGGAAGCATGACAACGGGAAACAAAGTATTGAAACACTGAATAGAATTTGTCTACAAGAAGTTGTGCATGCAATGCATGCTTTTTGTCTTGTTAAGTCCACTTAGTTCTTCTATTGCTTTTCTAACACACTTTCCATGTATGTCATTAGGTATTTTGCACTGACTAGCTTACAATAGAGAGCAAAGCGCATGACGGCCATTTCTCTTTGGCTCTCTAGAGCTAAACCTCGCAGCCATTTAGGCTTCAATTGTCTTTGTAGACTAAGCGTTAAAGCTGCAGGTCCCAGGAAAACCGCGTACTCAAATCAGCGTACTTTTAATGATTTGATTATTAGTATTAAAAGTAAACCTTTTCAAATCCAACCGTAATATTGTTCATCCATAAGTTAATCCGTTAAGCCGCTTAAAATAACATGTAATTCAACCACCATCTTGCCGTATGTTGCCGCCCCTTTCTGCTCACTCTTCCCTCTCCCTTCACCACGATTTCGCCGCAGGGCGCTTCGTCCTGTTTTTAATGACCCCCCCTCTCCTCCTCCTTGTCTCACGCTCTCCCAACTTCGCTCTCAGTCGGACGCAGACGACGACTCTGAGATGCGGACTCAGGTACACTGGGCCCGATACATGTCCCTGCTCAGTGCATCACACCACCGCCGCCGCCAGATGCAATGAGCCGCTTTGTCACTGTGTGCCGTCGCTTCCGTGTACATGTCCAGAGGCCCCAGCAGACTGACCGTTCCCTCCTGCCTAAACCTCACCTCGCAGACCGCCGCTGCTTCTGGTTCTGCTGCTAAACGCATCCATCCAGCTCATTTCCAAGTGCTGTTGTTTTGTAACACTGCCGTCATGTTTATTATTTTAAGTTGTTGTTGTTTTTGGCTTGTACAGTAAGTAGACTCACTGTATGCCGTCTGGGCATTCACATCTACAGAGACAAAGCTCCCAGTGTCTCAGGAGTTAGAATTGATCATAGCACCTTTAACCACAACTCATGTCCCCTCTTTTGTCTCTACAGTATAGTTTCATAAGACGAGTAAAAGGGGAAAATGTTTTTGTCAGGCATAGTAATCTGATGCTAGAGGTTGGTAAGAAAACAACGCATGATTAAAGTATGCATGCGGGTGCTTTTTGTTTGATGGAAATACATCTTAACGTACAAGTAACTCTGCGGGTGTGACATTTCTGGAGTGTGAATTAAAACTATTACATATTAATCTAAAAGATTTGCTGTGGGCATCCAAGCGCATTCGTGTGGGAACATAAAGTAACGTATGAAACTGAATTAAGTCCGTTTTTTGTGGAGGTCTTAACTTAAAATGAGATTTGGGAGTTTTGGTGCTGAACTAAACCTTTACAACTCAATCTGTGAATCTGCATGAATATCATTTACCTGTATTGAACTAGTCCTAAATGCTCCTATTTGGCATTTAAGAACAAGCTGCTTCTCAGTGACAGCTTCCTTGTGAGTGGATGTTTTTTCCATTGTGTTGCTGTTTGTGTGAGCTGTAGCACAGGTAGTGATCAACAAACAGTGAAGCGTTTAATGCAGGGGAGTTTTACCTCTGATTGAACTGCATTTGAGGCTTCCCAAAGCTTTTTTTGTGTGTGTGTGTGTGTGTGGTGGTAATTCGTTGGATATGCAAGCTACCATTGCGTTCATAAAGCATGGCCGTCGTTCCCTCCGCGCCGCTCCCGGCCTCGCCTCACCTCACCTGTGTCGTGGTTGAACGGCTCCCGTAGGACACCTCGCCTCCGGAGGAGATGGTCAAACACCAGACCAACATCAGCGAACTGAAGCGCTCCTTCTTGGAGACGGGCGAGAGCTCGCCGGGCCTGACGGAATGGGAGAAGAGGCTCTCCTCGTCCCCCGCGCGCTCGCCCAGAGGGGACGAAGCGCCGATGATAGAGCCCCTGGAGCTGCAGGATGTAAGCCGCAGTCCTCGGGCCGACTGAGTGACGCCGTGTGTGTGTGTGTGCGTGTGTGTGTGTGAACCATGACATCAGGAGGAGGAGGTTTTTTGCAAGAGCCATCTGAAGAGTGTTTGCGTGATGAGTCAAAGTGCAGTAAATACAATAATCATCCAAAAGTCTGCAGTACGTTTTATGCAAACGGCTCTAGAGCATATTATTTTTATCGTATTCTTTGCCATTATCCCCTCGGGTCTCCAATAGATCTCATCAGCAGCTGATAATAAACAGGAATTTGTCTCTGTAGTTGATGGTGCGTCATTAATGTGAGACGATGGTTGTGCTCTGGGACATTACTTGTTGGGAGCAGTTTTATCCTCTTTTCTTTTTCTGTGTTACATAATCTGGGGACTAACCACTGACATCAGTGGCTGACTGAAATGAAGAGAAGCAGACTCACTGGGACAGCTCTGGGATCTGGATCGTGCCTGTTGGAGCATGTCCCATCTTGTTTGTCTCATTCTGTGACCTTTTTATTTTCTTTCTTTAGACGAAAGACGAACCGCCCGCAAGGGAAGAAACAAATGAGGAGGTAGAACCTAAAGCCACCGAGGTAAACTGCCTTCGCTTTGTTTTCCCCTGGGTTTTGTGAGTGTGGTGTTGTGATTTTGTCCTTTTGCATCCATGTAGCTCCAGACGAATCGGGACACTTGTTTAAGTGTTTTAACATGTACTACGTCTCCTGTACAGTTTCTCCATTTTATTACCTTTATCTGCCCTGTTTGTGTCACTATGCAATTATAAGTGAAGCTTGAAAACTACCAACCAGATAACCAGAAAGGACAAATCTAAGTTTATTATTAAAAAATATAGAAAATGTATTTGCACATAGGGATGTAAAGAATATAAGGCGCTGATCCCAACAGGGCACCCTTGTCCAATTTCGTATGGAGCTCAGTCTTCTGTCGTCTCCTTATCGATAGTTTCTTCAGCTTATTATCATCTTCTTGGCTTTTGTGATGCCCTTTTGTCTCTTTTAACCTGAACGATCCATTTTCAATAAGCCAAGTGTCTCCTCCAGGCGGCAGAATATCTGGTGAAGTATGTGGGGGATAGCATGGCAACCGATTTGGCCTCCTCCTCTGGGCTACACGGGATTAGTCCGTCAACCACTATGGACGACGACGTCTTCATGGACGGGACCCTCAGGGAGGTGGACGAGGTGGCCGAGAGGGAAGAGATTAAAGTCAGCCCGGGAGCTGTCCGACAGGAGGTGTACCAGGCCATCACTGACAAGAAAGGGACTCTCATAATCTTGAAGGAGGCCGACGATAAAGCAGACGCAGGGGGCAAAGAGACGAGCGCCGCGGGTGAGGAAGAGGAGCCGGCTCTCCCCGGAGAGGCCGAAGGCGAGGAAAACCAAGCGGGCGTGGAGGCCAAAGCCCCCGTAGTTGAGATATGGAGTCCAAAGATGGAGATAGAAACTAATGGCGTGACTCAGATTAAAGGGACGGACTCTCCTAAAAAGGCCATGGCATCCTGGATATCTGAGGTGGCGAAGACCGAGGTCATCGGCGCGTCGACGAAAACCTCCGACGCCACGCAGCGGAGTGAAGAGGTCGTCGCCTCGGAGGAGATCCAAGCGGAGAAGCCCAAGTCCGGCCCCTCTCAGATTACACTTTCTGAATCCTCAACTACATCCTTAGCAGTGGTACTGTATGAACACCAAAATGAGCCGCTCAGTTTTTGGCTGCCTCCCTCCATATCTCCACCCTCAGCACCACCACCTCCACCCTCAGCCTTCCCCATTGCCTCCTCCTCAGCAGCAGCCAAACCGGTCTAACAGCAGTGTAACCAAGCGCTCTGCATGGCTAATGGTCCCTTAACACGCAGCGCTCAAAGCTCACATTCTCCTAACTGCCGGTTTCTGTTGCGATCAAGCCCACTGCTTCGCTCCCAATGCAACCCTTTTTTTTTTTTTTTTTTCCTTTGTTGACCCTAAAACCCGCTCGACTTGCCTCAGCAGCTGGCTCCCACGGCTGATGAGGAAAGAAAAGGCTCCTGTTTGTTTTCTACCGTTTTGCTCTGCCGCTCCGTTCCTTTCTTTCAGGTCTGTTATCAGTTCCCTAAAAGCAAGGACTTAACCCCCGGCTTAGTGCCACAGCTGCGGCTTTCCCCACTTCATCCTCCCAAAAAATCCCCGTCTGCCTCTGGAACCATTCAGGGGGGGGGGGGGGGGGGGGGGAAGAATTGTATGGGCCTACCTGAGAAGAGATCACACTTTTCTTAAGTAACTGTTTTGCAAAAGCAGATTAGGTGGAGTTTGCTGCTGGTGGATCCAGCGAACTGACACTCATTTAAAGGTTTACGGATTTACTGCGTTATGGTATTCCATACAACGTTTCCTTTTCAGTCCTTTCATTTTCCCCTCGCCTCCTCCCTCGCTCTGCCTTCACTCTTTTTGTCCGCTGTTCACTGTGACTTTTGACTTTCCTCTCTTTTCCTTTCTCTCTGTTCTTGTGTTTGTCCATCCTGTCCACATCTCAGTCCACGCTGGGGTGGGTTCCCTCCTCCGAAAAGGTGACCAGTTCTCCCAGATTTCACAATAAAACACTGCAATGGTTTTTGTGTGACTGAAACCTAAAATGTCATTGAATATCCGTGCCAATTCTTTAATGAACGTATAACCAACACAACAATTCTCCTCTCTCAGGTGTGGTGTGAAACAGCCTCGCCCGGATCTTAGTTACGGAGTAATAGAAAAGCAGAAACTCCATCTAATGGCACCGTTGTCCTTCACAGGGATCCGCTGAACCAGAGGAGAAGGTGGTGGTTGCCACGGAGACGGAGGCTGCACCGGCAGAGTCGACAGGGCCAACGGTGAATATCCCGTCCACAGAGGCCGTAAAGGTGCACGCTAGAGCGGAGCCCACAGTCTCATGTATACCAGCAGAGGGAGGGCCAGACAATGTACACGCGTTTCGAGAAGATGTTTCTGCTAGATCTGGTCTTCCAGGCACTGCACCGTTTTCAGAGCCGCTTCAACGGTGTGCATCTGTGGAGCTCGCAGCGGAGCTGCAGCCGGCAGCGACTCATTTAGAGTTGGATGAGAGTCTGTCTGCAGTGCTGACCTCGGCTGAAGATAAAATAGATGAGGAAGTGAGAGGTGGGGAGGGAGAGGCGATTATGTCAAAACATGAACATTATAGTTGCGGATTCACTGTTGCTGCTGCACCCATCAGATGTGGTGAAAAGGAGGAGAAGCTGCCTTTGACAAACGCGGAACACAATGAAGAGGAAGCGGCACCCGAGAGTTGTTTGGGGGCTTTGGAGGAGGAATTATTAGGTTCGAATGACACCGGGGAGAGAGAGCGCACAGAGGTAGATGGTAGGAGAGTCCAGTTCTCCAATCATGTGCAGTATTTTGAGGAACACGCGTTTCCCCCCGAGATAGAAAATGGTTTTGAGGAGGCGGACAAAGAGACAGACAAATGCTCACGAGCAGAGGATGAGAGCCAAAACAGCTCTCCAGACATCTTGAGACGTTTGCCCTTTGAAAAAGAGAAATACTACCATGCACAGATGGGCAGGTCAGAAGATGAAGTGGAGACAGCAGAGGGAGAAGAGGAAGAACCGGAGGAGGAGCACGATGAGGAAGAGCTGAATTTCAAACTTGCACAAGACTGTCTCGCCGAAAAGGTTCCAGGAGATGTGGTATCAGAGGAAGAGGAAGAGGAAGAAATAGTGCACCCTGAAGAAAAGGGAGAAAAAGAGGACGAGGAATCGAAGGCCATCCCACACAAAGTGACTCTGGCGGAGCCTCCACCTCCAGCTGTGACTCAGTCGGAGGTAACCCTGCATCAGCTCGAACGGGTGGGGGCCCCCCCAACCTCGGCCCTGCCACCTCACCGCCTCCCTGCCCCCCTCCTGCCAACACAATCTGCCACTAATAATCAGGGCAAAACTCGACCCAAGGCATGAACATGCGTCTAATTTCACAGTTTGTTGCGGAGCAGATTGTTTTTGTTTTTTTTAAGTACAATGTGGCGCACACACCTGATAGAAACCTTGGGATTTGCATTACCCAGCATTCACCTCTTCACCGGATCAGGGACTCTAATGCATGACGGCATGCTCGTTTAGAGATTTGTGCTCTTCCTTTGGCTTAGTTTATTAGCATTTATTTGTGTTAATTTGATTTTCTGTACGACCGGGTGGAACTTTTCTAAAAACAGAGTCCTGAGCCTTTTTAGTGATGCCAGTTAATTCAATTGGAGCACAGATGGTCTTGGTCCTGCTCTTCTCCCCCTGCATGCATTTACTTGTGTGGTTTTTCATTTGTGTCCATCAGGCTCGCGATGTCGTCGAGGTGGGAACCAAAGAGGTGCCCGTGGTCCACACAGAGACGAAGACGATCACCTACGAGTCTGCAGAGGTATGGAGGAGCACAATTACCTCCATTTTACCTCCTGCACCATTTTGAAAAACATGACGCAAGAAAGAACTCAGTCATAAAAAACAAAGCTGTAATTTTTGTACACAGATCAGATTCAGAGTTATAATAGAATTCGCTGCGTGTGCTTGTGCGTGTGTGTGTGTGTGTGTGTGTCCGCCTGCCTAATGAGTGGAAGGAAATATTAACGCTCTGTTTGGCTCTCTGCTACCTCCATCAGGCTAAATGCTCCTCTGGGTTCAGATGCAGGGTGGTATTCTAGAGCTTTCTGGTGATGGCAACTGTAGTGAGAGCAGTGGGAAAGAGAGATTGATAATAATTCAAAAGCACAAATTTATATAGTTGGAGCGCAGGCCAGTGAACACAATGCAGCTTTTAACAGTCCAAAAGAAGGATATTAGACTTCAGCTTCAACACAGATTTCTGTTTTGTTAATATTTGATAGGAACCCATTAAAGCTGGTGTTTTATCCCGAGTACAAATATGAAATGTCGTGTTTTGCCCGTCGCAGGTGGAGACTAATGGTGACGTGGACCCTGGGGTGTTGCTGAGTGCTCAGACAATCACCTCGGAAACCAGCAGCACCACGACAACCACACACATCACAAAGGTCAGGGTTCATCTATTGTCCGTTTGGGTTGATGACACGCGGAGCTTCGAGCGCGTCTGCTCGAGCCGCTCTCTGCTGCGGAGTCGCAACACGCGTATTAAGAGCACGTCGAGTTCATAAACGCTCTTAAACTGTCCTGTTTTGTCTCTTTCAAACCTTTCAAACATCCAATAGTAATGAATCATTTTTTAAAAAGTTAGCCTGAATTTTGTTTTTAACTGTTACAAAAAGTTTACTCTGAAACAAGAGGACAGCATGTATGTGTGTATGCCGTGTGTTGCTATTTGTTCCTGGAAGTTTAAGTCGTCTTTCTGCTCTCTGTTGGTCAGACGGTGAAAGGAGGAATATCAGAGACAAGAATTGAGAAAAGGATTGTCATTACAGGGGACACAGACATCGACCACGATCAGGTCTCTCACGAGTTTTCATACTGGTTCTAATTAATTCTCCTCTTACCTGGTTATTTTACCTTGCTTGTTAAGTCAATAAATGGATCTGAGCAATGGCCACGAACAAGTAAAATGCTGGTGACCCCTCTGGACGTCGTCTTGTACTCTGCGAGCATAGTACAGCCACGTGATGCAGACGGGCTCAGCATGTGATATTCTGCACGGAACATTAACTTTTAACAAGTACTGAAAGTATGACCAATGTAACTAAAAGTGGCTTCCCTGTTGGCTCATCTTGACTCACAATGAAACATCCCTGCTCCCTCCCTCCCTCCCTGCCTTTCCCCGTTTTCTGTCTCCCCCTGGTGACCCCTTCTGGCACTGCACTTCCGTATGTAGGCTCTGGCTCAGGCCATAAAGGAGGCTAAAGAACAGCATCCTGACATGTCAGTGACCAAAGTAGTGGTACATAAAGAGACAGAGATCACGCCAGAGGAGGGGGAGGACTGACCCAGGTAAGACAACAAGGTCCCAGTCCTGGTCCCGTCCCTGTCCCGTTTTAGTCAGTCTGGTTTTGATGTGGTCGGACTGTTATTTTTTTTGTTTTTTTTTCAAGCTGATCTCCATTGTCGGGCATGCTGCTTTCCCCCCGTCGGCACTTCTTCTCACGGGTACAGACGGCCCTGCTTCTGTCGCGCTCGCAGCTAATGCATCATGCTCTGGTGTTTGTACGCACACATGCACGCACATCGGATAGTACGGTCTCTACTCGTAATGGCCGAGTGGCTTTAAACCACTTCGATGCTCATGCAAGCTCTTGTAATAATTTGACTGCAACACCCCCCTCTGCTGGAAAGAAACAGTCCTATCGTTAACGAGAGAGGGCCGCGGTGTGTACTGAACATGCAACACAGACCTCTCCCCCCCCCCCCCCCCCCATTTTTGTGATGACAATTGGTGTTGTTGCAGCATTGTGTTGTACAAACACGTATACATCGTGATTTCGACATGTGCAGCCTCACAAAGCGCAGCAGCGATGAGCGAGTAAATACCGGCCAAACCGGCTTGTCCTCAGTGAGTTTCAGAGAGGGAACCCGCACTGAAATCTGATCCTGAGTCAACAGATCTGCTTTAGTCTACTTTCTACTCAGTCTTTACCAGACAAAGCATTTACTATAACTTCTAATCGCTTTGTGAACAACCACTTGTGTGTGTGTGTGTATCTTTGCATTAGCAAACACAATGCTCAAACACACAAACCGTAGCGCATTTTAATGTACCTTTTTATAATCTGAATCCTGACCTTCTCCTCGATTGCGACCTCCACAAATGCAGCCATTTGTGTTGCGAGTTGTCCGCTGGCAGCATGTTGAGGGGGAACCTCTCTCTGCACCGCAGCACGCCGTCGTCACAACAGTCGTTTTTTCTGCTCTCCACCGTTTTTAATCTGGAAAACCTGCAACGGTCCGTTTTCATTCTTATTCACAAGCTTTTGGCTGAACCGATCCCAAGGCGCAGGGTTCGGGACGAGGAGCGTGCATGTGTGAGCACGCGTGACTCACCAGATGGGAATGCTTGGCTTTGTTTCTACGGCCTTGCCACCAGTCCTTTTTGTGTGTGTTTTAACATTGGTGTGTCCAAGCTGCTGAGTAGCCCAATTACTAAAGGTTTCTTCTGTTGTTTCTTTGGATGCTTGCCTCTTTCCACTCTAAATACACACAGCGTGTTTGGGCCAAACAGGAAAATGGGTCAGAAATTCAAAGCATCAGTCTAAAAAACACACACACACACACACCTCGCTTTATCCACCACACGTCTTCAGCCATGTTAGATTTAGCCCATTAGATAATAATGTTCAGTATTGTTTCTGCCTCGTTGTCCTGTATATTCTAACCCCTATTAATAACTCATATTTAATGAATGACCCAAACTCATCATAATATCTGTCTGCTTTTGAATTTAACACATTAACTACATGTGTAATTGTTCTAAAAGAAAAGGAAGATACGGTTTTACTGAAAGAGGGCCTCTCTTCAGAAGCCGTTTCTTCACATGTCCTCCTCCCTTTGCAGAGAGCCGGATGTGATTTTTAAGCACAACATACTGTAGGAATGTCAATGAAATCCAATTGGTACAGATAAGAGAGTGATGGGTTTCAGGGAGGCCACCAGCCCGAGAAGGGTTCGGGGGAATCGGTTTGATGTGGTTAGAAAGCGAGCTACAGCCAGGATGTACCCAAGGAGCCTGTGTGTATCTGTGTGGTTGTGTGCTTTTCTGTGCAACTGCAGTCGCCTAGTGCATCTAATTTATGGTGTTTAAAACTAAATCAATCCATTGAGTGGGCTCATATTGTGTCTAACTGGGTGCTCTGCGGCGCTGAAGGTTCAATAATGGGATTGAATAAGCCCCATGTTGTAATTTATGTACTAACTGCTGTGTTTTTTTTTGTTTTTCTTCCCTCCCCTGTCCTTTCAGGATTGAAAAACACGAGGGCTGTTTTTCTCTTCAACCGCCCACAACCCAACATCCAGAACTCCACATATTACTCCGGGACTCTCAGACGACTAGAAAGGCTCCTGCTCTCCAGTCAACCCTCACCTGCAAATTAAAAAAAAAAAAACACCTTGCATGGGAAGGACGCAATGTTGCATTATCATACAAATGGCAAAATTATACTTTATACTTTTAAGTGGTTATCGACCCGCACGCCGAATCTCTGCGTGCGCAGCAAGCAAACCCCCCCCCCCCCCGTTTGCTGACACACTGCCTTACGACTCTCAATGCATTTCTATGATTACCGAGAATACATAGCAACGTTTTTATTGATGAAATGAAGCCATCACTCCAGAACACGTAGCCCGCTGCACACGTTTAGGGGAGCATCCGCTGGTTTAACCTCACTCCGACCCGCCGATCAGCTGCCGCACATCAACGCTAATCATCTCTCACACCTGATTTTCTTCTTTTTTTTTGTGTCATGTCTACTTGAATTGCATTTCTCTTTTTTTTAAGACTATTTTAGGGGTTTTTATCGTGTGTTTAATGATCGTCAATTTGATTCCACCAAGAAGGTGTGTTTTTAAGGAATAGCGTTTCTTTTCTTCTTTTCTTCCCGTTTGAATGCCCCTCCGCTGGCTCTGAATGTTCTCTCCCGAGCGGAGGGTCAAGTGCAGGGTTCGTCCAGGGCTCAGGACGCCGAGCTCTGCTCAGATTAGATGCAAAGCCAAGAGAGCTCTGTCAACCCCCCCTACACCCCCCCACCCTGAACATGTCAACTATATGCCTCCGTCATCTGTTCCACTCTATCTGAATAACCGAGTATTGTTCGTGTACCAGCCATGTTTTCCTCAAAAAGGTGAAATAAAAGTGGCAAATGCATTTGTTTCAATCTTTTTTTTTTTTTTTTTCTCAAATATGTTTGCTCACCGTTGGACGCATTGATTGAGAGTTCATGTATTTTAACGCTGATAAATACTTTGTCAAAGTTAGGAGTTTTTAGGCTCTTGTTTGTTGGTTTCCAGAAATAATTTGACTCTTAAATATATTAATTTCTAATTCTATTTTTTTTTTTTTTTTTTTTCGTCGAATTGAAAAAGAAAGTACAAATAAGGGCTCAGGAACAGGCCTATTTCAAGGAGCCATAGCAGATTTCATATTCCCGGGCAGTAAAATATCCTGTTACTCAAATCTTCAAGCTTAAACAATTACAAACAAACACACAGATGGCAGGTGGTTGGATCCATAAATTGTAGTCGATCTGTGATTAATCAAACCAAATGTTTGAAACACTGAAAGAACCGCCCGCGGGGTAATTAAGACGGGATTTTTAGAGCCAAGTGTAATTACGTTGCACGCACGCAAGCTTCTGAAGCTCCGCCCGCTGTGAACGTGCGCGTGAGCCAAAGAGAAACAAAAGAAGAGAGCTCTCACTCTGATTCTGCTGCTACATGCGATGGGGGTCAACGAATCGATGGAGGACAAGTACGTCTTTTTATTTTTTTTATTTGTCAAATGTTTTTTCCACGAATAATCGGCCTTTGTTTTATTGACTGAACAATATCTAACTAATGGAAAGCAATAAAACGTACTGCAAACAAAAAGCAATGAAGTGCAATAAAACGAAAATCAATTACTGGGATACTTCTCAGTCAGGGCAATGGTCAAGTATGAGTGTGTAATATATATAATGTGTGCGTGTGTGTACAAAAAAAGATAGAAATAGACAAACAGCTAAAACAAAGTGAAGCTGTATAATAAAGGTACACGCACACTTAAATGTATGTAGCTGAAAAAAGAGATTTATTTCGAAAGGAACAACACACAATGTCTGTCTACAATTCAAATACAAAGAAGTAAAGGGAAAAATACATAATCCAAGAGAAATGGTTGTAGTAACAGTTTAAGTATGAAGTAAAAGAATGCCATACAATATAAAAATATGAATGTTCAAACCAAATGAACGGGTCAAAGGGTAATAGGAAATGGCAAATAGTTCTGTATTCATAATATCAAATCTTTCATGCCAGTGTGTACCATTAACTCCAAATGATTATGTCCATTGTATTGCACGTAATGCACCACTCTATCAGATAGAACCAATTTTCTGTTTTATGTAGTATGCACACCCAGAGATTTTGATGTTACATTGGCGCAGAACAACAAACATTAGATAGTAGCAACCAGAAATATTTCATTTACTTGCCTTTAAATGAGTGCCATTTAAGGACACTCATTAGGTCACACGTTTTCTCCACTGTAGGGCACTATAGAGGGCACTTTATTACGTTACCGTTTTGTAATGGCACCTCAAAGAGCACTTAGTCTTGTTTGATCTACCATAGTGGGATCCAAGTACTTTGGCCGTGTACGTGTTTCTTTCCTTGCTTTCTTTTTAAATAAACAGCATTTGTTTTGTACAGATTTGACCCACCTCGTAAAAATTGCAATTTCTCGATTAAGAAATATGCTCATTTTATGTTTGCCGAACGCCGCCAGAAGCGCGAGCCCTCCTCTCGTGCGGAGACGATCTCCGCTGCAGTACCCTCTCCGGTGCTGTAGGGGGCGGCAGAGCAGCGCGTCGTTTCCTGTGAAGCCCGATAGTCACAACAAGAGGAGGAAGAGGAAAAAACGACAGCTCTGGACCGTCGTCGACCGCCTTGCGTGACAACACAAGGATCGCGTTCCGGGCTTTCAGGTATCAACATTTCGTACTTTTGTCCCCGAACGAAGCGGGAAAGCACGCGGCGGGTTTTTAATCTCAGCCGTTAGTTGGCCCGCGCGTAGCCGCGTGTTTTCCTGCCGGCTCGTGAACTGCTTTTTTTTTTTTCTTTTTTTTTTCTTTTTTTTTAAAGGCACCAGGAACATGCCAATGGAGGCTCGCGGACCAAGATGGCTGGGCGCAGTGAAATGTGAAATATTCCTGCTCAGGTTCTCCTTTTTCTGCACGCCTTTCGCGACTGTCACGCGAACTCTGCGGCCGAAACGCGTGGCTTAAGTTAAGCGGAGTCCGTCTGTTTGTTTCTGTTTGCGTTTAGATCATTTTACAGGCGCTACTGCGGCTTTTACTGCTGCCAGGCCCATCGTGTGTGGGTTTTTTTTTTTTTTTTTTTAAACAAGCATTTCTGCATGATTGATTCACCTACTTCTGTTTACTCTCTGCAGTTCTATCGGTCGTCCGTCAAAAGAAAGCGATACAAACGTTAGTTTGCAAGTTACTGCGATAATCCCGTGTGAATGTTTTGCCCCTGAATGCACCCTTTATGCATTATCGTAAGAAGCATGCAAGTATTGGAGCTCCACCCCTCTGCTCGTGCAGGTTACGTGCATGCCCTACTTCTCGTGCAACGCAACAACATTTGACTGTTTACGTTTGTTTCCTCTGCAGGTAGCTCCGATTTGACCTGCAACATGTCTGATTTACTGAGATATATCGACTATGATCACAAAGCCACCTTTTTGAAGATGCTCAACCAGCAGAGGATGGAAGGCGAGCACTGTGACGTGGTGGTGGTGGTGGAGAACATCGAGTTCAGGGCCCACCGCTGTGTCTTGGCGGCCTGCAGCAACTACTTCAAAAAGCTCTTTAAGAAACAGAGCGAGGAGGACAACTCCATCGTGGAGCTGGACTTCATTCGCTCGGACATCTTCGAGGAGGTGCTCAACTACATGTACACAGCCAGGCTCGCCGTGAGGAAGAAGGACATCAACATGATGATGTCCTCCGGCCAGATCCTGGGCATCAACTTCTTGGACAACCTGTGCACCCAGAAGCGTGAGCTGACCAACATGAAGACCCGGGAGAACCAGGCTCCGGGTGACCACGGGCTGCGAGCTCAGGACGCCATCCTGAAGGAGCTGGCCATGGAGGAGGTGCGGAAAAACAGCTTCTATGACCAGGGGATGGAGGGTATGGGGCCCGGCGGCTCTCACGTGTCTCAGCCGCACAACTACAACACCAACATGGGCAAAGACCCCCACAGCCACGGCTGGGGCTCCTCGTCCTCCAGCGACATGAAGCTGGAGTACCTGCTGTACGGCCACCGCGACCACGGCTCCTGTCAGAGCACCGGCGCCAAAACCCTGGATCACAACGCCAAAAAGGAGCGCCTGCTCACCGCCAACCGCCCCTACGCCTGCGAGCACTGCCCCAAAGCCTTCACCACCGCCGCCCACCTCAAGGAGCACCTAAAGATCCACTCCGGCTTCAAGCCCCACCGCTGCATCGTGTGCGGCAAGGCCTTCATCCGGGGGCCCGACCTGAAGCGGCACGAGCGGGTCCACAGCAACGAGCGGCCCTTCGGGTGCCAGATATGCGAAAAGGCCTTCAAGCACAAGTCCCACCTGAAGGACCACGAGCGGCAGCACCGGGGCGAGCGGCCGTTCAACTGCGGCTCCTGCGAAAAGGCCTTCATCAAGGCGTCGGACCTGAAGCGCCACTGGAACACCATGCACAGCGGCAACCCCCGCAGACAGATGTCCCTGTCCCCCGCCGCCTCCCAGCACGGCCAGGCAGAGGCCGCCGACCAGAGAGACTGGAAACTGGAGACCGGGCCACACTCGCATAACTCGGGGGACTGCTGAGCCGCTGCTGGTCCGCATGCGTCCAACAGCATTCATTAGAAAAGAAAAAGAATAAACGTATACACACATACTGACGCAACCACAAAACCCTGTGACAGGCCGACGGCCTGACGTCACGCGGACGATGATCGGAGTGAGTAACGAGAGACCATAGCATGTTCATGAGACTGTGGGGGCTGTATTAATATTATTGTTATTATTCAGAAGAGTTATGTCAAAACCATGTTTTCTTTCCACCTGTAAAATCATGTAAATGTTTAGTCCACTCTACTATACGTATATTTTTCACAAAGCGTTGTTGCTATGTAGATTGGGGGTTCTCATAACATTAATTCTCTTTTACTTTTTACGGGATATGTAACATTTAAATGTTTGTTTAACCTTTACTGGATTTTTACGGAGATGAAAGAGAGAAACCGAATGGGAGGGTTTGGGGGGGGGGGGGGGGGGGGGGGGGGGGGGGGGGGGGCAGGGAGATTCTTTCTGCATAACATTTGTTGCATAGAGTATATTCATGTGGATGTTTTTAATGGATGTGTTTAGTTGTATTGATTGATATTACACTGTAAGAGTAAGAGTCACCATTTTGCATTTGATGCAGATGATACCAAAGTCTTGGGCATGTGACGGATTGTCTTCGCAGACTCTCCCGCCCAAGCAACCGGCTAACTAGATTTACTGTTATACAGTATAACTGTCATCCAGCTATCAACAGTTAATGATAGATGTCTGTATATACTGTAGCTTAGTTCGTTGCACAATTAGAGTACACAGTAATGAAATATGCACATATAACATTGTCCTACTCCTACACTTTGACAATAAACACCATTTGCTGTGTTTTATTGTCTTTTGCAAAGTTTGGTTTTTGTTGAGATTATTTTGGCTCTCAAGTCTCTTGTTTTGTCAGAGGGAGGTTACGTGCCACTCCCAGAACAACGCAAACACCTGAAAACTGGCTCTCGGATTTGAAAGATTATTCTGTCACGACGCAACGGTCAGAGTCCGCTGAGCGCACAATGGTGTCTCGTGGAGGTCGCAGGTCAGAGATAGCGCTCTTCTGCAGTTGCCACGTCGGTGAAATTGGTCAAAACGTCAAAGTGTTGGGTTTGTTGTGGTTGTAGCAAAAAGCTTTGTGGACCGTAGGTTCCCTTCTTTGAGGACTTGGAAAGTGTTTAACAAAACTGAAAGTTCCACTTTTCTGTTACATAAGACATGTTTAAGGTTCAGACAAACTAGGTGAGGGGAGCTGCAGGTGAGCAGCAGACTTATTCACTCCTGATTTGGAAGACGTGTGTTTTGCTAAGAGAACAGCAAATCTGTACCTGGGACTCCAACATGATGACCATGGCTGCTGTTTTTGATTATTTTCCTTACCGATTATCCTGCAGATCGCTTCCTCGATTAATCGTTTGGTCCATGAAATGTCCACCTGGGCTCACCAGACCCAGAGGTGAGATCTTCAAAGGTTCGGTTGCGTCCGACCTTGTGTAAATAATATATTTAGGTTACAGTGATGTGACTCAGACGAGCAGCGGAGAAACCGACACAATTTGTTCGCCTCCAAAGCTCTTGTACAATTATTAAAGCAGTTGCTATTAAATCTAAGCTGACCACATGTTTTTCTTTTAGTCATGTGAAAGTACACTGAATATCTTTCTGCTCTTTGTCTCCGACCAAAAAAAAAAAAAAAACGTACCTCCCAGTGTTTTGTGGGTAAAAGACCTCAGCACACACACACACACACACACACACACAAAAAAAGACAAAACCATCTCTCTCATACTCTGCCTGCGACACTAGATGGTGCCCTGCTCATAGCGATTGACCCGTCTCAGCCCAATCTGACCTGCTCGTGCTGACCGCCCCCCCCCCCCCCCCCTCCCTACAATAAACCGTAGGACAGGAGAGGGGCGGGCTCATCATTGGAAGCTGCTGCAGAAACGCACATCTGCTGGCTTTGTGAAATGCGTATGCTCTCTCTCACCTCGGTGTTTTCCATATATTTACATCTGACTCCAGCGGCCCGGAGCAGCATCAGATTGGGGGGTGGGGGGGGGGGGGGGCATTCACAGTCCCTGCTCAGTTTGCACAGGGCCATGCCTATTTATGAGCGTTTGACCACACGGTGGCCGGTGGGAGGGGCCTCACGGATCTCCAGAGGGATTTATTCTCAACTGTCAACGGAGGAAGTCTTTGATCTTCTGACATTAGGTGGAAAACTGACGTTAGCGTCTAAAGGAAAAGGCGGGCCTTACCTCTCTGATGCCCAGGGTGTGTGTGTGTGTGTGTGTGTGTGTGTGTGTGTGTGTGTGTGTGTGTGTGTGTGTGTGTGAGAGAATAAGTGCATCAAAGCCAATGAATGATGTGGTTTTGCATTTCTTTGTTGCGCTGATTGGCCCCGAGTGTGTGTCCCATTTTGTCCTTTCTGCCTCTTGTGTGTATTTGTGGAGGTCTGACCTGCAATGTGTGTATGATTTACTCTTTGTCGGTGTGTGTGTGTGTGCGTGCCAAGGGATTTAGGTGATCTAGGCTTATTGTGTTTGTATGTATGAGCCAAAGCCTGGGCCTAAGTGCATTTATATGTGTGTGCACGCATGTGCGAGTGTGTATGCATGTGTAATGACTTGGGAGGGGGGTTGGTGGAGAGCGTGTGAGAGTGCGTTCACGCACGTCTATGTGCTCGCATCGCATAGTTTTTATGTGTTGCTGTGCGCTGCGTCCATCTATAATGAGTTCTGTGTGTGCACACGCACGCACGTCCGTGTGTGAGTGACAGGCAGTGAGCGAATGTGCATTCATGCGTGTGCCCCTCTGCGTGTGCTCATCCGTGCTTGTGCGTGAGGATTGTGCATCAGTAGGAGGAGGTTTTGTGTGTGTGTGTGTGTGTGTGTGTGTGTGTGTGTCGGGGCCTGTATTTGTTTTTATGTATGCATGAGCTTGCGTGCGTGTGTGTGTGTGTGTGTGTGCATGCAAATGCACACATCATCACTATTAAGGGAATTTACGTGTCAGCAGGCTGAATTATATAATGCAGGTACTCACATGAATGAATATCTGTGTGTGTGTGTGTGTGTGTGTGTGTGTGTGTGTGTGTGTGTGTGTGTGTGTGTGTGTGTGGTATACATTAGCATTGTGGGTGCTGTGCATTCAGATTCATGTCTGCATAACTTTATGTGGCTTTCTGTGTGTGTTTTGTTCTCTCTTCAGCTTTGGTTTATGTGTGTGGGCGCAAGTGCACGGGTGTGTGCGTGCGTGAGTGTGTGTTTGCCTGTGTGTGTATTTGTGTACAGTGAACACCCGGTTTCCATTACCCCGGCCCGGCGTGGTTCCCTCGGGCGGACCACAAACCTCCTGTCTCCACTCTGGCTCCACCCAGCGCTGCCACAGGCTTCCCAGAAAAGAACAGCGTCTAATTAAAAAAAAGAAAAAAAGTTTAATTACATTCATCTCATCTCTCTCTCTCTCTCTCTCTCTCACACACACACACACACACACACACACACACACACACACACACTGGGAGAGTAAAACAACTGTATACAAACAATTCCATGTGATAAATGGACTTGAAAGGAAAAGCCAGCAGTTTTTTCTGCCCAAAGCAGAATGGCTTTTAATCAGAGCTGCTGACATTCATGAGCATCACGGCCTCCTGTGATGTCGTCTCCCACTCGAGCAACATCTGGATCATCTGCCGTCTTAAGGACTTTTTCTTTCCCCCCGACGTCTTTTCATGGGACATTTTATACCTTTGATCTGAAAAACCCAAAATGCATTAATCCCCTTCCAGCGGTGCGTCTCCAGTTACTGTACAAACACTGGGGTTATTAAACTGATCTACAGGGCAGCGCTTCCACAACGACACGACGATGAAGTGACACTCGATCAGAGCCAACGTCCCGTTAAGGAGGATCTGTGAGGAATGTCACGAGAGGGGGGGGGGGCGGTTCACTCATCACCGGTGGACACAGGAGCTCCTATCTGACCAGCGTCTTCCTTTCCCATGACACCACATGGAGGCAGGTATATTAAACGTGACCCCGTGTGGGACAAGGCGCGTCTTTTTTGACCTGCCGGGTCAGATCGTGTGTGTGTGTGTGTGTGTGTGTGTGTGTGTGTGTGGGGTGAGGTGGGGGGGGCTTATCGGAGGCATCTCTGCAGATGCCCAGGAAAGGCTGCGATCGGCCTGCAGGAGTCTTTGTTCACGGGGAAGGAGCAGATGCTGCAGCTGAGAGATTACCATCACATCACTCCTCAGTGGGGAGTCCGGGTCTCCTTCCCTTCTCCCTACTGCGCTCCCCCCCCCCCCATTTTATCTATCTGGTACTCCTCTTATCTCCGTCTTTAGCCCTTTTTTCCTCTACATCCTTTCCTTCTTCCTCATCTCTCCTTCCTTCTCCCCTGCTGTCCTCCCTTGTTTTCTCTCACCATCCCTCAGCCCATGTTTCCTAACTTTCCTTGTCATCTCTCCTCAACGTTCCTATCCTTTCTTTTTTCCCCACTCTGCTCTTCCCTCATTTACGTCCTTGTTTCTTTCCTATCCTTCCTTATTGTCTCCTCTGCTCTGTCCTTTTCTTGTCCATCTATTTTTCTTGATTCTTATCTCGACTCTGACCTCTTCCTTTATTTCTCCTTCCTTTCATTCCTCCTCCTGTCATCCTCTGTCAACTTGCCTCTGTTCTTTCCTGTCCTCCCCTAACCTTTCACATGCTTCCTTATTCTCTAACCTCCCCCTCCCGCTCTTTCCCCCCCCCCCTTTTCCTCCCTTCTCTCCACACTGTGTTCCCCACTAGCTCTCCTCCCCTCATCTTGTCCCATCACCTCCTCCCCCAGCCTCCCTCCATCTCTCCCCTGCTTCTCTGCTCCTCACCACCAGGCAGATAACAACTGAGCGCTGTCTTTGGTCGGACACAGTCCACAGTGTTCTCCTCGCTCCCCTTCCTCCTCCTCCTCCTCCTCCTCCTCCTCCTCCTCCTCCTCCTCCTCCTCCTCTGCTGTTATCGGTCTCAGGCATGGAGGTCTCACTCTAATGAAATTCCCTCAGTGATCACACAGACGGATCTAAAGGCAACATTTCTTTGGAGAGCACATCTGGCTGAGGGCATGAAAAGGAACAGCGACTGTAATCTGATTATAAAAACATGTTGTCTGTATTCTGCCCCAACCTGGAATTTGTTACTCAATCAAACACGTGGCGGATAACAATAAAAAAATGTTTTTGAAAGACCGCTGATACCAGTCGAGTTTACCGTTAAAACCTAAAGAATGAACAGGCCAGCGGAAGGAAAAAGTATACCGTTGTGAACATATCGATTATATGAATGGAAGCCAAACTAAACATGCAAAGCTCATTTCATTTTTCTTTATTTCCTTCTAAAAAAGAGCTAAAGCTGTCCGACTGAATCCGTGATGAATCAACCAATGATGCAACTCGAGTGACCTCACACAGCTGTGTACGATCCATGTGATTTATTTGTGTGCCTTCAGCAGCTGTTCGGATCAATGAGTGTTATTATTTGTTATTGTTAGTGTGTTATTTGATTAAAAGGTGCCGCATCTATTTCTGTCCGCTCTGGTCTTTCGGGGGCCGGGGGCCTCATGAGAGGGGCCTCTGTTTTCGTCTGGCGGACACTCAGACCGCAGGACCCTCAACGGGCTGTAATTCGAGGAATGTGTCTTTGGATAAGAAAAGACGTGCTTTTTTTATTTAATAAAAAAAGAAATCATAGAAATGATGATTGCAATCAAATAAAAAAAGCCTCAGACCTATTTAACTTTTATTCAACCACAACATTTTTCTTTCTCAAAGGGAGCTTTTGTGGCATGGGAACATGCTTAAACCTGATCTATCAGCGACAAAGGGTCCTAAACAGAGCTATGACCTGTGAATGTCACATTAGTTCAACTTTCATGTTTCAGTGGGATAATGGCTTATTTCTTAAGGATTCACATGATCTGTCCGAGCTCCACTTTGGTAAACCGTACCCCTGCTTGAAGAAGAGATGCCCCCCCCCCCCCCCCCCCCTTTTCACCCCCCCCCCCTACCTTGTGGCTTATAGACAGTCTATGGACGGCATTGCTGCAAAGTGCTGCTTCATCTTGCTAAAGCATTTAAAGTCAATAAGAAAATATAAAACTCCATGTGGTTTTCATTTGCCTTAATTTCAAAGAAGAGAACAATATGTGCATATATTTTCATTAGCATCAGCGCTGCGTTTTAATTAAACGCTTTGTAGAGCTTGCTCTGGAGATGTAGCATATAAACATCCTCCACATCGAGTCTTTGAATCACAGAATATAACCTCTGTTTGACACATGATTGCTGGCAAATGTTGAGAATTAAAGAAAAAAAAGAAACACAGTGATGATGGCTTAACACGCTTAACAAAAATACCGGCAACACAAGTCCGGAGATCATATAAAGATCCCCCTCAGGGTGTCCCCTCTCGTCCCACACGGAGCGGCCAAAAGGAAACGTCTTCATTTGCCGCTCCGCTGAATGATTGAAATACAACAAAAGGCAGCGGAAAGACATGAGCAGTTGTTACGTGCACACACTTAATAATAATGATCCAAAGCCACACGTATCACCATCCAACCACAAGTTCCCTTTGAGCCTTTTACACTTAGAGAGTGAAACGAGGATGAAAGGTGGACATTTCTCGGCCTTATTCCCACACTATAAGATTACAAACCGGGGCTTAAGGGGCCGGCGTTGCATGTGCCTTCGGAGGGTCACACAGCTCAAGTGCCAAAATCCAACGTGGTGCCATAAACACCTCGCAGGGAGAAGGTCTTTGCTGGTTGAAAAGGGGACAGGTGGCGTGACAATGACGGTACCACTAGGCCGACATGGGGGGGGCCTTGTCTTTGTTGTGCAGTTTATTATCGTAAATATAAACTGTTGGGAGATATATTTATAATTTGTTAAATGTTCTTTGTTTCGGATTCTGATTGGCTCAGGTTTGCACATCCGGCAAGACCCTAAAAGTGAAGCTAATGCGTCTCCAAAGCAATAAAACAAAGGGACATTGGGGGGGGGGGGGGGGGTGAATGTAAACAGGAATACGTCGCTTACTCCAATTCCAGACACACACACATGTGTGTGCGCATGCCTCTCCCTGTAGTGTGCATACACCTATGACACGGCCCTGTTGGCTGCTAGGGGGGGGGCTTTCTGAAAGGTTAAATACACTCGGATGATTAAATGGGTCCGGCGGTGAATCATTTACCAGCTCGATAAAAACTTATTGCGAGTTGAGGGCGGCGTCGTCCCCGTGTCCACCGCGTCGAGGACTTTCTGTTCACGGTCAACCCTCTCACGACTCGCACAGGCGGGATGTGAGACACAATGGCCCCTTCTCCCCCCCCCCCCACGGTAAGCTGAAGGAAGCGGGCCGTGCCGAGATGAATCAGCGTTATCTCTTTTTGACTCAGACACTGACAGATGAGTTTGTGTCACAAGGAGAGGCTGCTCGTTAACACTAGATCGAAGACGTTAATGATTGACTGGGTCTTTAATTATTATTCTATTAGCTCTCTTATCAACCGGCTCTCATCCATCGCTGTCTGTTTGCTGTAGTCTGGCACTGGCAGTTGGTTTTCGTTGAACCTTCTGTTGCCATTAGCAACAATGCTGGAAAAACCCCGTAGCAGGTAAACAGTGGAAGTAATAATTAAAAGAATAATTCACTTATTATGTCCATATCTCTACAGGTGTCAAATAGTTTTTGTCCTTTAAGGGTTTTTCAGGTAATGAGCAGTTTTTTTATGTGGTAAGAAGCTACATACTAAAGAAATAGTCCCTATGAAAAAGCAGCCGCAGCCCTAACATGCTTTTCATTAGTCAAAAATGCCACTTGAGAAACCATTTTATGGCAGCAAACCACTATTGTTAAGTAATATTTGCTTTTATCGATATTGTGATTTTTAGTGGATTTGATAAAATAACTCTGGCCAGACACAATCAAGAAGCTGAGTTTTGGTCAAGGGGCTTGGAAAAAGTAAGGCCCACTCCCATCTGCGGGTTGCTGGTTCCCATTTAAGCAGCCGACTAATGAGAAGCATTCCTGCGTGAGAGAGGACGGCCGGTCTGCTAGTCCTTCAATTTGTGAGCTTTGTACCTTTGATTTTGGCTTCCCCCCTAATCACCCTACTCCACTGTGTGTGCATCTGTGTGTGTGTGTGTGTGTGTCTCTGTGTGTGTCTTCAGGGGCAGGCCATGTGGTGCTGGATGCTATCTGCTAGAAATCGCTGGTGCAGAGGATGAAATGTGATAGGCCGAGTTTTTCTTTTTTCTTCTTTGCCTGTTTCCCACACAGAGGAATGCAGGCGGTTTGGTTGCTGCTCCGCCGCACCACATCGAGAGAGAGAGGGAGAGAAACCTCACTTCATGCACATGTCCCTACGCATATCCTACTTATACTTGACATTTTGGTTGTCTTTGGAAATTTTGAGGTGCCAATAATGCCATTTCCAAGGTGGGAGATATATATATAGAGATATATATATATAGAGAGAGAGATATATATTACATAAAGTAATCCACCTTCTCATTTTCCACTCTCTCAAAATATCACTTTCCCCAAACCGGCTGTGTTTCCTTTTATTGTCACTATGAAAATATCCTACATTTCCCAGAATTCCCGTTGCTCACATTCTCACCATGCAGCTGTGGGACACAGGTGTTTTGTTTTCAATCGAGTCACGCTGGAAGATCTCAAACACCACCCATTTCTTCGTGGCTGCACTGCATGTCGGTCAACGATGTTTTATACATCAGTTTCTTCACAACAAGAGTCTAAAGAAGCTGGTTGTGTTTGGACCTAAAGGACTGACAGAAAAAACCTGCTCTCAAGACTACTCAACAATAATCTCACCTAAACATCCATGTAGAAGATTCCCTGGAGGCAACAGTCACTACGGTTTGTATCTTGTCACAACAGCGTCTACCTGCATAAAGAAACATCTGGGCTTGTTTGTTCAGCATCTGCCGGAGGAGAAGGACCGATCCCAGACATGTGAAGGTAGATTCGTCAGCTAAAAGATGACCCGAGGCGTTGCTTCATTCAGACCTTTGACTGTGGTTCTGCTTTGTTTAGTGGAAGGTATTATGACATTAGGAAAGCATTTCAGGCCTGAGCCTGTGTGTGCGGGTGTTTCTCAAGTTTTACTTTTTATTATTAACTCTGCAATTGCATTAAAACAAGGAGGAGTTTTTTTTTTTACTTTTTGGGCTGCCACCAGTAGGGTTTGTTTGTGTTACCGAGAGAGATCAATATTTACTATCTTATCTAGTTTTGATGTCGCTATTTGTCTGTTTCTCTACTAAATGCTCCACATCGTTGCCCACATAGTCTCTAAAGTTGTCTGTTGGCTGATTACAGGAACATTATGAACCAAACGGTGAACCTGCAATGTGTTCAAATGCTAAAATGTTGCAGCTGTTGGACGAAAATGACCTATGAGTTCACTAAAGTGAACATATTTATGTCATCATTGGATTGGGTTAATTTTTAGAAAAAAGAACAAAAGAAGCCGTAAATCACATCAAGAGACAAACTTCACATTTGATTTTAGTCCTTGACGAATAGCTTTACTTTTACTACTATGATGGATTGGTCATCAAAGTTAAATACACTTTTCTACTGAGGTCATGGCATAACATGACATCGGCCTCCACAACTTCCAGATGACTCACGCGGCTTCACCAACAACATTTACCAGAGAGTTTTAACAGTCTTTTGGGTCCGGTGGGGGGGGGGGGGGGGGGGGGGGCTCACTGTGCGGAGGGACAGCCGGCCGAGCAGGACTCGTGAGGGCGGAACAGATGCACACGATTAACTCAGGCTACTTCAGATTAGTCACCTTTTGAAGTTTTGAAGTCCCTTCTTTTTTTTTTTGCGACATTTTCTTTTGGAAACCAGCGATGCTTTGTAACTCGAGAGAGAGGGGAGGGCTGAGTGAGCTGGGAGGGAGTGGGGTCAGGGACTGGGAGGGGGGGGGGGGGGGGGAGTTTGGCGTGGAGCTCTTTTTGGGTGGTCCGCCCCAGAATGATGAATGCTGAGTTTGCCTCGAGCTCGTGTGGATGGCTTTCTCGCCACCTCACCACCTCCAAACGCGCGTGATTCGTAAAAAATGTATTTTCAACCAGTCAATTTGACATGATTCACACTGAGCAAATACAGTCGGAGCTTCTCTTTGCTTTAGAATCTTCCAAATGTATTGTCAGTATTGATTCCAAAAAAGCAACAAGTCAAAAGACTTTTAAAAGAATTTTTTATGAACTATTGATGAACCTTATTCATTATTTAATCAGCTGTTGTGTAGTTTTAGAAAGCATATCATAGTGGATCATGTGTGGAAAAACCACCTGACGACAGCTTGAACGCTGGTTACTATTTGACTACACTGTGTGTTGGCTTCGTGTGGAACAGTGAAGCTTTTAGTGCACAGTGATTCGGATGGCTACTGTTAAATATTAACCATCACTAACATTTCTATGATAAAAAAAAATCTTTTGAGGGGAGGTAGAATGTGATGAGATTTTAATCTACTTAACAATCTTTAAGCATTGATCTTTCATTAAAACAGAATCGAGACTGGCCTAATGTAAACCTATGCAAACCCAATGTGTTGTCCATTAACTATTGATACTGTGAAATGACAACAGCTAAATATATATTTCTCAGTGTGTCACAAGAATCAGGCTTGAAAATCTCTAAGGAGTTTACCTTGACAATAATAAAAGATTTCAGGACATTTTATAATCTAAATGATTAATGTTTTGCGTTACATGTGTTTTTGCTTGAACCCGTATCTACACAGATAGCAGGAGAAGCAGAGCAGGCGGCTCAGTGACCCATTAGTCAGAGGATTAATATGTGTGCACATGCATCTAACTGATAACCAGGTGAAGATCCTAATTGATGGAGAGTTGTCATCTCTATTCTTTATAAATCGTGTTTCCCTCTAAGCTCAATCACAGGATGCAGCAAAACAATTGAATAAATCAAGTGAAAGTGACGCCCATCCACTGCTACGGGATTATTTGACATTAGCATCAATTGACACATATAACACCAGTACATCAAATGTACATAACCATCCCATACTGGACAGCATAGTGGACTCAGTCAATGTGCTCCTCATTGACCAAGCATGCTTGCATAAATGCTTGATATTCATCAAATAGAAACCAAATGTTTGCAGAGGATTCATTACTTGGCTCAACCCGCCAGCTCGTGTGTGACAGAAAAGGGGAAATCAGTCGCTTATCCTGCTCCGAGCTGCACGCAATCAACAAACAGAAGAATGTAAATCGAATGAAAAGGACGACTGTGGACATCTGAAGCATTACTACTACTACTACTACTACTACTACTAGCCCTTCATTAATTGTGGTAAACAGAAAAATTTAATTCTTTTTGCTTTGCGGTGGTAATTGATCGAGCTGGAAAGGCATTAATCTGAATACGCTTTCAAGTGTAACTGTTTACTAAAATGTGCAGCTGTGCTGCGGGTTCCAGGCGCTCCGACCGATTATGAGGCAAGTGTTCAAGACAGTTTAGATATTGTCCGACGTTTTCCTCCGTCACTCCTCCCATCTGCTTCCAGCCCTCTGAAGGGACCAGACAAGACGGCCCGGGCCAAGAGATGGAGTCAGTGAAATGTTTGAAAATCCATTACCTCACAACTCATCAGTAATGAAGTGTTTGAAAGAGAGCGGGCTCGGAGAGGAGGAAGGGGAGGAATGCGATGGCCTTGAGGCTCTTTGACAAATCCTTTGCAGGTTCCTAATGGCTGTCAGAGTCATGCAACACTTTGGCTTGGTTATTATTAAACTGAAGTCTCGGGCTCGGAGGCACTTTGCTTCATCGCTGTCTTCTAAAGTGACATCCAAATTTGACTCACTATTTCATTTGCAAAGGTGACGGTGACGGAATCACATCTGGACTCTGATAGGCAGACGCTATACCGTAAACCTCCAGCGGTTTTGTAGTGGAAAGTAAATCATTCCCAAATAGTTTCCAAATAACACAAAAGGTAGTGTTAAGGTCTGATATCATATTAGTTTATATTTATCGTAAGAATTCTATGACAAGTTCACACACCTCAAGAGAAAACTATAAAAAGAACCACCCTCTCACTGCAGCAGCTGACGCTCTGGCTCGGATACTGTGATACCATGTGACCGCGGTGTGCAACATTGGTCAAAGGATGAAAGGTGGACCGAATATCTGACCACGGCCCCCCGATGTGAACGCCCTCATTGATCTTTCTCTGGGTGTCTGCTGACTTCTGGCCGACCTTTAACCCTTTCCCAGTCGACGCTGTGACAGGACTGATTAATGCAGACAGTCGATGTTGTCTTTTCGTCGTCATTGAGTCTCTTGCCAGGTCGTTCACTAATGTAGTGTTACCCCACAGGTGTTGCATGGGATGCCATATATCAACCATTATGTCAATAGATCCCCATAAATTCTTTAATAATAGAGATAATGGTTTTTCTTCATTGTCAATTACGGCCAATTTCAAAAGAGGTTTTGTCCTGCTGACAATGTGCACTTATTCCCTAAATGCTCATTACTTATTCATTTGTATTTGCAAAAGTATAATAGTTGCTTGGTAGAGACATAAAGGTTGTTATCAATAATCAACCAAGATGCTGGCTAAGAATAAACAAAGTATTATGCTTAAGATGCTTAAGAGGTTTTGTTACATCCTGGCAACCTAAACGATTTTATAAATTTCTTTTGATAATAAGCATAATTAACCATTAGCCATAAAGATCTTACTATCAACCTATAAACCTTTTATGTAGTAACTTTTCTCATGTTCTTAAATATAAACGACCTTATTAAACTATTTGGTGATTCATCTCTGTCGAGTGGGCCCTGCTGTGAAAGACCTCTTCACACGCCCACTGCCTTCAATGCTCAATGCAGAAAGCCCCTAATAACCCACAGTAGACAATGGCGATTATCTTTTCAATTTGCCCAGGCTCTGGTGTTATGCAAACAAGATGGAGAGGAAAGGAAAAATATCTGGTTAGTGAGACAGCATGGAATTTCTTGAACCCTGAAGAGCAAGATCTGTCAAGATTTAAGTCCTAATGTGCTGCAGCTGATCCTCCCCCCCCCCCCCCCCCCCCCAGCTTCCACGGCCTCATTCCGTCGTTCAATCATACGATTGTAACGGATCCTTAATGGGACACAGACTCCACATTCTCCAAGTCAATAGAGGCCACAAGGACCTTGTCACTTCTCTGATTGAATGAAGAAGAAGGAAAAAAAAGAAGCTTAGTCTTTGTTTCCAATCATGTGTTGAGCAAACGCACAGCGAGCTTAGAACGCAGTATTTAAATATGTTCTCTGGGTCACTGAAGCAGAACCCAACACCTTTACACCACACGTACACACACACACACACCTGAAGACAAAAAGACAGGTGGACCCTCCAAAACTGAGAGATCTCTTTAAACAGTTAAATGACACCAAACATGCAAACAGACATGCGTGCACATACACAGTGACTTACAGGGGAGTTCGACACTGCTTCAGAGGTTGCATTGTTGATCACAAGGTCCCGTGAAGGAAGGACAGGCTTCCGGCCTGTGATCTTGTTGTCGTGGAGACAGCACAGCCCGGTCAAATGGATTAGCTCGGATCCTTTGATCTTTAAAAGGGAAACCACAGCGGATACTTAAATGGGCACCGCTTTGCCATATAAAACAAACCGCAGGCTCAGTTTTGACGTTTTCCTAAACGACTTTTGTCCGACTCGAAGTCGAATGGAAAAAAAACTTGCATTTTTAGTGTCTTAAACTCGTCATCTGGTCGGCTTGGTAACACAAGGATCTGTTTAGGGCAGGAAAC
Organism: Pungitius pungitius; assembly: GCF_949316345.1. Classification (NCBI taxonomy): domain Eukaryota; kingdom Metazoa; phylum Chordata; class Actinopteri; order Perciformes; family Gasterosteidae; genus Pungitius; species Pungitius pungitius. Next base: position 6,317,229 of record NC_084914.1, read on the forward strand.
AGCATATTGAACGAGGTAAACATTAGTGACACGGCCCAAACAAGGAGTCTTTGGCGAGACACGTCAGCCTCCCGACAAGGCTGAAGCCAACAGGAAGAGTGGTCGAACTGCAAATGTTAATGGGAATGTACTACAACGTTGACAGCTAATCTAACTTGAGAACGACATGAATGTATACACTCACCGGCCACTTTATTAGGTACACCTGTCCAACTGCTCGTTAACACTTAATTTCTAAGCAGCCAATCACATGGCGGCAACTCAGTGCATTTCGGCATGTAGACATTGTCAAGACAATCTCCTGCAGTTCAAACCGAGCATCAGTATGGGGAAGAAAGGTGATTTGAGTGACTTTGAACGTGGCATGATTGTTGGTGCCAGAAGGGCTGGTCTGAGTATTTCAGAAACTGCTAATCTACTGGGATTTTCACGCACAACCATCTCTAGGGTTTACAGAGAATGGTCCAAAAAAGAAAAAACATCCAGTGAGCGGCAGTTCTGTGGGCGGAAATGCCTTGTTGATGCCAGAGGTCAGAGGAGAATGGCCAGACTGGTTCGAGCTGATAGAAGGGCAACAGTGACTCAAATAACCACCCGTTACAACCAAGGTGGGCATAAGAGCATCTCTGAACGCACAGTACGTCGAACTTTGAGGCAGATGGGCTACAGCAGCAGAAGACCACACCGGGTGCCACTCCTTTCAGCTAAGAACAGGAAACTGAGGCTACAATTTGCACAAGCTCATCGAAATTGGACAATAGAAGATTGTAAAAACGTTGCCTGGTCTGATGAGTCTCGATTTCTGCTGCGACATTCGGATGGTAGGGTCAGAATTTGGCGTCTACAACATGAAAGCATGGATCCATCCTGCCTTGTATCAACGGTTCAGGCTGGTGGTGGTGGTGTCATGGTGTGGGGAATATTTTCTTGGCACTCTTTGGGCCCCTTGGTACCAATTGAGCATCGTTGCAACGCCACAGCCTACCTGAGTTTTGTTGCTGACCATGTCCATCCCTTTATGACCACAATGTACCCAACTTCTGATGGCTACTTTCAGCAGGATAATGCGCCATGTCATAAAGCTGGAATCATCTCAGACTGGTTTCTTGAACATGACAATGAGTTTGCTGTACTCAAATGGCCTCCACAATCACCAGATCTCAATCCAATAGAGCATCTTTGGGATGTGGTGGAACGGGAGATTCGCATCATGGATGTGCAGCCGACAAATCTGCGGCAACTGTGTGATGCCATCATGTCAATATGGACCAAACTCCCTGAGGAATGCTTCCAGCACCTTGTTGAATCTATGCCACGAAGAATTGAGGCAGTTCTGAAGGCAAAAGGGGGTCCAACCCGTTACTAGCATGGGGTACCTAATAAAGTGGCCGGTGAGTGTATATGTAGTGTTTTCAACGCCTAAGTTGTCGATGCGACGCGCCGACGGCAGCAGGACAAACGCTGCCACAAACAATCCTCCAATTAAATTGATTCTTATCTTACTGCTCGCTTGAAATTTCCCCGACTGTCTTCACAAAAAAAGCTCTCCGTGTTTTTCTTTTATAAACAAAATCAGCCCTTAGTTGTTCCTGTTTATTCTCAGATGGGTTTTGATTGCCCTCCAAACAAAACAGTTGGTTGGCTCCATTGTACTTACCATCCAGAGCCATTACCCTGTCATTGTATTGCCCCGCTTTGGTTTACTGCATGAACTGTTTATGTATTTGACGTATAAGATAAACATTTCATGTCACGTCTGCCTCACAGAGAGAAGTAAGAAAGAAACAGAGAGAGGAGACGTTTGATGGAAATACTGACTTTCTTTCTGCCGACATCCTTTCCTTCCAGACAGAGAAGGCAAAGCATTGTTATGGAGGTCACATTGATTTAACTTTCATTGCTATTCAAGTCCACTCAGCGACAATATTGGACCGGCGACCCAAAGGGCAGCTCTTAATCTACGCCATTGTGTTATTAGTGGCCCGGAGACGGAGCAGCGTAGGCCTCCTGCCAGACTCCACAGTGTCACATCAGGGTCATAAATCATCCACTATTATGAGGTTTGTGTAATTCTACGGTACGAAAGGGAGCCGTGGAGGAGACGGGATTTGGACCAGCTCGTGTGCTGTCATGCAGACTACGGCAGTGTGGTTGTTGGTGGCCTGGTGGTCAGACAGAGAGCTCTCCAAGCACGGGAGTGGGGCATAGAAACCTGCTGCGTCAGCAAGATATAGAGACTCCTGGCTGGGAGAGCAAGTCTTCCTTAGGAAGCGTCGTTTCTTAACCGTCAAAATGCAGTAGATCTCACGTCAAACTTTAAAATTTGAATTATCATTGATAATCTTAATTACTTTTACCAGAGACAAAAAGAATGTTTCCACACACTGTGTTCTCAATATACTTTAGCATAACACTAAAGCGACAATAATAAACAGCTGTATTTATTTAAGGGTTCTACATTTTAAATTCAGAGCGTCTCTATCGCCATCACGTAGCTCTCATCATGGCGATGGCTGAGCCTGCTAACAGTGCTAACAGGGCTAACAGGGCTAACAGGGCTAACAGTGCTAACAGTGCTAACAGTGCTAACAGTGCTAACAGTGCTAACAGGGCTAACAGTGCTAAAAGCGCTGAGAGCGCCCAAAACAACAGTCCTGAGAGGGCTAACAGTATTTACCAGCAGTGGGACCAGATTAACTCTTGCTGTCTTTTGCTGCCTCCATCACTTCCTCCACCTACATAGAAAAACCACAGCTGAATGTATCCAGTTCAGGCATGCACTTTGGGTGTAGTCTAAAGTCATTCTAGGAAATGTTGGAAACTGCAAACAGAAGTGGAGAAATATACAGTAGGTCAGAAGAAGAAAAGTAAGTTAAATAGAACACTTTGACATCACATATTATCACATATTAACTTTGACCAAAAGACCAAGAGTTTTCTTACAGTCGGAGTCGGTAGAATCTTTGGGTTCGGAGATGACATCTGGCTGTGGATTTGTTTTAGTTTGTCATTAAATCACAATCCAGGATACGAACATGGAACACATTCTGTGTTTAATTGTGTCAAAATGTTATTTATAGGCTTTTTTCAGTTGAAAATAAAATATTGAAAAGACTGTGTGAGAGAGCTTAAAACAACGTTTTTTTATTCCGTCTAATAGTTTAGTGACAACAGACACAAGGAGTATGACGTCATTCTCTGGTTAGGATGACATCACTTCACTATAACTATAAATAGCTAATTGTTTGACATACATTCAACACGTAAATACATATATAGTTAACCCTCTATAAAGGATCATTGGTGTAGTGTTGAACAAGAAGATGTTCTGTTCTGTGTGAACTGCTACCTGAACATGACGACCTGCATCGTCTGCTTTGGTGCATTAAACTTACTCAACTGGCATGGGGGCTTTCTCTCTCTCACTCTCTATCTCTCTCTCTCTCTCTCTCTCTCTCTCTCTCTCTCTCTCTCTCTCTCTCTCTCTGTGTCTCCTCTTTTTTTATTTATACATCAGCTTCTCCGCCACAAGTCCTTGCAAAGAGCATCTGGTTCCTCTTGGACTTGCGGTCGCTGAGTGAGTGCCACATCAAAGCTCCCTCCATCCAGTCCGCAGAGAAGAGAGGCAGGAAGAAGACGAGAGGAAATCTGGGACACATTCTGCTCCACACACACACACACACACACACAGATCTGCCTTTTGCTCATGGAAACCAACTTTCAGGGCACATCTGTCGCGCTGTGAAGCCATCAATCTCCACGCTCTGACCACTTCACTCGCACTGATAGCCTGACTTTGTCTCCCACACTCGTCTTTTCACTGCTTTAAAGGCTTTGGTGAGATGTTTTAAAGCTCTTTAGTTGGGTCTCTATTGTGCTAGTGTTACATCAATTTTATACTAATATGTCAATGAAACTTACCCTCAACATCTGCTTTATGTGTGCACTTGAAAATCCCTGAACAAACAAATTTGCTCTGTTAAAAAAATCTGTGGTGATAAAAAAAAAAGAAAATCCTCTTAATGCCTTTCCTGTGTTCAAGCCTGGACACGTTCACACACACGGACTCACGCACGTGCACGTGCACAGAGAGAAGATCAAATGTTGAGGGGCAGGATGGTACGTTTTGAAATGTGACCCTGTAGCAATTTCCCCATCACTCAAAGACACCAAAGCACAAATGAGTGTGCAGGCCGCTTCCTGCTCCTCTTGGTGTTCAAAAGATGAAAAACTCACAGAGAAAGGTCTTGCTCTGCACAGACATGTTTTCGACAAGTGATGCGAACGATGAATTACCCTTAAAACGCCATTTTGTCCGTGCTCTAAAGCATCTAAATTTGCACCATAGGCGCAGGAGGGTGGAGTCTCAGTTAACAAGACGGGTAGTGGAAAGGTTCAAACCCACAAAAACCATTGTTATTGTGTCCAAGCAGCCAATGGCGACAATGAAGGATATGGTTTGGATGAGTATTGACCGCTGTAGATGACATCCGCTAAATGTGCTACGGTGTAATTCCTTTGGTCATTAGTGTCATTAGTCACATGACGCAGTCAGATACATATCAACTTCATTATTTTCCTAAACCTAGCTAAGTTGTTTTGTTGCACTTCCTGTGAAGACTGTAACAAGAATATTATGAAACAAAATCATATTATACAGGCAGCACAATAGGTTCCCTCATCTATGCACACATAAATATACTGTTTGTCTACAGCAATGCAAATTAAAACCTTATTCACTGGCACTAACTGTCAAAACTGGAATTTATAATATGAAAAGTTCTATTTCATTCTTTCCATCTTCCTAAAGCTGCGCCATAAATAAGAACCAACTTGTCTCACTGAAATCACACCCTAAAAGTATTTTGGATCATTCAAAAGCAACGAGGTTAATACTGTGATGGATGCATTCGTGTCACTCTGTCTCATCAGAATCCACAGTTTAGACGTCGTATTTAGGAGGCTGCTTTCCACTCATCTTTCTGACAGCAGAACGTTCTTGATGGTCAGAAAGTGTTCCACAGCTTCCTCCTCCTCAGACTCCTGCCAGAAGCTTTTGAAGGAGTAGCTGTGTGTCACACCCAAGGGGAAACCACCCGGAGAGATTGAAAATGAAATCGCTCTATCTGACAGCCCTTCAACAGAACTGTCATTAACTACTTTGGGGGGGGTCGCTAAAATAATATAATATTACTAATGTGTTGCAATTTCGCTTCTTTAAACAGGAAAACATGTATTCACAAGTATGAACAATGAGTATGAGAGAGGATTTCTGCATGATTGACACATTCCTGCAAGAGGCGCTACAGGTGGCTCAAAGCGAGCACGTCTTCTGTCTGTTTGTGGGCCTGATTGAAACCAATACAACAAAGATGACTCACGGGTTTACATATAATTGTTCTCTCGGTCCACAAAAGCCCCCCAAATGAGTGTTTTACTCATAACTCATTATCGTTGAGACTGGGTTGTCCGACAGTTGTGAAGAAGCACGCAGGCAGGTTGAGGTGTGAAGAAGAATCCATCGTGTAGATTTACGGGTTGCGGTTGTGCCGCTGTAGAATAAATCCGTGCAGCTCTGCTTCCTCTCCTCCATGCAGAGCAGTAGGATGTCGAGTCAGCCCGTGTGTTCACCAGAGCAGCTGGCACCGCAAAGGACAAACACGGGGCCCGTTTGCAGAGGCCACAAATTCCGCAAGAATCCGGACTCAGCAACAGCCAGGGCCTCGTTCAGGTCGCCCCACAAAGGAGGAAGGGTTGCGCTGCATCATGGATTTCTGTGAATTTCAATTTCAATTTTATCTCATTTTGAATTGTGTCAGTAATCAAGATTCTTCCCTCCCGATAAAAAAAACAAAAAAGAACACAAATTGTCGTTGTTTTTCTTCCTTCAGAAGGAGCCTTGTGGGGCACCTCGTTCTTGTCCGCTTGTTCTTAAGCACTCTCGAAAATCGTCCGCGGCAATCAGTCCATCAGAGAGAGGCCAGCTCATCTGGGATCTGTCGGGGTCTCATTATCATTATTCCTCCTGGCCGAGCCCGGTGTTTTCATATCAGCGCTGCGTTACGCGCCGCTTACTGTCAATCACCTCACACCCCGCGAAGACTAGGAGGAAGTAACCGCTCCGAAGCTCATTTCCTTAGAAACGTAACATCTGGGGGTTCTCGCGGGATGGCTGTAATGAGTTGGACATGAAAGCCTGGGTTCCTAAGAGATTTTCTTTATTGAAAATCAGTGGAAGGCAGCAGGAACTGAGTTTCATCGACCTCTCCTTTGTTTTTGTGGTCTTTTTTCTTTTTTCCGGGGGACAATTTCTACTTGACCGTGCAGATCAACACAATGGGATCTCTCACGGCACATGGGACGATTTAGCAAGCAACACAGATGAAAGGATCTCTCTCTTTCTCTCTGTCACTCTTCCCACTCCCAGTCTGGATTGATTTAACTGTACTGTTTCAATTGTCTCTGCAGCACCAGATGTCGGCCATATTTGAACTGAAGTCGGAGCCAGGCCTTCTCGACTGGGCACAGGGCCGTCGCAATAGTTTGTCGTCAGAGTTTTTCCAAGCATGGCAGTTTTTCCAAGCATGTCCCTATGCGGTTAGAGAAAACGTGGGTAAAGTGCAATACTTTAGTTTGTTTTAACTTCAAAACGTGTTTCGATTTCAAAACAATAAGCCATTTTGCAGCTAGAAGAACCAGACACAATGTGGTGGAGACCAAATACAGAGCAAAAAACGAAAGACACCAAGCTGTGTCCTTTGTTTTCCATCTTGACTGAGGTGCTGTGTTTACAGCTGCTTCCAGGTGGCCAAACTATGTGCAAATGCAGCATTAAAGTAGCTCTAAAATCATCTCCACATTCCCTCATACTGTATAACATCTAGCCAGCCTGTTTTGGCTCTTAATTGAACCCACGTGCACCTGTGTGTCCTCTTATATAGATGTATAAAGGAATCAGTGTGATGGATTTGGTATGTCTAAAACATTTTGGCTCTATGTATTATTCGGGATAACAACCTGTGGGCTTAGGCATCCTTTGGCTGACCCACCAGTGAGCAGCTACAGAGGTTAAACTGGAGATGATGGAGTTAACATGTCACTGAAAACGCATTGGTTTTAATGTCAGTAACTGATGGCCTGATCTACAGTAGAGAACAATCAACAATTCAACAACTAACATCTCATAACTCTGTTTTATGTGCGCCACTCCATTCTCATTGCTCTTTTTACTGCACCCTCCAGAAATGACACAAGCGTCTACAGAGAGATATGAAGAAAGAGGCAAGCAGGAAACAGTCATGCGGTTTAATCAGAAACAGAGAGACTGCAACTTTAAACTTTTAAATTGTCCTCACTCACTTTCATCTGCTCTGACATGTTTAGGGACCTTAATGTGAAAGGATTAATTAAAAAAACATGTTGGGGAGATCAAGTGAATAACAAGTTTCCGCTTTTACCGGAAAATTCACAATGTTAACAATCCATACAGAAAATGTGAGGATATACGGTTTTCAGTGGATTTACTGTCCCATTGAGCCTTTTTGACAATCAAAGCAGTCTTATATCCACCTCTCCTAGATCCCATTCCTGCAACAGCACAAAGGGAGTGCAGTGATGCTTTGATTAGCGACACAGGACAATGCAGGGGTCAGCACACCCGAACAAGCCTCCCAGTTTCACCTCCCTGCCTCCAGCTTCTGCTCCTATACAGCTCTTCTTATTACTACCCCTTCCGGCTTCTTGCAAATCCCATCAGTCTGTTTGTCCGGATCTCGCTTGGAGGCCTTTTCCGGATCTTGAGAATAAGAAGGAATTGAGCGAGAGAGGGAGAGGGGCTGGAGTCACTCTCCCAGAGCATAGATCCAGGATTAGAGGAAAAAGGGGGCAAGCACCATGGAGGGGATGAGGGAAGCAGCAGTGAGGGTTAACATGCCAAACAAAAGAAATTAATTAGAGCTCTCTCAGAGGAGCATTGCTCTACTGATTAAGGATTGGAGGATTATTGGATAAAAAGGGGAAATTCGTTTTTTTGTGCATGATGCGTCCTCCATCGCTATCATTTGTCTCGTGTCGACTCATCCAAATGCGAAGGCATGGATGTAAACTTCATCCTACTAAAAATATTTTCGCTTTGAAGATGCCTGAAAATCCAATCGTTTTTGTCATTTTGTATACATTGTGTATCATTGGGCACATTGGGTTTCTTTACTACAATTTAAAGTAAGTTAGTGTTGACTGACACTGGTCAGATTTGAGAGTGAAACTGTTTTCTTCACTGTTAAAAATGGTGTATGAAGCCTTTTGTGTCTCTAAAGGAAGCTGTGAAGTCTTATAAATTACCTCAAGGTATCAGTCAGGGTCTCTTGTGTGGAAGTATAAAAGCAAAAATAAAAGTCTGGTGGTGTGTAGTCAGAAATAAATGAGCTCCTCAGATTTTCTTGAGGCAAGCAGCTCAAGGCTAAATAAGGTGCTTTTGTACAGATGTTTAAAGTGTCGAAAAGGAAATAATGGCCAAATTGGCTCAGTGTTAGAAGGATTGACTGAAGAATGAAGAGGAGCTGCGAGGTCTCAACTCAGGATCAAAAGATCAGAGACACAAGATAACCGAAAAGAGACAGGGAGACAGTAACTCAAGGCCAAGGTCTCTCCCTCTGTGTCTCACACAAACACACACACACACACACACACACACACACACACACACACACACACACACAGGTGTTGGGGAGGAAAAGGCTGTGTGAAGGTTTGTGGTTGTTCGTTGCTCCCTCCCGCCCTTCAGGCAGACAGGATAATGAGGAAAATGTGTATAATTTGAGGGCCACAGTCAAGACAAATGTGCAGGATTCATGATGAATGATAACGAGCCGGATGTTGGACACAAATGAAAAGAATGGCTCTTACCTCCAAGTCTAGTTTGATTACCTGTTTGCTGTTTGTCTGCCTGGTCAATTCTAAAACTTATTTTCCATTTTGGTGTTGGATCAGGATTTTGGAACATGTAAAGAAGATATTATGAAAAAGGTAAAAGGTCTTCGGTGGAACAAATGTCAGGAATAATAAGTCTAAAATAAACAATGGTACACAAATATTGATTTGGCCCCGTTACATGAGGTTGATGCTGCTCTGCAGTTCAACATTAAGTACGAGTGAAATAAAAATCATTTAAAAAAAATGTCCTTAAACATTTCAAGATTCAACAGTTGACCATCACCTTGGACACAATTATTGTCTTCATTGTGCCTGTAACGCAGGAAAAGTTCAACCCACACTCCGCCCCTAAAATCTCTCCAGAAGGGAGGGGAGGGAGGGAATAGTCCAGTCTCCAAACACGCGTAAAAACACTCCTTCAGGACGGACGGGGGGCGCGCGCGCAAAAGCGAGCGAACTGCTTCATTTCACCGATGAACCGGAGCGTGGAACTCAGCCACACTCAAGTTTGCTCTTTCCTTTGTTTTTTTTCTTAGAACCCAAGGTTACAGCCGGGGTTTTTATTGAACCGGAGAGGCGTGATTCCTTATGATGCTCCGATACCCAAGGAGTGATCGGCCCACGCTTTGGATTCATAATGCGAGTCGGAATACGCGAGGACGCTGCGTAAAAGGACCGCTGAACTCCCAGTGGGACCATTGAAGTTCGGTTCAACCCTCCAAAGTGCAGCATGGGTTTCTCATCCGCACTGCTCCTCGTTGCTTTTCTAGGTAAGACGTTTCTGATCCATGAAGGTGCTGCAAGTGTTGAGGTCCTATAATGAGACGTCTGTCGGACTCCACGTGTCCACAGCCGATAAGCGTTGTAGCTTAAACCACAGAAATGGTGCAGCTCATCTAAATGATCCATGCTTTTTTCCCCCTAAATTGCAGTGTATTTTCTCCCTGTGGAGAACCAGGCATTCCTCTCGTCACCTAAGCACACCTGTTTACCATCAGAGCTGTGTGTTTGTGTCCAACAGCTCAAATAGCGATACCATTCTCTGGATAAATGATCCCCTGTGCCAACGCTGATGAATACGTTTGAAGGCTGAAAGGCAATAAAAAGCTAACCCGGGGCAGATGAAAGCACTCGGGGGGGGGGGGGGGGGGGTTAGAGCCACTTAAAACACCCGTTCCTGATGAGAGCCCTGTCTGGGCAGCTGAGGATTATGGGACTGCAGATGACCCAGGGACAGAGGAAGGCCACGTTGGGCTTCAACTTCAAATGACTGGGTTGAGATAAAAACCAATATTGAAGTCCACCTGTTCTTAAGTGTCTCGTTAATGCAGCCCGTTGGTGATGCAGATGCTCTGTGAGGCTGGGTCAGTGTGTGCTCTGCATTTGAATCTCCGTGAGTAAAAGGTCATGAAAGACATGGAGCAGCAGCTGCTTGTACTCCACGTTTTTAACTATATGAATGACAGGTCTAATGAATTAACTGTAGGGTCTTTTGGTTTTATTTCATCTGTAAATATTCCAGACTCCAAAAGGCTCATCTTTAAGAACAGTCAATCTGGTAGCAAAATATATATAATATTGTTCAACAAGTTTTACCCAAACTCTTCTGCTGTCCGTACAGTGAAGCCAAAATAACTTGATCGCCCCCTATTGGCTGGCTGCTAGTTTAGGATGAGCTTGATTATACATCCTGATCAAGTTGTGATCAAGATTAATATACAATAATCCTGCGCCCTGGTGGTTTTAATGAAGTGTCAGTCAGAAAATGAGCAGAATATTTTCATTTCAAGGGAAACCTTCTTAGAAATGATGCCACCATACGTTTGACAAACTGCAGCAAACGAAGAGAACGGGCCATCACGGGTTCAAATAAATGAAATAGATTGTGGAACAAAGGATGCTGTGCAGCGCGGCACGTCCAGCTTCCTGATTGGTGGTGAATAGCTTAAGGGCGAAGGCAACATATTTTGTTTAAATGGCGCCACAACAGGAGAAAATGTGTCATTCCTTCGTGAAAAAGTCTGATGGTGAATAATTGACCCAATTTAGTCAATTAAGAAGCCTCTTTAGAACTCAAAATCACATGAAATTAATGTAATCAGCAAGTAGAGTTTGTACTGGAATTGTAGATGGTTCACTTGCACCAGACCTTTTGTCCGTTGGCTTTTATCCACATTTGCTGTGATGTTGTGCTTTAACTTTACTTTGGAAACCGAGGAAGAGGCTTGGTAGTTCCCAAAAATATTTATTAAATTGAACTAAGGGTGAGACTGAATTGACCCTGTTAGTGTTTACATTAACCCCCCCCACCCCACCCCCAACACACAAACGCACAATGCTGAGACAACACGAAGAACGGCCCTTTGTCCGGTCTCTCGATTATTCCCGTAGACCACGTGGAGACTCTCTGCTTGTCAAGTTGTCCCAGTGCTGTTAGCTCACTGGAGGGATCGGGCCAACTGGAAATGTTCTCTGTGGTTTGAGGCCGTGGAGGTTCTGTTGCAGCTTTGATTTGGATGGAGAGCGGCAGTCTGGGAACCAGCAGCAGCAGCAGCAGCGAGGGACTGGAGGGGATCGAGCTTGATTATTGCCTTAATGTGGGGAGGATTTTTTTTTTCTTAAAGAAGGCTTTTGGAAGAAACTCACACATTCAATACTCATTAAATGTGGAGAGACGCTTCCTCTTAAAAAGTAATTTCACCAAAAGGCTGCACATAACTTATTTTTAATAATGTCCTCATTTCTTTCCCCTTTGTGCCCGTTTTCCATTTTAAGTTCTTGTTCGGCTTTGATGTAGAACATTTCAACATTTCTTCTAATGAAGGCTGTGTTTTAGTATAACTAGGATATCCAAAAGTGCTCTAACTTTCCAACATTCTGTGTCTTTTTTTTAAATGAGTAGATTTGTCTGGGAACTGAGGAGGAGGGATGTTGGAAGTTACTGTAAAAAGACATTCATTCAGATTCTGTGTTGTCGAGCACATGGATTACCCAGAATCCCTGGCAAGCTGCAAGGGCCGGTGATAACTTACCATTTGATCTGCAGCATCTTCTTTAAATTAATTTGTGTTGTTGGCAACTACCCATATTTTAGAAGCCGAGACTTTATTAAGCTGATATTTTTGCTTCATGTCGATAATTCAATTGATAATGTGTTGACCAGCCCTTGTTGTACTTTACTACGTTTATAACAATTGTGTATTTTGCATAAATATTTTATGCATTATTTGTGTTTTTAATGGCGCGGAATTCAACTGCTATTAAATCCGAGGTGCGGGAATGTGTGGTGTCGAAAGTGCACATCCCGGTAGTTTCTGCTCTCATCATTGTAAAAGTAGTGTTGGCAGCCACTGGACTGCAGGTGCAAAAAAATGCCACAAACACACACACACACACATGAAAACAGCAAACTGTGAAGCCTTTTCTTTGACTTTTTTATCACTGCTCCAGCGTTACTAATGCCACCAGCTGAGTCGGGGATCAAGTAACCCCCCCCCACACCATGTTTCCACTGAGAAGCGCTGTGATGTGGTGATTTAAACACATAGGAAGACCTTGCTGGGTGTAAGAAAATAAACAAAGTGGATGGAGCTTTGTTCTTCTTGCAGCTTCTGGCTTCTTTCATTGGATGTTTTTTTGCTCCTCCCTTGTTGTAATTGGTCACAAATGAAAAGCACTGATGCAACCGCTGCATTTCAGGGTGTTAAATGAAATGGCGCAGCGCATTGGGTCCCGCTAGAAAGAATTTAAAGCAACGACGTCACATTTCAAGGTGATATTGGAGCGTTGAATCACACCTTATTGGAATGTGGGCTTCAAGGCTTTTCTTTGACCGAAGGCTTTGAAAATGCTTTCATTTCCGATATTGTATCCCCCCGAGCTCAGCCTATTGTTGAGCATATTGTTATTCCATGTGGTGCACTGAGGGTACGCAGACCGGGTGGGAACTTCAATGCATGCTTGGAAGCTTTTGGTAGCATTTTTTTTCATGTTGTTTTCACAGACATGCACCAGTTCATCAACCGGCACATCAAAGCTTTGTCTTTTCATCACATGTGCAGCTAATATTAACCTGTAAAGTTCCACTCGTACCAGGTGTTGCAGGTCACTGATGAAGGCCTGTAACACCTGGACGGGGACGTGAGTTAAAAACAAAACCTTCTGAATGCTTTACTGATTGAATAAGTACAGTGAAAACATGAGTGTAACCACTTTGACTTTTTGTAGTAATTTGTTCCAAATTTACTCTGATAAAAGTTTTTAAAAGATAACCTGCCAAAATAAACTCATTCTTTGGTGATTTATTCGACATTTTATCCTCTTTGAAGCAAATGCCCGAGGTTAAAACATGGCTTGAAGGCTTCTTTAACAGCATCTGTGTCTATTTAATTTTAATTCATAACACTCTGAAACATCAAAAAAACTACTCAGATGGGGAGTTGATCAATTCTAATGTGACATACGAATAAGGAGTGGTGGCATGATAGGAATTTTAAATCATGTTTTTCTTTTTTAATGTAGGAGACCAAAAAAAACGACTGAGCTATATTCTACTGCAAAAACCTGTATTTTTCATATTGGTTTTTACGTCACGAAGCACAATTGATTCAGTTTAAATCCTTTTGAAACCTTTTTTCTGTCCTTTTTGTTTCCGCAGGCTGGGCTGAAGGTGGTTCCTCTCTTCACTACTTGGACGGTCGGTCCAGCCGCCTCTCTCTGGAGAAAACCTCCGACCGATCGCTCAAAGACGGCCAGTGCCCTCACATGTTAAAACACCTTCACAATGGAGCCCGAATCTCTGTGCAGATGCCTCCCAGCGTAGAGGGTCATTGGGTGTCCACCAGGTAGGAAACTTGCACTCATGCCAGTCATTTTATTTGAATGGAATGGTTCAGGGTGATCACAAGTTAAAATAGCTACTATTCTGGAATGAACTCAAACATGCTTAGAAGGTACGAAAAAATATATGGTAAATGCGATAATGGTATACTTTGGTCCACCAATGTTCTCAATTCAATTCATTATCACCATAATGGTAGATGTTGTACGTGCCCGTGTGAAGAAGGCAGTTTAAACAGCAGCTTGACTGAAATATTTGGTGGAAAGCATGCTAAGACAAAAAGACACCAAAATAACAAAAGGGCTTGCTGCCCTGGACCAACCTTGGACCCTTTTTGGTATTTCTTTTTGAATTGAATGAGAACTCAACATGACTATTTATCTGAAACCTCTGTTGCCCGTTGCAGCTGTGAGGTGAGACCAGGTCCGGAGTTCCTGACGCGCTCCTACAGTTTTAACTCCAACAACACCTTCCACGCTCACCAGTTCTACTACGAAGACAACCACTGCACCAAACCCACCTACACCCTGGTGATCCGTGGCCGCCTGCGCTTACGCCAGGCCTCCTGGATCATCCGCGGCGGCACGGAGGCAGAGTACCACCTCCACCGCGTCCAGATGGTTTGTCACACAGCCGCCGTGGCCAAAGAGCTCAGCCAAAGGCTCAACCACAGCTGCAGGGGGGCCGTGAGGGGCCCCTGGGATCCCAGCGTCGCCTACGAGCTGTGGAGCGAGGACGCCGGCTACGACTGCTCGCGGGAGCTTAACTTCGCCATGCACGAGATGCAGCTGCTGAGGGTGGAGAAGCAGTACCTGCATCACAACCTGGACCACCTGGTGGAGGAGCTGTTCCTGGGAGACATCCACACCGAGCCGTCACAGAGGCTGTACTACAAGCCGTCCAGCTACCAGACCGCCCTGCAGAACGCCAAGGTAGGGCCCCCGATGATGGCGACACGTGGCGCTTATTGCGGAGCCCAAATAAATCCGCTATATTTCCGTTGATTCCCTTTTTCGACGGAAAGGTAACAAGAAATGCCAAGTGTTTATTATTTATTTATTTATTTATTTATAGTAATATGTAATACTTTGGAAACTCTGGGACTCCAGAGTCCATGACGCAGCGGTCCTTTTCACTGTTAACCTGGAGGGCTTAACTGCATGTAGACTCACCAGCCGCTAGTGTTTCAAACCAGGAAAGCAAAACAAAGCCAGAGGTAGAGTTTTGTTTACCGTCCTGAAACCCGCAGCTGGGTGGAGAGCCTGTGCCGAACTCCCACTCCCACTGCGTCCACCCTGCACGCAGCAAACCACACTTAAGACTTATTCAAAAAAACATTTTGATCCAAGTCTGATTTAGGGTCACTCTATATGCAACAACCCCTGCCCCTCTACACTAAATATTTGCACTAGTAAAAACCAGAAACTGTGTCCACACTGGCGTCGTCTCCAAAATCTGGCACCAAGAAAGAGTCCTTTCTTCCCTCCGCCGTGCTCACAGGATGTGCTTTACTATTTACACTGCTGAACAGCTGAAACCCTAGAGTCGTGTTTTCACTGTCACCCTCCACAGAAATTACAGTAAAATCATGTCTGGGTCCGCTGTCTAAATAAATATCCATTGGAGCGGGGATAATGGGGCTCGGTGTGGCTGATTGCAGCGTAAACAGTGCGGTGTGGTGGATCTGTGATCAGAAAGGCTCCCCTGTGGCTCTGCAGTGACCAGAGCCAGGCTGCTTAGGCCTCTCCGGTCAGGGGAGGGGGGGGGCAGGTGCAATGTGAAACGCGGCCTATCAGTGGGAGGGATCGACATGTGGTATTCCTAGAATTCAGGATCATGCGGCCATGTGCGCACATAGCAGGTCTGACTTCATGCATGCCTCACAGCAATCAAAGCGATGTACTGCTGCGGAGCCCTTTTTAGATTTTTTTTAAAAAAAATTAATTAATTTGAATGATTAGTGAGAAGGCTTTTTTTACGATTCCTTTCCTTCCCAAATAACATCGGAATAACTGCTTTTGGTTAAATATGGGCCCTATTGGTCACCAGTTATGTACATAAAGTAAATGATGTTTTAAATTCTACAGTTTGGGCTGAAACAGTGGTAGAAAATACCTCAAACCTCTCATCTTTTGAGGTTGTTATGGTTTCTCCTCTTTCGGGATTTTCATTGCTATGGTGACTTAGAATCCATTAATCCTAAGCGGTGTACCCGGCGCTGGTCCCCGTCCAGAGCATCTGATGGTGCCAGCATGTTCATTTGTGGTTATTGGGTGGATCTCAGAGGTGATGCAAGAGCGAGGCAGCAGACTATGTTTTTTAAATTGCTTTCTGCTCTGTTCCCTTCATTTCCTGTCGCCTGGTTCGGTTACGTCACTGAGGCGGAGTAACAACCACTTGATCACTTGATGTACGTTAGGAAGGGATCTGTGTTTTCATATTGATGTTTTGATGGTTATCGTGTATCACTCATGCAGAGAGTCATTTGTTTACCTTGTTTCCTTTTACTGCTACTTTTAGAGACCACTAAAGCCAGATAAGACTTGGGTGAAGTCAGGATAAGGAATGTCATCCTTCAGTTTATAACAAACATTCAAAATCATGGAGATGTCTGAAAAGATCTCTGTGACTGTCAGATAAACATAAGGAGGTAGAAAATACTATATTTGTCTCTGAGATTTAGTGCAGTAGAAATATATATATATATATATATATATATATATATATATATATATATATATATATATATATATATATATATATATATATATATATATATATATATATATAGGTAGAAAGTATGTATTTACACCACTGGGTGTAGTTGCCATGATATAACCATGAAGTGTTTTAAAGCCTGGCGTGGTTTCGGTTCCTTGTAAAATGTTTGCTTCTGGACATCATCTTCCCCTGAACTATGACGGTATTTCCCAAAATGCCCAAATGAAAGCTTTCTGCCAGAACAAAGTCTAATTCTCCTTGATCTACTGCGGCTTGGATTGTACGTCAATTCAGACCGAAGTGGCTGCCAGTGCAGCAGTAAAATCAAATGAATAAATGTCATTTAGATGAAGCAAGAGAAGTAATGACCTTACTCATTCCTTCCATTTTTATTTCCCTTTTCATGGATGGATGGATGCACGGATAGATCTCTCTCACAAATTGTAGAATCTAATCCTATGCCTCCGATACCATTCTTTGACTATAAGGGCATGCGTGAGATGAGTTAGAGAGAAAGCTAGATTGATAGTGGGGCCGTTTCGTTCTGCTCAGACAGGCTGTGTGTGTTTTTAGGGCTCGAGATCTGGAACATGTTTTCCACACCTGCAGCCGCCTGCTCTTTTTCTTGTGTACACATACATGTGTTAAAGTAAACTCTCTGAATAGTGTGTTTATTTTCTCTTGCTACACGCATACAGTATATATGTCTTCCTCTTACCTACAAATACTGTTCTCATGCAGGCTGGATTAAGGGGGGGCCTTTCCTCCAGCGGTCCCATTAACCCGTCACGCCGAGGCCTTTATGGAGCTGCTCTGGGATTTTCTCTATCTATCCAGAATTCTGTTACTACTTCCCATGAATCCCATGCTGAAATACTGTTGAAACAAGTGACTGGGGCGGGTCGTTGATTTTGACCACCCTCAAATAACAAAAACTCCACCACGTCCCTGGAGTTTAGTCGTGGGATGAGATCTGGTGGAAAACAGTACGATGAAAGCTTCCAGCTCTTTTCCCGCAGCCCTGAATACTATGACATATTGTATCCCATGCTGCACCGGGGCTCCACTAAACAAGACATCATATGAAGTTAATGGGATTTTCTTGTTTTTTAACTCTTTTTTTTTTGGAGCTATGTTCGCTGTGGGGCTTCCTGCCACGGTTGAACCAGACATCTGTCTTTTTACAGTAAAATAATGTGATCAGCCTGAGAAAAGGCTGGAACCAGGTCGGGCTTCCTCAGGACAATCGGACTGAAGGACAAAATGTATCTTCCGTCCCCTCTTGACTAACGCCAGTTTTTTTAATGTTTATTTTATGATACCAGATTCTGATTTTTTTTTTTTAAAGCTTACTATGACTGAGTGTACAAAGGGAACGTCAGCTGATCACTTTTATCAATAAGTGTTTATGTTGGCAGAGGTACTAAGGATTTGCAGCACAGAAATAACAGACCTCTGATTTAATGTGATTTAGAAACAAATGGCCTTACCAGAGAGCAATTATGTTTTCATGTTGTTTTCCTCATTCTTTATTTAGTGCAGATTTGGTGTTATTCATGTGTTGATGTAGGAACTAAATCTATAAATGTGGTTGATCCCATTTGAGATTTGAATATCTATATTCTAATTCTAATCTGTATTTCCACAAAGAACCAGTCTGGCTCAGTGGACTGCTGACAACTTCAGGAAGATTCCCTCAATAGCAGTGAATGCCTGTGATGCTAGTAACTCAGATAAAATCACTTGGAGGCACAAACGTTTCTAAATCTCATGCTTCCAGTCACTTTAAATCTCGTGTCACTTGCCTCCACTATTTGAGTTGTACAACTTCTATTTTTTGCTGTATTTTATTTCCATGTAAAGCTCATTGAATTGCCGCAATTCTCTTCTCTCCCAACAACAAAGTTGCCCGAGAAGCGACCGCTTTACTTCTTCATTAGAACACAGACTTCGGCCTGTGTTATCTTTTTTTTTTTTTTTTTTGCTTTTCCTTACTAACCATTTCTCTCCCTTGTTTTCCCCCAGAACCACGAGCACGGCTGCATCGCATGTCGCATCATCTACCGCTCGGACGAGTTCCACCCGCCCATCCTGCCGCCGCGCGCCGACCTGAGCGTCGGCCTGTACGGTCAGTGGGTGAGCCAGCGCTGCGAGGTTCGCCCCGAAGTGCTGTTCCTCACCCGTCACTTCGTCTTCCACGACAACAACCACACGTGGGAGGGACACTATTACCACTTCTCTGACCCCGTCTGCAAGCACCCCACCTTCACCATCTACGCCCGCGGACGCTACAGCCGAGGGCTTCACTCCACCCGGGTCATGGGCGGGACGGAGTTTGTTTTCAAAGGTGAGCGGTAAAATGAGAATAGAAGTAAAAAGTAGAAAGATGGAGGGGAAAGGACAAGGGTGTGGTTTCTCTAAGGGCAACATAATCTTCTACATCTAGTTTACAGCTTTGTCATTACAACAAAATATTTACTGCTGTTTTTGAGCGTTGATTCAAATATCGCGGTACGACCACTTTTGAACATACACATTTCTCACCTCGAGCTCTTCCTTCGAGGAGCTGACCCCTGAAGGCCTGAAGGCCCCTTTTAACCGCTCTTCTTGTGTCTCTCCCCCCCCCCTTCCCCCAGTGAACCACATGACAGTGACTCCCATGGACTTCACCACCACCTCCCTCCTCAACGTCTTCAACGGCAACGAGTGCGGCGTGCAGGGCTCCTGGCAGGTCGGGGTGGAGCAGGACGTCACCCTGACCAACGGCTGCGTGGCGCTGGGCATCCGGCTCCCGCACACGGAGTACGAGCTGTTCCGCATGGAGCAGGACGCCCGCGGCCGCTACCTGCTCTACAACGGCCAGCGGCCCAGCGACGGCTCCAGCCCCGACCGGCCGGAGAAGCGGGCCACCTCCTACCAGATGCCCCTGAAGCAGTGCTCGGCGGGCCAGCCCGGCGCCGGCGGGGCGGACGGCGCCGACGGCGGGCCGCAGCCGCGTCGCAACGGCTGCGCGGGGCGGGGGCCGCGCGCCGCGATGCCTCTGGTTGCGTTGGGAACGTCGCTGCTCCTCAGCGGGCGGAGGTAGAAGGCGGCGAGGAGAGGCGGCGTCGGCGTAGGAGGCAACAGGACACAACGGGTGGATCCCGAGAGCGGACTTTTAACATTTTTACTTCTCTGATGTGAAAGAGGATGAAAACGGGGGGGGGCTCCTGATCCTTTGAATCACTGCTGCACCACAGAAACCTTTGCACTTTAGAGTGGATGCCAAAGACTGTCGGTTTCCACGACGACACAAAGATGCCTATATATCCACACGGACCTGAGAGTGCTGTATTCAGTGTATTTACCTGCAACTATGATGTGTAGAAATAAGCTCCCTGTCTGGAGGATATGTTCTTGTTTCATAGTCGCTGTTTACAGTGAGAAACCTCCACACTACATTTAGAACAGCAATTTCTTCAAAACATTGCAGTATGGAGAACTTGAACGTAGTTTGTCATATATTCCAAAATAAGGTCAGGTTGGTAATTTGGATAATATTAAGGTAATAAACTTCCATGCTTTCAAAAGAGAGCTTGGTCATTATTCACTGGTCAACGCTTGACCTCGTTTCTAATGGGGCTATTTTGAAATAATCATGACTGGGCAATATGACCAAATTATTTTTTTTAAATCAACATTCTAAATGTATGGAATTTCAATCAAATAAATGATTGTTCCATTGTTGTGCCTTACATGCACTAAATGTTCATCACGTGTAAAAATGTGTTCATTTTAAATTATTGCATACCGGTCTATAAAAGGAGGATATTGAATTTGGCGTTGTGACATTATCGGTTAGTTGAATACATGCAAAGGGACTCAAATGCACATCTATATTCTTTTTTTGGGTGTTATAGATCATACATAAACTAAGCTTGTAGGCTGAGGTTAACCAGGAAAGTATTTTGGGGATTGTTTTTCATGTAATGGTAAAAATAACTACACATTGTCCAGATGGTGAAGTTACTTCAAAGTGTTCCATTGGGAAATCAATAAAAACATTTTGGACATTTTTCAGATTTGGGAGTTGAATAAATTCCAAATGGCTTTTGTACAACACACCATTGAGGCGTATGCTAATTTTGCCATGAAAAAAAAGAACGATTTTACAGACCGTACCCTAATGTGGAATGTTTTTTAAACTGAAGACCCTGCATTGGACTGAAATGTCTAATGTCTAATTAATTAGAGGCTTTGTAATTAATTAATCACATTTTAATTGCATAAATATTTGACCTGAGAACAGTGAAATATTTTTTTTCACATGGATTTTTATTTTTGTTCAACCAATTCCAGCAGACAAGTGTAGAAATAGCATATTTAGAAATATAGTACTTTCAGAAATTCAGGTAGCCTATAGGTAAGTAGACCTTCTGTAAACTAGGTTTTTTTAAGTAGACCAATACTTTCAAGTACATTCAGAACATTGGTTATTTTTTCAGACGTGGACTTAGTTACCCTGGTCCTTAAACCAGTCATCTGGTGCAGTGTGGGTTGGGTGTGGGTCCTTGTACTCGGAGTGGGGCTAACGTCCACGCTAGCTGCTAATTGTTTTGCGTTGAGGTGATACTTGAGGCTCGATGTGAATTCCTTGTTGCACAGCTTGCACACAACCACGCTCTTATCGACGCTTCCATCCGTGTGTTTATTATAATAAGATTTCCCATTCACGGGCCACCCGACACGGTCTCTCAGCTTCTTCGTTCATGTTCACTGTGGTTTGTTGTTGTCTGAAGTCATGAACGCTAGTTGGTGCTCCAGTATAATCGGTCCTCCGAAACTCATCCAGTGAGAAACGTTCCGCGGTGCAAAAAATAAGTGTAAAAATTTGTTTAATGTGTTATTTTTTGTGTAATGTGTTATTTTTTGTGTAATTAATTAATCTTAATTCACATTATAATTAATTAATCTTAATTAACACGCTAAAGCCCCAGTCCTAGTAGAAACATTTCATAGAATTGTATTTGTAATATGTCAAATCAAGTGGTGGTCCAGAGAGCAGAATTACCAGTAAGCAAACTGCTGCTTATAGGTATTTCTACACAGAAACAGATGCTTGTGCGAACAATCTCGTTTTTATCAAATGAACAGAAATGATGCATTTGCACATTTCTGCCTGCAGTCTCTAGCAGCCACTTCATAAGTTTCCTCATCAACGTTATACATTGAGTTCAGACGCAGAGCGGCAACATTATCTAAACGTCAGCTTAAACCCTCTTTGGAAAATATAACCATACCGGTGATAAGCTGACTGATTTTCAACCAATACTCAGTTTCAGATACAACAGCTGGTCCTCTCATCATATAATAAACCCAAATGTAGGTTTTTTCCCCACACTGGCCCCGTCCTCCTGGGAGTGAGTATGAATCATACATTACGCTTTGATTAAATGATTGCAGGTTTCACTTTTGGGGAAAATAATCTCAAAGTAGGTTCTGCATTTTAGCCATTGTGCTGAATTAAGTTCGGCCAAATCATATTTTACCATCCAGCATTTTATAATGGGCCAAATTACAAGTTGAATACTTAATACTTGCACAAAGCAACAATACAATTTATAAAAATCAAAAAGAAATCCACTTTGATTAATCTCGTCAATAAACTAAGCACAACTTCACGCTAGAGTTCAGGCTCGTAACAGCAGATGTCTGAGGTGAAGCATTTCTTTTTCCATTCTACAAATCTTAAACTAGTTCTGAAAGCAAAATATAAGTAGAAATGTTGAGCGTAACTGGAAACCATAGTTAGCCGACATATTGGAAGTTGTTCAAAAAGAAAAAAGCATTAATAAATATATCTTATATCTAAGGCTGCATTGTTGAAGGAAAGCTATGAAAACCATTTTTTTTACATTTTTATTTCTTCAATGCTTAATACCATAGGACAGGATTTTAAGAATGAGACCTCATTTTAGTCAACATTTGCCTCAGAAGGAATATATGATTTGTATAATAATAATATTAATAATATAAAGTCTGCATTGGTGTTTTGAGGAAAAAGGAAAAGACAGAAACAAACAAGAAGGAGGCACCTATAATATCCCCAGCTGGACCTGAACATTCCAAGACAAGAAGTAGAAATTACAAACTGAAGAAATTTACTTGAGAGGCGATCCAGCAACAGGTAGCAAGGTATTTTTTGATGGAAGTTCTTTCCTTTTTTGTTTAAAAAAAGGATTAAAAACATTTACAAGACACCTAACATTCCATTCAATTCCTATTAAAAACAACAGAGCAAAAAAAATGGATCTTTTGACTACCTCTCGCCCATGGTTCACTCTAGCTGCATCTTCCACGTTGACTGATAGCATACAACTCTCACTGTCTCACCACATTACCTTATAATCCAGCAATTAAAAAAACAGAAAACAAAAAAAGGAAACATTCACTTTTTTTGTCGCCTTTCTTTTCTCAACTCTGTACTAATAACCGCGTAAGATTGTAAAAAGGCAACGCCTTTGAATGATGCTGTACAGATGTGTTCACTGTAGGCCACACTACCAATGATATGGCAAAGTCAACACAAAGACTTTTTTTTTTTTCCAGGCCTGTTTTATTCCAGAGCCGGGGCGGGGGGGGGGGGGGGGGGGGGGGGGGGGGTACGTCTGGCATGCATCTCCCAGTCTACAGGATGAACTTTCCTAGGAAGAACCCGATGAAGATGGCTGCTATGACGACGAGGAGAGAGGGCAGGGAGGCGGTGCTGGCTTCTCGGCCAAGCAGGGTAGTGGAGTTCGATGTCATGTGGTCTGAACGAGGCATCTTTCTCATTCTAATGCCATCCTCCTGTGACGGGGAGAGAGAGAGGGGAGGGGGGGGCAGAGCAGAAAACAGTCAACACATCTGTACAATACAGCTTGTGCTTACATGCAGCCATTAAGAAGTATCCATCTACCAACTAGTGGTGACGTATAAGTAAACGGACATATCTAGGGTAAAGGGGGAAAAAAAAGGAAGAAAATAAACTTTAAAATTACCCTGAAAAGTATCTTTAGTATCTCAAGTAATGACCGGCCAATCACGCATTGATATTACAATCCTTTGGGTCTCTTCACTGAATGTGAGGGGGGGGGGGGAATTCCCTATTGGTCTTAGTTTTGTCTTTTGTAAAAATACATTCAATTGAAAGCCACAAAGGGCCTTTTGCACAAAAGAGCTTTTTCCATGACACCATAGGAAAAGTACAGGTTTCACAATGAAATTAAAGAGGACTGAATTCCTACTGACCTACTTTCAGGTTCCTGGTATTTGAACACTTCAGGTCAAAATGTCTAGTGCGAGTAAAGCCCAAGTTTCATCATCTTCAACCCCTGACCTTTATTTGCCGGTTCTCCTCAGCCAGCTTGTTCATCTCGGCTTGCAGCCTCTTGCACTTCTCCAGCACTTTCTTCATCTCTGTATCGTCCACTGAGGCGGGCACACACACCGCGGCTGCTGCGGAGTCGCCCTTTGCAAAGGTCATCACAGGCGCTGCTTTGGTTGCCTCGATGTCATTCTGACCAACGAGAAGAGGGAGGGAGAGAGAACCGCTGAAGTGAAATCCAGCATGTCCAGCATGCTCACAGCGCCGGATCAAAGGGACCAGAGAGGAAATGCAACAACACAGCAGCACGAGGAACTTAAGGGCTTTGTAATGGACATGTGAAAACTACTAGAACTCTTATCTCAATATCTCATCTTTCACCAAACCTCAAAGTTGATTTCTGCATCCGCGAGGCGGTCTTGCTTTCTGGCTTAACTACTCAACTCACTTTGTCTAAATGGCCGATACCAACGCTACTTACACTTAGGGAGATGTGTAGAAACTTTTAGAAACAAAACTAGTGCTAATGTCTGAGTTTAGATAAAATCATAATCTGTTTCTTTATCTGCTTTTATGGACAATAGACTTGAGACGTAGAAGCCATGGTCTAAAACACAAGCACTTGTCCAGAGTCCGTCCCTTTATAACACTGGAAAGATTCTCAAATTTACATAATCAACATTTTACACACTTGCATGCAACATGTGAGAAAGTGGAGAGCAGATACCGTGTTGACTCAGCGGTCCACGTACCCACTCCGCTGAGCCTCTTAATGTAAGCTAAATCTGGCCAGCCACCTGAGCTGTGACGACCCGCTGAGCTGTCCAGCATGAGCAAATCCTGATTACACCGAGAGCTCAGCAATAAAGGCGCCCAGTGTTCACAGTCACCTGAAAAATATTAGTCTATACTTTTCTGAGGAGTCGTCTTCCCATCAGTGTACCGCCTTATTCATTTCCATAACTTTTCGGTATGTCCTCTGTCGGTTTCTGCCTGAAACTATTGACACTTTTCAAAGGGCTGGCATTTGTACGACCGAAGATCGCCGGCTCAAAGCACCCATTTTGCTTAAGCAGAACAACGTCTGACGAAAGGAATCACAGTAATTATTGAAATATATAAATAAATTGCTGTACATTATTTGACTGGATGGAAAGCAATGGTATTCGGAACATTATCAAAGGTTGGAGACAAATCAATTTATGATTTAAATGTATAAATAAGTGATTTTTAAATTAGTTGTTTTGCAATGTGAGGCTGCATCTCTTACCGCTTTATCATTTTCTGAAGGCAGCTCAAAGACACATCTCAGCTTGGAATCCATGAGGTCATCGGGTTTTGCATCTTTCCACTGGTGGAGATGAAAAATGGGCATGTTATCCATCAACTCAAACTGCTAACAGCTGGAATCTATCCCCACGCACACTTGGACAAAAACAAAAACAAACACCACCCCGGACCCCCATACACTTTAACCACAAACGTACAGTTTTCCAATATTTTTAGATTGACAAATTTAAATTCAGTCTCCTGGACTCAAATATTGGTTTTGTAATTTTACACACTGAAGAAAAAAAGAGTTTGGAATAAAAATGCAGAGAATTACTTTAATCTTAAATTCAAGAAATAATCCCCTTCATAAGTGAAAGGTATAAAACAGTTGAGAAATGTTTTGGAATATTTTTACGTGATAAAAGAAAAAAAAACCTTAACACACTGCAGTTTACTTATCAGGACCAGAGAGACTTTTGTTCCTGTGTACTTCCTGGATTCGGCTTCTCATTCATGACAAGTCAGTTCACGAACATGACTTCATGGTATGTAATCGTTGTGCTGACTGCATGTGCTTTTGCTGTCCTCTGGTGGACAACAGAGAGCGCATCTCAATAGCTCCTCTGATGTTTTGGCCTTATCCATAACTAGAGGTTTACATTTCAACTCGGCAAAATGCCGCAGGAGAAAACAATTACACATGAATAAATTTTGCAGTTTTTGACAATTTCACGGTCAGTTCTGTAGATTATGGTTTAGATCAGAGGAAGTATAATTTGACTTAATCTATTAAAAATTAGATTTGTTGTTAGGTTGCGACTGCTTTGGTTGTTAATTTTGTATAGTAAGAGTTTATTACATAGAATAAAGAGCAGGGAGTTTGTGTCAAACAAGTTTTCCTTTACACGGTTCGAACATTGTTAATGAAAAAGCAAATTAAAATCACTCACCAATGCATCCATATCAGAAACATGCGAAGGGGCAAAAATTGTCTGCACCATGAATTTGTGTTTACTTTTCTCGTTTGGGTCATAATCAAAGGGTTGTAGCATGACTGTAAATGAAAGAGGAACATTGTTAAAACATTTCATAAAACACATCTCTTTAAAGAATATAATATGAGGAGAATGACTAAATGTGATCTACCAGAAGAATGAGTGTATGTATGTATATATATATATATATATAATATATATATCTATATATATATATCTATGTCTTTTTGTAGGGCTGACCTGGCATTTAGCATCTTACTGGTTTCATCAACAGCATGTCAATGGGATTTTATTTCATTGGAATTTGGATTATTGTCTTGAGCACCACCTTGTTTGTTTTAGGTTAAATGCAAATCGCCAGAGGTAAAAACATAACATAAAGCTGTAACAAAAGCACAACACATTCAAGTTACTTCACCACAAATCCCATCAGTGTTTGACGCAAGGACATTTAACCACTTGTTGGTGAAACAGAGGTTTTTCATCCATTTGTGGTATAATCGCAACGACTGCATTTCACGCATCCTAAGATACCTTTTTAAGGGAAGTCAAGTAGAAGGTGGTTTGGTGGGGAGATGTGTACAGTTGTCTGATTGTTGGTGCTCGACATAATAGAAAATGGGGACTGTAGGTCACCTCACAGAGTGATTATTACGGAGGTGAGAAAGGCAAACTGGTTTGGTGGGGAGATGTGTACAGTTGGTACGGAGTCTGTAAGCTTTGACCATACAGAAGGTCATTTCTTCCACAGAATCTTGATTTTATCTCAACTGCTTTTTTATTTGAATTCATTCAGTTCTGTGCAATTTGTTCTTGTGCCATGTTACGGATACATGGTTGACAAGTCGCTGTTTTGAACAGCTAAAGACTTTTCTTAAAAGATTAGAAAAGGGTGAAACAAAAAAAGTTAGGCACATAAAACACGTCTGCACATAAAATAGAGGTGGAAAATGACTTGTAGCCTTCAGCAGTATGTCGCTCGTCGTGGTCGATTTCAACACATTAACACCTGAACAACCGACGATTTTAGCATCAGTGCTTCCTCTAGACTAATGTTTAAAAACATAATGTATAACAGATCCTGCAACCTCAGTAAACAAACTGAATTGTAAAAATAATAAAGTATATGCAACCTCAAGAGATGAATTATCATGTGACCCTTTAAACCTGTCCACTCCTATATATAAATAACACAACTTCCTCTTTCCTTCATGCTCTAAGGCCACCAGGTCGAAATGTTGGGTTACATCTAGATCCTGACGATCTGTGTGTGACTTTTTAACCTTTGGATCTTCAACATTGAACTTGGTCTTTAGCGCCACAAACAAACACTGGTAATTAGCATCCTCTCAAAAGATCAAAAAGGTCAAAAAACTGATTTGATAAAAAGATCTAAATCACCCTCCAGTTCCTGTTTCTTAAGTAGTTAATTATATCATCTCTTAACTAATTTGAACATGATGTATACTTTAACTCTGTTAAGAGTAACTCTCTAAGGTCATTGTCCCAACATCTAAAACTGAAATGCTAAACCTGTATAGACGGCGGCGGTATGTCTGGTACAGCTGGTCAGCTAAATCAACATGGCAACATTTGGATATTCCAATAACTCAAATGGCTTTTAATGAACACAAATCTGCATACTTTACTGTTACTGTGGACCAAGTGAAGAGGAAGAAGGAAAGTTATTTGTAAGTTATTACTCATGGCCATTGACATTTTGAATGACAGTGACATACATACTTTCCAACTGGCAAAACAAGTCAGTTTCCATCTCATTTCAGTTCATACTGCGGTCGGGGAGCGTAAAAGATTTCCTTAAGGTGGAAGTATTTCACGTACCGTCATACAAGTTTATAGCCTTAACAACTGAAACAAAATACAATGATATACCGAGACACTGTCAGAATCTTACAAAATAATGTGAAGGCCATACCGCGACGCTTGACTACATACTGACATACAGACTTTAAAAAAGGACTTTACGCTTCATTTGTGGCCATGTTGACCTGTGACCAAATTGCACAATAGCTCCGTGGCTTGCATTGTATTCCAAAGTGCATTTTTTTTTTCTTCACCCTTGCAAAGTATGTATGGTTGTATGCAGAATAGCTCAATTTGTGAGAAAACCACTCTGTCATAACATTGATTGCAAAAACATTATCCCAGGCGCACTTAATTAAAAACAACATTTTGAAGATAATGGAAGGTCTCATGACTGAATAAAGACTAAAAATAAAATACTTACCAGAGATGACTACAGTTGCTCCAGGATCGATGACCCCGCTGTTTGGCCGTACACAGTACCTGCGTGGCGCGGTAGTCTTCACTTTGAAACACACTTTTTTGTCAGAAGGGTTCCTCAGTTTGAGGCTGGTGGTGACTACATCTGTGAATGGACCTGATGGACGAAGAAAGAAAAACAACAAGCGCATTTTTATTATTTCTCAGTGTTTCCTGGAGCACACTCTTCTCCTGTTGCCATTCCACGACTGCCTGACCTCTAAAACGGAAAATATTCTTATAAAGAAACATCAAGAAACTACCGCTGCTGCAGTAAGTTGCAATGGAGACAGAAATTATCAGTGTAAATACGTTGCATGTTTACAGTGAAACTGCAGAAATTGATTAATTCAATATTTCAAGTCATATGTCCTAGATCAAAGGCAGATAATGCAACACCGTTTTGGGGCCAAAGCATTTTAGAAAGATCAATCGAAAAGTATTGCCGGGTTGTAACTCAATTTGGCCTACACGATTAGCAGGACTAATTGTCACACTAATCTAACTATTGATGTGTTTTTACCGTAGTAACATAATAGTTACACCTTTAAATTAATGGGTATTAACAAAGCACACCAGAACCAAACTCATGTTAATATTTAAAAAAAAAAAACTATTTAAAGTAATTGATGAACCATGCAGTCCTGATGCAGGGGTGTTACTACCTAGAAAATGAAAGCTTATCGTGAGAGCTGCATGAAGACCAGGAGCGCCAAGAAATCGTAAACAGGTCATCAGGAGGATCAATAGTTCGTTCCATCTTGTGACAGCGCTTGCTTCTAATTAGGTCCTTAACCGTAGTCAGCAGCATCCACCGTTGATAAGCTAAAATTCGCCTCAGAGTTTTCCCTGCATAGTTTAGAAGTATTTGTGGTCATATTCTCAATCTAAAACATAATTCAACCATGTAATTGAATATGCTGCAAATATATGGAACAAATAACTAACATTACTTAAAAATAAACTACTGTAGCCTAGTAACTGTAACTTCATTAAAAGGTATTAATGACTTTAGACTTTGCATTGTTTTAGTTTGTAAAAAATGTCCATAAGGGAGAAAGAACATTTCAATATTCTTTTGTCTATTATATGTACATTTACAGTAGGGTTGCTCAGGAGTTCACAAAGCCTTCATTCAGCCTTTGCCCGGCACCATTGTTTGCAGATAAGAGGCAATGCATGACCAGGATGGAGTTGCTCAACCCAGCGGGTGCAGTCATAGTAATAACTGAGGCGTTGTTTTCAACACAGGTGCGTACATAGGCATTCCTAGAAACCAGAAAAACCAATCCCTGCGCCTAACATCTTTTTTCAAGCAAAACGCATATCACATGACATGCTGCTGTGACCATGCCAGGTTATTGTAACACAGCTGCTTGGTGCTAAAATACACTGAGGCAACAAAACCAAAGTAAACGCTACTTGGTGAACTTCAAAAAAGGTACACTACCAGTCCAAAGTTTTGACACACATTGTCATTCACTTGAGTGGGGTGGTTGCAAAGAGAAATACACTTATTTATTAAAATCATTTTGTCACAAGAAATAAAAACATGCCAATCTAAAACTGAATTTTTTTGGAGGAAAGAATTTAAGGCCGATGAGAAGAAATGAGAGCCGTACGATGGAGAGAAAGCGACTAGCGATTCATCGAGAGGAGCTGCCTGTGTCTGTTACAGTCAGTCAATTTTCTTGCTACCGGTGCTAAAACACAATCTGTCACCTCTGCACAAACCATGATGGATTACCAAGAGTGCGATTATAGTTGTCTGATGCAAGGCCGTCAGTAGCCCCAGTGAAACAGCAAAAGCCAAAAGGGTCCCACATCTCTTGTAGAGGCCTTGATGCCATAGGACATGTGACAGGAGACCGGGCGACAACATTAAACCCATGACAAACCACCAATGCAAGTTAATATGAACAACTGAAACAAAAAGACTAATTTTTAAATAAATTATTTAAAACTCTCGGTTAGAGGTATGTTTACTATATAAATGAGGATATTACAAATATTTCTACATTCCATTGAGTCCTGAATGTAGAACAAGCAGTGATAAAGCTATACACCTGTCTGTGCGAGACCATGAGCATTACAAAAAATACTGTGATACAGACTTACACAGCAAAGGAGTACGTGTAGGCATTACTATCAGTACTGGAAAGGATGGAACACAGGAAAGCAGTTCTGCCCCTCCAATATACACCCACATAGCCTGCCTCCATTGCCTAACTCTGACATGCCACCTTTGTGCGAGCAGCGTTGGCACCATTTCTCTCATTTCGTTGCATGTATGCTGAGGTAGGGTCCCCCAGGCCAGTCATCTTCTAAAAATACCAGCTAAGGAAAGGAGGGAACGGAGGGGCCATCTAGCTTGCCGGAGGAATCCCAGCTGAGCCTCTGAAGCAGACTAGCTCACAGATACATGCAGACAAAATTAGCACAGCCTCTGTGACAGTAAAGACACCGTCAACTTCCTTCTCGTATTGTTTTTTTTAAAAAGGGCCAAATAGGAACTTTTTAAATTTTCCTGTTATATTTCTCCATCATTTGGTGGTTTGGGATCGATTTGACCATAATTTCATTTAAAACTAATAGTCTGGGTCAAAGTGCATAAACAATACACACATACTGTATTCAGATGGAAGTTTGCATATACGAGGTGAATCGGACTATTCAAATTGTACTACGACCAGATTCAAAATTTAAGTGATCATCCTCATTAAGCGTAAATATAGAAATACATATCATCAATCATGACTGTCATCTTTGCCATTACTTTGTAAATGAGGTTCACATTTATTCCAGAAAACAGGTCAGAAGTTTTAACCTGTTTTTCTAACTACAATCTATGGAAACAGTGTGACTGTACGCGGTTAACTGTATAACGAAACCAATAAAAGCTGGAGATAAACTAATCAGATTTCCACTGGCCACGTCTCCAACATTAGACTAATTGAAGAATACATATAGAGCTCACTTGAGAAAAAAACATTTATTCAATTTCTATTCAAGTTTAGATCTTGAGCCAGTTTTTTCAAACTGGTATCTTTTCAAACTGAGTTGATCAGTGCAGCCGGACGTCTACCCTTAACCATTTCATTACTCCGAAGAAGTTGCCTGTTAAAGTGCCATCCAACAGTTGCACAAAATTAATACAAGTTTGATTCGGTGATCAGTTGGCTTAAAGTTAATGCTGCCCTTTCTTTTCAAGTAGCTTGTTTTAGACCTAACACAAGGTGTTTATCTTAAGCAGTATCCCTTTGTAACTGCATTGACTGAGGCTATATTCACGATCACAGGTCCTGCACCTGATAAAACAGCAACAGATCTACCAGTGGCCAACAAAAGAAGGACACTTCCTGATTGAATAAAGTACAGCGAATCATTACGAGCAATGGGGTCAACATGAGGCTTTCTTGCATCCTCTCAGCCATTGGAATCATCAGGTGTAAGCTTTAGAATGTAACTATGATGTAAAAAGATCACAGGACAAGTCATCACGAAGAACCATCTGGGACTTTCCTCTACCCAGATATCCTGTGGGTCTGATATTTGAAGTGGTGACCTGTCCAACAAATCCATTCAGTAACAACAGAAACACACTGACCCTCACGCCTGAGAAGGGTTTTGTCTACTGGGACAAACACCACAAGTGAGAAGGCCTCCTTGTCCTCACCTGTAAACACTAAAACCTCCAACGACACAATGTTAAGTTGAATTAGCACAGTATATATATATATATATGATATGTACTGCTAGCTGTTATCTCGATCCCTTCTAATGGTTCCTGCATAGAAATCATACAAATTTCGAACACCTGGAGCTACGAGAGAATGTCGGTATGTGTAAAAACCGGACAAAACAGTCTGTTGTTGGGGAATAGCCAAGAATGTATGTAGCTCGCTAGCAAGCCATCAACTTTTTTTTTTTTTATTAGCAAGCTGCCTTGGACTCCATTAGCCAACGGTTAACTGACACATCATTGCACGTTATCAATGGGAGGCAAGAAATCAGTGGTAATCTAACGTGCGGATTACTTTGGTTTCCTACGAGTGAGCGGGGATAACACCAATGCCCGTTGGTACATTTAACAACAATGTAAATGTAATTTAATGGAACTAACGCGAGCTAACGCAAAAGGCTGCTAAAGGCTGTCTGTCTGTGTGGTTGTTAACCTCAGTTAACGTTAGCCAAGTTTGTCATTCAAACGGTCAGTTTAGTGAACAGCTTTATATAACAAAGTGACTCCCGAGGTGTGTCAGGACGGTATATTTCACGTGTCACTTGGAGGATGATAAAAAAGTTATTGTCCTTCCATTACGTCCGGGTTTGGAGTTGTAAGCTTCCCGGTGAATAGGCTGAGCCCATATTAAACAACAGTTTGCTGTTGCTAGCACCACTAGCGACACCGTAACGTTAGTAACTAGCTCGTGTACCAAAGACTACTAAAGATTGACATGGTGCGTTGTGTGCTCACTTCCATTCCGTTTAACAACCACGGGACGTTGCCCTGCGTTATTTCTCCTCTTTGCCAGGTGTTGTCAGTTAACGTCTGCTGGTCATACGTATGCTATCGGTCAAAGAGACACGCCACGCCGGGCTATCCACGTCACTACAGCGCGAGGATGCAGGGGCCCGTCTCGTTCCTGGCTAACTTAAAATGGCGGTGAATGCTAGCTAGTTCGCTAGCAACGAAATTCGCTTGAAGGAGTGTGAAATCGTTTCAGTCAGGTATTTCTCCACCACTACTCACTGGACATTTGGCACGTCAAGAGATGTTGAGTTACCTACCTTTAAATTTGAGGTCGCAGGGAGGGTCAAGGACAAGGATCTGATCCAACTTTGACATTTTAGCTGTAGGGATGCACTTGATTTCGGTCTCTGGGAATAACTGACAAGTGGAAATCCTAGCTCCCCTGCCACTACTGAGTCAAACGCTGACTGAGCTCTGTGAACGAGCATGTGGCTACAAAAACTTGAACGCGCGAGAGCACAACCCTGTTGCGCGCCCTCGTGGCTCAGCAACTGAACTGTGATTATGGCACATTTTTGGCATATTTATCTAGTCATACTGCGGGTACACGCAGATACTTCAAAATAAATACAAATAAATTCTAAAATGTCTCCATATATTAGAGAGAATATAGTGTATAATATTTTTTAGTTTTTATGTACATCAATACATAACATTAGTCAAATGAATCTGTGATTTTATTTCTTATTGCAGCCCTGAAAATACTTAATCCTACACATTGTACATACATTGTAAAGAAATATGTTATTCTATGTATAAATAAAGTTTATTTTTTAACTTAAATTTTATAATTGTATTTCATCATTCCTTAATATGGTATCTATTTAATGCGTTAAGATACTTTCTAATGAGCAGCATAATCTACAGTTACATAAACTACATTAACAATGTTTTTAAAGGATTTTGAGTAATATATTTGACATTTCTACCCATGACCTACTATCTATTGATAATAATATATCTGTGATAAACTAATATCAGCCTGTTAATTAACCAGTCAGGCTTTACTTGGTAATTGAGATCAAGCATTTTTTAAACATTAGTGTTTCTTTCTTCAAAACTTTATGGTAGAAAATACAGTAGATTTATTTACCAAAAATGAAATTGCCAAAATGTTGTCCATTCAGCTTCCTGAAGTGACAATCTGGCTGAGATAAATACCACGTTCCCATGATGTCAAGAGGCTCATCCATATCATGACATTTTGTTAGAGTCCCTTCTTCTCTCATTCATCATTCTGCTCTCCATTAGCAAACGTTGAACTTTATTACACTGATTAATATGCAAAAGATCATCTGGTCTACAGAGAATACAGGGGAGCATGATGTAGACATACAGTAAAGGGTTGGCTGCAGATAACGTTGACCGCTTTTTATACAATTAGTCTGTGCTGATTTAGTTAAGTAATTCATGGGTTACTCAAAGAGTATGGCCTTTTAACATACATTTGTTTAGAAAAACACAAAAAGGCACGTCCTGGACGACAATTACACAGCTTAAAAACTCACCACAATGTTAAAATGTATGAAAATGCATATAAAAAATGGAATTATCTGTAGTTTGGAGGTAATGTCATGAATAACTGCTGGGAAAGGCAGTGTGATTGAACTAAACGTTTATCAGTCAGTTGGTAAATTTGATAAGACTGTACGTCTGGACCACAAAGGCGCTCCTGAATTGACGTCTGAAGTCTGTTTCAACTTTCCAAGACAATTACTGTATTACTTTTAAGTGGAAGCAAGGCCACATTATTTATTGGCTTTCCGAAAGGGGTTTGGTGTGGTTTCCCATTAAAGAGAACGGTACACATCAGCACAGTTATACAATGAGGGTTAAAAACGGCAAGTTGAACTCTGCTATTCCTTCGTACATGATGGGAATATGTTGTTTTTTAAGCTATGGTAATGTAACCTTAAATACTGTCACATAGGAAATGTTGTATCTAGGTCAATTTTCATGACCATTTAAAAAAGGCTGTTAAATGTAAACCCATTTCAGAAAAAGAAATACATGTTGCACAAGGTTATTCCCTGTAGTGCAATCTAAGACAACACATTTTAGTATGTAGGTTACAACTTTAACACATCACCATGTAAACAATTCTAGTATTGGTCACAGTGTTTCAACAGGGGGTGTCTTACCTAAATTACAAATTGAGTCTCTATGGTGTTAATTTTGCAGCATTATAGTTAAACCCTTAACAGTCAATATGTGTGGAAACACACAACAAAGTGTTTTTTTGTCAAGCATTTGATCTCGACAAACAGAAGTTAATATATTCTAATTCAATACATACATTTAAACAAAAGCGCCATGACAAGAAAAGTATAGCCTTGATAAAAAAAAAAGTTGAACTTTATAAAGACCTTCATTTAACGAGTGCCATTTAAGAGCCACAGTGCTTGCAAATCTACAGAGCAGATGACTATTGAAATGAACATTTTGTTGTATAAACAGCCAAAACTCTAAAAAGCACATCAGCTCAATCGCTTGTTCTTTCTATGGGTTTAATAATGATCCACACAGATAGAAACCTTTATGTAATGCAGGCAAAACACCACCTGGGGGGGACAAACTTAAGGCCCTCTGATTCCAGACCTCATCAGAGTTGAAATCAAATGAAATAAATGTGCAATGACCGATAAAGTACTGTTGTTTCATCTTGTGGCTGACCACAAGCTGACCTCCAGCTGTCCACTGTCTTGTCTCGTCTTTCCCAGCAGTAAGACACTGTGTGCAATGTGGACTAGGTACTAGGTGAGGAATCTCATCAGCCTCTGTTGGTACTAGCAGCATCTCCTGGAGGACACAGCGGGCTGCCGGGTGAGTTTAAAGGAATCGTTGCTGTCCAGCTCAGGGTTCTCCAGGGGTGGGATCTGTTTACCTAAACACACAGCACAATCCCGTTTTAGATTTAACTATTTGAATTGTACAAAGTGTCGTAATGGTACTCCTATGACGCATTTAATGGTGCATCATGGTTAATTTAACTCCTACTAGAAGCCTCAGAAAAACATGAAATAATTCAAACACTGTAAAATCAAAACATGCCAATTTAAGAAGATTGTTCATACAAAACAGATATATTCAAAAAATCTTCAATTTTCATTTTCATAATAAATTAAAGTTCGGCTCCATATTATGGGAAGGTATATTCAAGAATAACTCTAAACAACATATTGAAATGCTAATCAATACTGTATGTGTAGGGACTGTACGTGGACTCACATGACATGGACATGACATAGTTAAGACATGATACCTACTGATTTTCTGAAAGAGCTCCTCAACATTGACAGCGTTTCTTGCACTAGTCTCGATGAAAATAGCTGCAATTGATTCGGCAAATTCCTTAGCTTCCTTCATGGGAACTTCCCTGTAATTGAGAAGTAAACCAAAGTAAGCATGGAGTAGGTTCACACGTAAGGAGTATCTGTGGGCCAATCAAGACTTTCATCAATGACTTACACCCTTTACATATTTAGTTTGCACTGCAAAGTGCAGGAGGAGATGTCACATGGAATAGTTTTTAGAGGTTTTCATCAAATACTTTCCCTTCTCTTACACCAGCGTGGTTTCCCCACAGAGAGCAAACACTGGGGGAAAAAAGGTCTAAAGTGAAACCTGTGTACAAAATCGTGAGCGGAACCACAGAAGACGTACACATCATTAGTTGTGCGTGTTCACTAAACCTGTCAAGAGTTTGCTGTGCACAACATCCCTGAAGGAGGCAATGCATTCATTAATGAGCCTGTGAATCTATGGGGGTATATAAAAAAGCAATAGGTTTTATAAAAAATAGATGTGATTGTTTTGGTTCACTAAAGACTTACTATAATTACTAAAAATGTGTATTCTTGTTTCCAGGAGGTAGTGTCTCAGGAACTTCACCACAGTGTCAATGAAAATCAGCTCCTTTCCCGTCTTTGCCCACCTGATGTCTCCTAAATCGTTCTTGTTCCCTGCTATGGCTACAACGATGTCCTCCGGTCCGTGTTCTTTCAGCTCCTTCACCCACTTCTTCAGTGTCTGGAAAGAGTCCTGAACAAGAAGAGCAGCTTTGGGATTGGTTCTTCTACAACACGTGTCACATATTTACTGTATTAGATGCCGTTTTTTTATGCGAGTTTCCATGAACAGAGCAGGAAAGAATGACATATTCAGGTCATGGAAGCGGAGCATCATAGAGTGATGCAAAAGTGATCCAACTTTACATCAGGCTCTTGATGCAAAACCACTTCTTCTGCTACACACATTTAATACACCAGGGAGTAACCACCATACATCAGCACCTCCACTGGTAATTTTCAAAGTTATGAGGAGGGCAAAAGGGATTAATAGTTCTTCCATTGTTACACCGATCGTGTCCACTGGTCTTGCAATGTGACCACTCCAGAAAAGTTGAATTAAATGTCCCTTCTTTGTTAGAAAAGATAGAAAGTGCCCGGTTATTCTTACCAGTTTAGTAATGTCATAGACGATGACAGCAGCAGCCGATCCTCTGTAGTACATAGGAGCTAACGAATGGAACTGAAAAAGACAACATATTACTTGTGTTCACTCACTAATCATAGGGAAAGGTAATTTGTGTATAAGGTTTTATAAAGATTTAAACTCAGAAAGTCTCGACTGTGGCCAGCCAAGGCATTTCTTAACGGATTGGTATCGACCTATCCGATCCTTTGTTTTACGTCAGCTGTCACACTAGTGTTAGTGATTTCACGCACAGCAACACTCATCTCGCCTTCACTCGGCTGAGCTCCACGTGAGACACCACACGCTATAGACAACGGCAAAATGCAATCATTTATGGGCCCTCATTTCATTTAAGCTCAGTGTGAACGTATCTTGCTTTTTGCACAAAAACACCAAATGATCCAATATGTGTATTGTTAAGGCCTAAACAAACATGTTGAATGCATTTGCTTCTCTAAATTCTTGAATTTGATGTTTCAAAACCTACATTTTACAGCACATGACCACCACCAACTCCATTACCACTAGTCAGCACAACTGTGTACCACATCCCCCCCTCTGCTCATGAAGGTATGTGCAACGCAAACCATAAGTGGGCCCACTCATGAAAACAACTAGTTCCTAAGCTCCACCAGTGGTCAAATTGTCTTTGTATTGGGATGATGACAAAAGTCAAATGCTGTGACATGATTTTCTTAACAAACCAAAAAATACGTTCTCATTAGTTACATATTTTTTACCTATATGTTTTGGTGTTGTTTACCAAATAAAAACAGATAAACAAGTGTGATTAGTTTAACATTATCCCCACAAATAAAGACACCATTAAGCTCTCGGAAAGAGGTTTCATGAAAAACATTTTTGCACAAACAGAAAAAAAGAAAAAAACTTGCACTTGCTTCTTTCCGTGCTGTCAGCATGACCGGTCGGCTTTAACCAAGCCTCCTTCCATGAAATGAATCAGCGTGATGATACCAGTCTCGGGACCTTTGGACCTCATGTGAATCATCCCAATTCATACTGCTAATAATAACTCTGAGTCTGAGGACGTTTGACATGATTGTGTCACTGCTAGCGTCCTGATGTAAGTGTAATGGAAACTCATGTGTCTAATAATGAGAACATAAGGAATTCATGCTGTGGGTGCACTCACCCTTTCCTGCCCGGCTGTATCCCAGATCAGAAATTTGTGAAGTTCGTTTCCAGATGGCACAGTTTTGGTCAGGAATGATGCTCTGAGGGTGATGAAGAGCATTTCACAACATCGCTTGTAAGCATGTTCTTTGAAAGGCATAGGAAGTATATCAGTGCAAGTCAGAAGGGAAACAAATGACTAAAAGCACTAATGCAGTGACAGGTCACAGGCGAACGAACAACCATCAAACACCAAAAGCCAACACAATAATCTATTACAACTCTGGGATTATACGTTTGTTTTGATGTGGAGTTATGTTTTGTCATCTTTTTACAGGATATATGATATCCAAAGAATCTGTTTTGGCTAATCTCCTCCACGTGTTGCATTCAGGATGACCTGATTTCAGATCCCACCAGTCTCACATTTTATAAAGTGTTAAAGTTTGGCTTTTGTCTCGTGAGGACTTTTATTATTTTGCTTATTTGTTTTGTTGGTATCAAGTCTCCTTAAAGTGAGCTGAACCATTAAAGAATATGAATAAACCATCAATTGTTATGGGGCTGAGGCATATTCTATTTTCTATTATTGTCAGTTATTCTAGTATCAACATGTCATCTACCTAACCATTATTATGAAAGCGTGACTTAAAATAAATCACATTTATTGTGACACCTCAAATTGTGAAACTGAAAGAAGACTTAATTTGGAATCATGTTTATTTCTCTTTTGCTGCTCCACTTTTGTGATTTGTACTGCTCTGGTCTTACCCTATTGTGGGACTTATATTGTGGTCAAAATGATCCTGAACGAATCGACAAACGATGCTGGATTTCCCAACTCCAGTGTCCTGGAATCAGAAGGTCACACATTAGTCACTGCTCACTATTCAATCACATTGATTTGGCAACTGTCTGGTCACATCACCCCATCAGACAGCTTCCAGTTTGTCCACAAATTATATATAAGAGACATTATGGTAAGAGCGCGTAGGAAATTACTTTAGTATGTATAAAATGTATACTTTTTACTGAATTAATATGAATGTACCATTTTTACTGTAACCCGGCTCTTATTTTGAAGTGAGTTACCCCGCGTTCTTCACCGTAATTCCTTAATTCATTGATAAAAACTCCACTTATGAGTCCGGAAGCCTCTGAACGTCCCTTCCACCATCTCTAAAGAGGGAGTGCTCTTCTTTCCTTTTTTTTGTTGATGTTGCTAACGCAGCAGGAAATCCAACTAACGGCTTTCTTGTTGCGCTTGGAATGACGTAATGCGCGATAAACTGTACCGTTATAAAGTAACAAACAACGCAGAATAAACCCCTTTAAGAGCCGAACATAACGTCACATGACGAGAACGTCAACGCGGAATGATTGCTGCGCCCACCCGTCGATCAGCTATTGGTTTTTAGTTGAAGTGCGTTATCTGACATGTTGAAATTCTCAACAGCACAAGTCCCCGGGGTTTGAAAAAAAGGGTCCGACCGTTACAGCACGAGCCATCATGGGCCGAGGCCGTTTGTGTGCTCTAAACGCGGAAGGCTTTTCGGTTTAAAGTTACGTTGGTTAACGGTACGTTACACTCGCAGCGGACAGGGATTTTTCCCCTGAAAGTTGATCAACAAAAACATCTGTCACTTACCCCTAAGAGGCAGACTTTGAGCTCCCTTATGGCCATGGTGAATTTCGAAAGTTTTTTTTTAAATCATTATTTTAAAGGGTTCACTCAGTGTCTTTGTCTCATCGTGATATAATTGTTTTCTCTTCTTGGGTAAAAGAGAAACCCAGCCCACAGAGACAGACTGACCGACCGTCTGACCACTGTCAAGCTTAGGGAACTACTCGTAGAACTTCCGGAGGTAACTTTCAAAATAAGAGCGGGATAGACTGATACAATCCACAACGTGGCTCCAGATAAGTTGCAATAATTATATTCAAACCATATTTTTCTTTGTGTGTGATTTTAA
Source organism: Pungitius pungitius (assembly GCF_949316345.1). Classification (NCBI taxonomy): domain Eukaryota; kingdom Metazoa; phylum Chordata; class Actinopteri; order Perciformes; family Gasterosteidae; genus Pungitius; species Pungitius pungitius. Next base: position 6,357,733 of record NC_084914.1, read on the forward strand.
AAACCAAACAACACCTGATCGTTCTTCCTTATTGGGGATCCAAGATGTTTCATAGTGTAAGTGGAGACTTCAAATCATACAATACTACTCTGCACATACAGAACTCCTGTAGATGGAACGCAAAAGTCACACATCCAAATGAACGGACACATTGACGTACCCATCCAGTTATTTTCCAGTACCGTATTAATGGAGAAATGCACAACCAAAACTCCAAACTAAATTCGAGTTATTACACTTGCACTAAGGTTACACTTTAATTTTGAAACCCACGTTGCTAGTGTCTGTTATTCTTCTGGATGTTTTGTGTAACTTGACGTTTCTACTTTCGGAAACTAGTTAAAACAATGACGAAAGAGTCGGATGGTTAAACTATATCTTTGCTAACAAGGCCTGGATTCGAAGAAAAAAAAACTCAACACTTAAGTACTCCACTTCCTCAAAATGGATGCAAGTGATCCAACTAAAAAACTCATTGGGTGGGGAGAGGGGAAAGTATTCAGAGAAACTAATGGAAAACAGGACACTGTAAATCAAAACCACATTTCCAGCTGACATAGTTCAGCAATAAGGTAAAAGTTGAGTGTCAGAGAAAGAGACAAAGATGCAGTGAAAACGTTTTTATCAACACGTTTATTCTGACTGCTACAATAAACTACAATGTGAGGAACAATATGAAAATAACCTCATAAGAAGCTTCCGAGCCCAATTTAGCATTGATCTGTTTCAGTCACAGGATAATTAACATGCTGTATGGGCGTTCAGGTGAGATTGCTTTGATTATCCTGCGACTAGAGCAGGGGCAGCCACACTAGTGTACTGCATACAGTTCATTAATAATAAAAAAAGGAACATATGACAAAACATAAAAGCTGAGAATACAGTATATTTGCAATTTTACAATGATATACACAATCGGTAAGTATGTGCAGGCTATGCCTGCTTTAAATATCACTGAACAATGACAGTACTTTGCAATAGTCACGGATCAGTGGTGAAATAGAATGATTGACTTTTTAAAACGATTTCTTTTACTCACTTCCAACTGATGCCATGAACAATAACTCCACAGATCAAGAACCTACCCCTTAAAAAACACTATCAAATACACCTCAAAACTATATAAGCCTCCCGCGTGTCACCGTGCACATATTTTGGCAACAGTGACCATATCTGAGGATGTAAATCCGTCATGAAACTGCAGAGACGTTGTTTTCCAACCTTTTGTGCAACGGAGGCGGAAAGAACAGAGAAGATGATTGGACCACAGAGCGGAGCAGGACAGACACAACGCAGCCTCCAGATGTCTGGGCACATTTTACAGTGACAAAGATACTTATCGACACAGATTTGTTTGCTCTTCATGTTGTCACCCACTGGTCGGGTGCACGGTTCGACGCCGCTAGTTCTTAAATGCTGTTCAAGCACCTACAATATATTTATATATTACTAAAAAGCTGTAACTTAAAATCATTGGTTCCCTTGAATACTCACCAGTATTCAAGGAATACTACTTTAATATATAATATATAACAAGTGTTTGTATCAGTGGTTCTCTGGGGGGAAACATGGCCAGTGCGGCATGTTGGGAAATGGCACAGTAGTATTCTAACTGGTCCAATATGCACCTGGGTGAGGTTCATAGTGACATCCTGGTTTCATTATGGTTCATGATCATCTTTTAGAAAACCTTACGAGCAAAAAATAAAACTTTGTCATACACTGGGAAGGTGTTTTTTCATGTGAATGCTATTTCTTAACCCTAACTGCTCAACGAATGCCTTCACCCGCACCACCCATCTACGTTCAGCCTCAGCTCTGTGGATTTGGTGAGATGAACCACCTCGTCCCTCACAGTAGTAGCCAGTCTTCCGCTACAGCAGCTCCTCTATTTCTATTTTTTGGGGGTTTGTGTCGCATGGAGAAATGACTGCCAGCCATCACTGGGTGGACACAGTAACTAATGAACCCATGGATCCAGTAAAAGTTAAAATCCCAGTGGCTAGCGGGAGACACTGGAAGACAACTGACCGCCGGTGGGGACGCTCAGCGGCACCAAACGTCTCACATGTGGGTGTCCCTCCGGTCTTTGTTCGGGGAGGGCTTTGTAGGATCCTTAGCTGCTTTGCCATTGGACGAAGCAGCGGGATCTGCGGGGGTCGCCGCCGCGGTCCCCGAGCGTTTGGTTTGCTCATCGGCGTGGGGCTCCGGGCTCGGCTGCAGGGGCGAGGCCTGCTCGGCCGGGGGCTGGACGGCCGCTTCCTGCTGCAGTTTGTGGCTCTGCAGGAGGCGGAGCTGGACACGGAGCTCCAAGATGGCTTCCTGCTCCTCGTGAATGGCCTGGTTTAGATGGGTGTTTTTGTTCTACCCGGCAATAAAAACATAAGACACTGTTTGTTAAGACAAAAAAAGAAGAAAAAAGAATTGCCATTTCATAAACACAAACAACATAAAGTCTGAACAACAAGTGGTCCGACTTTACTTTGTCAGAAGTCAACATACTTTAAATCAACTTGTACTTTACTTTCACTTCCTTAGAAATAACAGTTTATTACAACTGACTGTAAGCAACCAGTACATCAAATGTTTTGCTCACCTCCAGTTCCTCGTTTTGCTTCTGCAGGTCTTCCAGAATCATCTGCAGCTCTTCCTCATCTTCACTCTCACTTTCACTGTCTGATGAATATTCCTCAGTCTCACTGCGGCCCTGCTGACGACTGAGGAGCACATCGTTGGGTTACGGTTCAGACCTTCAGAGCATGTAATGGCAATTGTGCGTCGTACTACAACACATTTAGCAGCCAAAGTGGTTTTTTAGTCTTTATCTGACCTCTGGATGTCGGCGATTTCTGCTCGCAGTCTCTCGATTTCCTCCTTCTCTGTGGCAATCTGTCTACGAAGCACCTGCTCCAGAGAGATCAGCTCCTCCTGCTCGGTCAGGATCTCGTTCTCCTGGTTGTTGAGACACAAGCCGGTTCCATCTCAGTTCGTCGTGCACGGAGGACTCTAGACACGTTTCTTGTAGTCCAAACACGTTCCTTATTCACATGACTCACCTGTGCCAAGAGGAGGTTGATGACTTCCTCTTCATTCTCTGTCATTTCTTCTTTTGAAACATCTTCCTTTGAGAGGCTTGCAATCTCCTGGGCTATTTTAGTCTCACACTCCTAAAAGGCCAAAGGAGGGAAGCACAATGGTTTCGGAGGCATAGAACCAATTACCACGTTCATTGAACAGCTTCCAACGAGTCGGTTCCAATGTCTGTTCCCTTATTCAAAGAAAACACAAAAAACATTCTTAAAAATATTATTCAAACACAAGTTACCTGACGTTTAGCCTCCCTCAGTTTGCGTTTTAGAGCGGTCAAGATTCTCTGAACCTCCCATAGACGCTCCTCTTTAGATAAGTCCTTCACCCCCGCCTGCAGGTCTCTGTGCAGGCAGTTCAGCAGGAACTCCTAAAACACAAGAACACAAACAACAGTATTATACAGTAGGAAAAAAAATTACATTTTTACTTACTAAATTACATTTTTTTTAGTGTACATTTCAACAGCTGCATGCACTGGCATATAAATGATATAGCCAATACTTCTTTTAGTTTTACTTTCACTCTTTAAGTAAGAAAAGGATTAAGAACTATTGATTCATTTCAAAATCCACAGTAAAAACGTTGCAGTTTTATAGACAGTTATGTGCAGGACTACTTCCTTTCTTGGATTCCAGTTACGTATCAACTAGACACAGAGTGTTATATCTGCAAGATATTTATGTTTACAAATAACACTGTTTCCTTCATTTTCCATCGATCGATTCTGTCTGTGGACCAAAATAAAAAGCACCTGTCGCCGGATCTCCTCTTTGACGTTGTCTTGGGTCTCGGGCAGCGCCGGCATGGTGGCCATGTTGGACCAGCGGAGGGGCCGCACCACCGGCTTCAGGGCCACGTCTCCAAACAGCTCCCTCACGTGTGTGAAGAACATGTAAAGGACTCGGTTCCCAATCTGAATTTGAGGTAAACAAACCAATGAACACAAAGCAAAGCAGCTTCGGCGTGCTGCATGTCGTCTTCCAGCGCGTTTTAGACTCAACTATAAAACACAACGGCCTCCTTCTCTGCAATAGAAATTCTGGCAAATATACTTAGAGCCTAATTAAACTTTTGACTCCATTCACTAATGGAGAAAAGTGTTATTTTAAAGCTGTTGTGGCCCCTCCTGCTGTTGCTTGAGAATAAGTGGAGCAGCTGAAGAGACGTCCCCTACGGGAATAAATTAGGTCCAAAAAACTAGGCCAGGGTTTCAAAGAAAACGGACTGTTTGATCCAATAAAAACTCACTTGGTCTGTTGCTGAGGGGCGTCTTCTTATCTTTGAGATACACTTGAGCCTGAGCTCAAGACATTTCTTCAATTCATGTTTACTTTGCCTGTTGCAGCTGAATTACCTGTAAACACTTAAAGAGGTCTTCCTTTGTTATTGCTCCCTGACCTGTATGGTTGGGTTGAGGACGATGGAGATATTCTGAATATTCATCTTGGTGTCCGCCTCCCTGGTGATGACGTGGTCCATGTGCGTGACGAGCCAGGTGAGAAGAAGCCGGCTCTCTGGCGTCACCTCGGCCAGCAGCCTCTGGAACTCGGCCATCTTCTCCGCCTCCACCTGCCGGCCGCAGGCGTCCTCGAAGCGCAGGGCCAGGTCTCGGCCCAACAGGTTCTCGGGCAGCTCGCGTAGGTACTGCTTCAGCAGGCTGGCCACCGTGTGGGGGTCGTACTCCTCCAGGCAGGGGCACTCCTCGCGGTCATAAGCGGCTTTCAATTCATCCACTTTGGACTTCATACCTGAGGGGGAAAGAAGTTTACGTATCAATCAGATGTAAAAGAAGATCAAAGGGTATCATTTTTGCAGGATGTTTCTATACCGGAGACGCGGTAGATGCCTTCGCACTTCATGCCGTAACTTTCGATGTAGTCGACACATTCTCTGAACACAGCTGGCAGTTGGATACCATCGTACAGCGCTGTCCTCTTGACAGCTTCAGTCAGAGGGGCTCCAAAGATGGGCCTGAAGGTGGGGATCTCCACCGGCACCGGCTCGGCCTCCGTCGCGGGTTTCTTCTTCTTCTTCTTCTCCTTCCATTGTTTTACCACGTCTGCCGCAGTCAGGTCCTTTGATTTTTTATCCTTGGCCTTGTCCTCCTTGGGGCCCTTCTCCTTCACCTTGAAGTCCTTCTCCTTCTTCTTGGAGAAGCTGGGCTTCTTGAACACATGGATTCCCTTGGAGCGCTTCATCTTCGACGGACTCTCGGCTTCATCTGCTGAACTGTCCTCCTGGAAGGCTGCGTAGCCTTCCGCTGCAAACGTAACAAATGAGTGTGGAGAGGAGAAAATAGGGTTAGAACCGAGGGGAGAAACACCCCCGTCTTCTTATCCGCCCCCCCCCCCCCCGCCCCCCCACGACGGAACCATTACAGCTTTGAAATAGAAACAGGAAGAGAGATGTGTGAGAGAGAGAAAAGATAGCAAAGGACGGGGGGGAATGGGGACTTGGAAAAGAGGTCAGCCACAGATTTAGCGTAGCTCCCACAGCACCTTACGTCTCTCCAGTGTAGGACAGGCTCAGTTCAAATGTTTCTCCTCGGAGCCAACAGCTACACCACAGTCCCAGAGACAGCTCGGAGCCTCTTTGTTACCAATTATCTCTACTCTGGGTTTTCACACCTTCGTTGGGCTATCTCTTCCTCTTCTCCACCCTACACTGGTGTGAGGGCTAAATACAGACATGGAACAATCCACATAGAAAGAGGACAATGAGCCAGACAACCGCTTTCTCACGGCTACAGGCAGCACCAGCCAACCGGATGGGAAAGTATGAAGCTCTCTCTCTCAGCAGCCAATATCGAGATGACCCTCAGCAACATTCCGAAGGTATTCAGTTCCCAAGTACTTTACAGCTAAAGGTAAGTGACATCAAGTAGATGACATGTATGTACTTGGTAGCTCCAAGGTGTTTAGGAGAAAGAATGGTGATACTTGACATGTTTTGTATTGTCGAAATATCCGGAACACAGTTATTAAAGCATAAAGACGCAACTCAAAAAAAGATTAATGAACATGTTAAAGATTTGAGACATGCGTTTTGTTTTGTTAAAGCTTCCTAGAAAAAACACTAAGATGCTATACATTGCTCAATTAGTCCTCATTGGCATGCCAACCATGTACTGAGCAAGCATTCTGGTTGCAAAATGTCCAGACCTTGAGCTTTTTCAAAATATTTCTGACATTCAAAACAATCTTTAAACAGAGATCACAGAATAGTGTCTTACTCCTTTTCTCCTTCTTCTTGAACTTGTTCTTCTTCTTGCTGTGCTCTTTGTCGTCGTCTGAGACATAGGCATCAGGTGTCTCGTGGTGATGGCCATCATGAGGCGGCGATGGTTCGCCCGTGCGGTACAATCCGGGGAACTTGGTGGGACTGATCTCCTCAGAGCTGGGGGTGCGGGCCACGCCCCCTGCGTGTTCAGCCCTACGCTGCTCTACGGGGCTGCTGCTGGGGGGCAGGAAGCACTCTGTCATGTCTGCTCAGGCCTTACCACTCCTCCGACCTGTACGTCAGCTCTCCATCACACCTGCAGAGGGAAGAAATACAAGATAAGAAAAATACAACACAGCATTTAATAATTCCTGCTGCTTGTTATCCACATCATCTGCTCCTTAGCTATGTGACAGAGGGCGGACAGGAGTATGAATTTGTCATTTTTGTGTATTCACTTTAGTGAGGACCTTTTGTTATTTAAAACAAGGAAATACATATGTACTGCACTCGAACTATTTACATGACCAAAAACAGCAAAACAAAACAAAATCCTTTCATTGTCTCAGCAGTGGAACAACTCTGCAATAAAGAACATTTGAAGGTATAGTTTAGAAACCAGACCTTCTTTTTCTTATTATTTTCTTCACTGAATATCTTAACGTCTGTACAAACAAAGCAGCTTTGACAGTAATGTCTCCCCACCAGATGGGGCTCTGCTACATCACATTCTACATGTCCCACTTCTAATTGAGCCCATTCTGACATCCATAGTGGAGTTAAACCAACACCCCCGTCCTTTAGAAAAGGAGCTTTATCAGAAACAAAGCCCTGAGTACAATAGGTTAGATTATATTTGTTCAGCTGAACATTTACAGAGTTCTATTTGAAACAGAAGTGGGATTGTTCTGCACTGTTTATTTGTTTAGTCTAAGGACAAAAGGGAACTCATCAGCTGTCATGTTTTAGGAAGTAGAGTGATTACGTCATAGCGGCATAGAGCCCCGTATGTCCTTCAAGTCACACTAACGTCGCCTGGTAGAATAACTCCTGTTACACATTAATACTAGAAACAACTTGGATTTATATCAAGTGCTTAGAAAATACGCTGCATGTGACAAGACAAATGACAAAACAAGATAATGTGTTAACTTAATTATTCAACACAACAATACGTGCACTGACTCGGGACACAAGAACTATAAATACAGCCCGTGTGTCTCGCATCTCGATCTTCCTTCGCTGTAGGCAGATTATCATCTCAATCATCTTTCTTACCCTGTAAGGTTAATTAAACACACACGTCCCATAGCAAACGTGATATCAAAATGATACTCCTAGAATCTTCAGCCATGAATTGAAACACCTCTGAATAAATAAAATATTTAGGCAGCAGAAGCTCTCGTTGGAACGTAGGGGCCCGTATGCTAACGGTAGTTCCGCTAGCTGCCGACCTGCTAAACTAGCCCATTCGCTAGCCTACCCGTTAGGATTAAAGCCGTTGTTTTGTCCAGAAAAAAACAACATCATGTACACAGATAGCAACATGTAATGAACTCTATTTTGTGGGCGCTGTAATGTCATTGAACACGCAAAACACAAAACACAAAAAAACTTTACCGAGAACTATCCCGTTCGGTCAATTTCGGAGTCGAGCTTCCGGTTGTCTGTATACTAAATAAACCTATCTGCGCTTGCGCGAGTTCCCAGTTGCATGGTGGGAAGTGTAGTTTGAAGGATAATCTGTAACTAACTTGGCTGTTTTAACGCAGATGTATGGTCTATGTAGGTTTCTTGGCCCCGAATGATCTGGATTTAATGAAGAATGTTTAGGCTGTGGTCCCATTTTTATTATAACCACACATTTCCTGTAATTCAAGTCTGCGTGCGAAATAAACTGTCAAACAATGTGTTGAAAACCAACTATTATCTAAATTTGGTAAAATCACTTGTTATTTTAAATAATGGGGGGGGGGGGGCTTCCCAAATGCTGTGGTTGCACTCAGAAGACTAGTGGTCGTCCTGACATAAGAAACACATTAATCCTTTGATCATTGTTGGCACCAGCTGCTCCAAATCCACAGCTGCAATTGCGAAATGAGGCCATGATTCAATATCATAAAAAAAAAGAAAAAGAAAAGACAAACAGTCTCATTGTGCATACGGTACATTAGTCAGTGCAAACTGCTTTTGCATGCCAATTGGGAACAGAATCAGCGATAGGGCACCCTGCTGCCCTTTTGAAAATGCACTGGCATTACAAAGAGCACTTGTGTGCGGCGGTGAGAGATTGGCATCGGTAAATGTTCCCTTTCCCCTCCGCTCGCATGAGACGGTCATTGAGCACTGGAACACCTGTGGACCCGAATGGTATAACAACAACTTTGTTTCCCGAGGAAATTATGCGTTTCCTGACTCGGGCAACACTAGGCTATGATTAGAGCAGGAGACGCACAATTGGGAGAACAAACATTTGCTATTTCACTAGTTCACATTTTTCACACGTCATTTTACAAAAATATTTAGAGAAAGAAAACATATTTTAAGATCAGACACTTTTCTGTGAGACAAAACAGTCCATGTCACCAAACTCATCTTTATTTGGCATGCGACAGGGATTTAGCAGACCATAATTGTAAAAAATACGTTATTCATATACACCTCCAGTAAAAAAACACTATTGAAAACATCTAAAAATATACAGTGAAAACTAATAAAAACAAATAAAAAACAATTTGCTGGATTAGGAGGAGGGGTGTAGGGGATATTTTACAACTGGTAACTGGTAACTGAGGAATGCTAACACACAACAGCCATAGTTTCCTCTGCCCTCAGTCCTCTGGTATGGCCCAGACATTTGGTACCACCATGTGCCCGCATTTCAGAAGAGACAGTTCATGCACTTCACCGCCTTGCTGCCGTAGTCCACACACTCGGGTCCGATGCACTGGCAGCAGGCGTTGTGAAACCAGCGGTACTTGGATCCTCCCATTGACTCACAGTATAGTTTACACTGACGGATAGACACGCAGTCGTCAAAGTAGACCACCGTGCACATGTTTTCTGAAATTAAAATGTTTGAATGAAAAAGGGAAAGAAAGAAAACGTGAGTCACATATCCAATAAAACCGTGTTTATCAAAACAAGCAGCAACAACCCTCAATGTTCCTACTTTAACTTCAGGGGGAAATTCATTTGCTGCAAATAAGTATGACCATATGTGTTGGTGGACTTAATGAGTTAACTGCTTAGCTCTGTGGGAACACTCCCATTATAAGTGTGTCTTTACAGAAAATAGCACCGGCTCAATGGCAGACAGCCAAAACACCCACAAATGAAAAGTCAGAGAAATACGGCAGAGGAAAAACCCTTTAAACACAGTTTCAATCACCTGCATGACTTTTGGCAATTCTGCTCCAATGAAATTATGAAAACACAAGCCGACTCAAACCAACCTTTACAAACAGCTTGAGCTCTGTGCAGGGCCGACTTTTATTACCTTGAGTCAGTCTGCATAAATACAAAGAAAAATTGTAGCTGGACCCGACGGGACCAGAATAGTACGTGGTATTAATATGCATGCATCTAATAATTTTCTAATATGAGTGATGATAGGTGAAAACTCAAATCAATGTGAGGCTGCACACTATCAAACAGCAAGTGACCAACCACTGTTCTTCAGGTTTCTCTACAGAATTTATTTGATTTATTGAGAAATAATCTGGAGAGAAATAATAATTGTTTTAAAATTACTTTCACATTTTTCCAAAGCCCAAGTGACCAACCGCCTTAATCTCAAAGATACTTAATTTACAATAATGTCAAAATGTTATAGTAAAAGAATTATGATTTAAATATCTTCCAGGGAGGAGTGGTCCACTGGATCAAAGGCTCTGTCTAAATGTTGTCACTGGCAGGGGAGGTAGGAAGTAGAAGAACCCACTGTGCACACATGATGTTCCATGAATACAAATATATGTATATAATAGTATAAGGAGCTGTAGTTTGTAGGTGGAAAACGTCCAGCTAATGTCTTTTATGCACTGTTGGATAGTTCAATCTTTGACAATGCTCCATATTTAATAAGCTCATCATATGTTTTATACATCTAAATCCACACAATCTGAAAAGTAACTATTAACTATAGCTTTCGCTGCTTATGGATCAAATATGGATTAATGCATGCCGAAATAATCCCTCAAAGCTCAAGCGTTTACCTTGAGTGTTGTAGCTGGCGTGGATACTGTTGCTAGGCAACGAGACGTTCTGAGGGTGGGTGTCGAGCGACTCCAGGAAGGACACCAGGTTCTCGTGATGGGAGAGCTCCTCCGCGATGGGGAAGGTCACCACCATCATGTTGATGGGCGCGTCGCCCTCCGTGAGGGCGCGGAACAGCGAGGGGATCGGGCGGTGCAGCTCCTCCACGGTGCTCTTCGACGTGGCCGGAGTGTCGCTGTAGTTCTTGGGGTTACACATCCCTGACAGGGAAAGATGGAGGAAGACATTAAAAAGGTCAGTTTCGTGAATGATTACAAAAATTGTCGTATCTATATTCAGCCATGCAAATAGTTTAGTTTCTGCAGGACTATTGGGATTGAGAGAGCATTTGTCACTCTTTTGACGTTAGATGGAATTACATTGACACAGTATTGAAAAATGTTATATTTCTAAAATGACCATCTTATTCAGGTTTCACTGCATTGACAGTTTCTACCAAATAAATAGTCTCTAACATTTTATTAAATTAGTAGTATGACTTTTTAAACGTAAATGCCAATGAAGTCAGTGCTACTGACCAATAAGTATATTTATCCCCCGTTCTTTAGGACCAGGGCAAAAGCCATTTGTTTAGAGGGAGACCCTGCAATTTATTAGGGTAAACAAATTATTAATAACAATAATAAAAGATATCACCAGTAAACTTCCTCAGTTGATCACTTTACTTTAGAATATAGATTGGAAGGAAACTAGAAAGTCTGTTGTACATATGTGCTGTACAGACCTCCCATACAAGACTCAACAAGTGAACAGAGTAAAAGGCATTAAGACAATTATTTTGTTTTCTAAAATTCTATTTCTAAATATGCTAATGATAAATAAAAAAGTAGTAAAATTGTGTGTGTAAAAGTGTATTTTTTCCTATTGAAAGCAAAATAGATAAAAATCACAAAACAGACTTCGTATAATCTACATTAAAATATAATACTTTCTCTCCACTGCCAGGAATGACAGTCTAGTGCAGAATAATTAAATCCTACCAAAAAGGGTACAACAAAACTAATGCGGGGTTAGGGTTTTTGAAACAGGCCTTTAAAAAAAACTCAACGTTTATTTTGTGTGTCATTATTTCATCATACTCCTTAAATTCACACATTATTAGCACTGAGGACATGACCTCATGCTGCAGCCCTCACGGTGTCGGAGGCCGAAACTTGAGGAGGAGGAAATCTTGAGACTAAAACTATCTCCAGGTCTAGATACCACAGGGGTTTTCGTGATTTGCCAGGCATACAGGCATCGTTTCATGGCTAAATGGTTTCACACATGATTTCAAGTCACACGGGAAAGTTTTGTGAAACCACACAGCTGTCATGGGTATCTTGTCTCAATTAAGATCCTTTTAACACTTCATTTAATGTCCAAATACAGTAGCAATCATTCAACAAAGTCCCCACATCCACTGATATGATCTTCCTGAAGCCTTCAAATGAGTCAAAGTGAATTACAGCTAATGGGTAAATCATTTAATGGGGAACCAAGTTTGACATTAGAATTGGATTACAAACCAATGCTCAAAGCAGAGCCGGAACAGCTGTTTCGGATAAAGCTTACACATGGGTCCTCCCTTCATGTCCTCACTCCCTCCTCCTCCCTTCCTCTATAATACAAACTGTCCTCTCCCCGCTATACTGGTCTGCTCTAACCACTCGCAGATACACACTTCAAAGTAGCCAGAGTTTGGCACGGTTATCGTGTTTAGAGTGGAAACTTACTAAAAGTGGTCATGAGGCGAGCGCTGTGAGAAAAAAATAAAAGCATATAAACGAGAAATATATCCCAGCCTAAAGCTACAGGCTGTCTGTCGTCAGCGTATTCGTAAAAGGCCCGTTTTTGGGGAGGAGGGCTGCACCACCCTAACATCTGTGCAGCAGCAAGTTCGGCGCTCAGTCGGATCCTTGTATTTGGGTTCCACTTGAAAGAGTTTTAATAAAGCCGCCTTGTCAGCACGCACAGCAATATCTGTCCGTCAAAGCTGCTGGAATACGGGGACTGGCCGAGGGGCGGAGCCTTAGGGGCCATTTGGTGACCACACTGCCGGAGTCAGGCGGTGAGAGGTAGCCGGCCTTGGACATAACCTGACCCGCCAGACGGTACGTCACACGGAAAGATTAAAAAAAGGCCCTTTCCAAATGAAAAATAAGCCGAGGATCATTGGATCGACCATCTGTCAATCAAACTGTCGTAGCGAAGTGAGTCGGACGGTGAGGGAAACCTTTACATGGGCCTGGATCCGAGGCGCTAATCAAGCCCGGCTTTGCGTCCAGCAGTGCACGGCAGCAACGGGACCTCTGTATGTCCTGCTTTAAAGTAAATAAAAACATCTAAGAGATGCAAAAGAAATGTAATAAAATGACCAGAAGATGCCAAAAGCAAGGCCTGCATGTCTTGTTCCAATAAGCCTTGTGCTGGGAGTTATTTTCCCACATCTGTCTTTAAGAACCAAGTCTTTCACCTTTTTAAAAAAAAAAAAAAAGAAGAAGAAAAAAAAGAAGTGCCCCCACTCTTTGAGTCTGAGCCCCCTCCCCACTTCGAGCTCCCTGCTGCTTTCGAAGCAGGTTACAGACGAAGAGAGGAGTTAACGAGCTGAAGGTTTCCTCGTTTCACAAACCCCGGGTTGGTTTCGGATCTCGCTGGGGTTCACACCCCCAACCCGCAACTCGCCGTCTCCCACTGCGGCGAGTCAAAGTTCACTTGAGCGGGTCGCCCCCTTCCTCCCCCCCCCCTCCCCCCTCCCACTTTCGTACGGCTTCTCCACCCTTTGATCTCCTGCAGGACCTTGAGGCTTCCTGTCCGTGTTGGGGAGGTGCTGCTCGGTAGCGACGTCGCTCCGTTTAATTTCCCCTCGCTCTCTGGACAGCGGCGGTCCCACCTGGGCTCTGCTTCTCGTTAACCTCCACGCTGTCACCTCTCGGGAGGCACCTCGGGGTGTCTGGCTTCGCTCTCCTCGCACTCCTCTCGTGGGACCGGCTCCTTTTCTCCAAACCGGAGCGCTTCTCAACTGTTGAGTGCACTTCAGCCACCAGCTCATTTGTCACAGGCCTTTCGGCGGGAGAAAGTGCTCGGCGTGAAGAGGGGTGACTGAGAGGCAAGTGTGTGGAAAGAGATCCGTGTCCAGAATCACTTCGCAATCAAGGTACGATCAATATTGGGGCTCGTGGCCTGCTGTATGAAAGCTTTCCGTCACCTGGTTATTTCACACACTCCAATGTATATTCTGCTTCTGTAAATTCTATCTACATCACTGTTAAATGATGTATATTAGTTTTAATTACGCACGCTGAAATATTGGTTGTATATTTAAATGATATGGTAACTTTACTTTAGGCCTCAATTTAGTGTTTAGAACACGGTAACATAATCTTAAGCCAATATAAGAGGATAAGTATAACTCTTCCTGCGGCTGCTGTATAAACATGGACTAAATATATATATATGAAGCACAAGGTCCCATTGGTTTGTGGGTTACACTTTCGGAGCCTTGAGTTTGGCCTTTTGGCTGCAGCCATCTTGGCTTTTTGAGAAACCAGAAGTGACCGGACTGTAAATAAGACTTCAAGGCAACCAAAAATGTGACATTAACTTCAATGGACTGCAAACACATTGTTAGGGGGGTTAAAGATGAAAGAAAAAAGGACGGCTCCCAAACCGGAAGGCCGTGGTAGCGACCCGTCAATCACAAGGTAGTCTTATTCTATGTCTATTTTACTCCATATGGGACCAGATTTTGCTGTATCGGGGGGAAGAATTAACACTAGCCATCGAGGTGATGAGTGACAGTTATTTTCTCCTCGACTTCTGCATCACTTCACTGCTCACATCCGCAGATTCACACATAGTGTATAAACAGAAGTTATTTAGAAGAAATCCGATTTTAAAGCAGCGCTTGACTCCGACTTTAAAGTCAAACGCACCACTTTCAAATCAAATTCAACTTCTTCTAAACGACGTCCCGTTTTGATCTGATTCATTTCCCCTCCTGCGGTTTTACATTCAATCGCCCTTCCCAAAACAAACGTGACAGATAAACGTGACACGCTGTGAAATGCAGCACTCACCCACGCAGTCGCAGCACTCCTCCCAAAGGTTCCCCAGACACAGCATGCACTCTTTGCAGCAGGAGCAGTTCCCATCGGACGGACGACACTGGCACAGCTCCTGCAGGACACGCACACACACACACACACACACACACACACACACACACAGTAGTAACATAAGTTTGACCACATTGACATTTATCAGCAGATAACAGTGTTTAATGTGTTTTTAAACATCACAAGTGCAACAGGGTGAATGCAAACACATGAAACAAGCGACAACGAGGCGCACGCCTCCACAGTTTGGTAAATTCAAAGATTTTGAGGAGTTGAATTGTATTTATTTCTTTAAAGATTGAGCTTTGTTATTGACCGTGTAATTGTTACCCGCCTGAGAGGTGGACGCACTTTACAGACAGGAGACGCACCATTACCAACAGCTGCAGGTTGGCTTCCTGTTGTACAGTAACTATCACTGCACAACATGTGGCATCTATACAAGCATGTAACATCGTAATAACTGAGCCAAGAAAATCAAACCTCCGCTGTATTGCGATTCAGGACCACAGCAGGTTCTGACACGTCCAACCTCACAACACTGAGAAACATTTCTTGGTTATTTTTGTACACAAGTACTCAAGAACAAATTGAGATATTTTATCTGACTGTGCGGAAAAGAGGGTTGATCAGTTCTTGATGTTGATCGACATCCTCAGTTTGAAGCAATTTCATTTATTTCAAGGCAACTAAAAAAAGAAAAGAAAAGTAAAACCATAAAAAAGTATGAAGTGCATTCAAGTTAAATAAACTTAACCAAATGAGATTTAAAATATATTGAAAACAAACATTCATTTTTCGTGTAACCAAAGTATTGTATAGAAAGAACGAAGAAGAAGTCAAATCAATTAATTACATACAAAGAAATAATTTAGATTAAACCTCAAATAACGCAAATAATGCATGAAGTCCTGCTCAAGTCCAAGTGCAGGGTCTTAAACCGGCAGCTCAGACATGTTTAGTACAACAACCTGTCAGAAAAACAAGCTGCTTGTGAAAGAAAGACAAGGCGACACAGAAACTAAAACAAGGACAAAACCCTTTTTTTAATGAAATGAATGCATGTAACAACTATTTTTATCTGGCTTTAGAAATGTCGTGCAATTTCCCCATGTACAGTTTTTTAAATTCTCTTTAAAATGCCCAATGCACGAGGGGGGGGGGGGGGACCGAGGGGGGAGGGGGAACGTCTCTTGTGGCTTTTTATAGACGTCGGTAATATTATTACAAGAGCGTTCTGCAAACATCCAAAAACACGCGACTGCTGCTGATGCCCAAAACTGTTCAACACAAACACGCGCAGGCAAACGAAACCCAACGTGTAGGTGGGGTTGAAAAGTGGGTCTTTCTCCCCCCTCCGTTCTCTCTTGACACAGAACAGGGAGCACATTCCTCCTAGTCAAGGTCACCGCGATGGGGGAGGTGGGGGGGGGGGGGGGGGGGGGGGGGGGTTCGGCAGAAGGAGGGAGAAGAAAACACCTGGAGAACAGAACATGGCGGCTCTCCTCACCCCCTCCGAACAACACACTCCCCCCCCCCCCCCCCCCCCCCCCCCCCCCCATTCCTTCCCTCCCTTCCTTTCTCGCTTGTTTTTTTTTTCTCCTTTCAGACTTCCCTCCCCCTCATGCGCCCCCCCCCCCCTCTCCTACCTCTCGCTCTCTCTTTCTTCCCTAGTATTCTTCCC
Source organism: Pungitius pungitius (assembly GCF_949316345.1). Lineage (NCBI taxonomy): Eukaryota > Metazoa > Chordata > Actinopteri > Perciformes > Gasterosteidae > Pungitius > Pungitius pungitius. Next base: position 6,374,101 of record NC_084914.1, read on the forward strand.
CTCCTTTCTTTCCCTCTCCTACTGGAGGGCCGACGATGATAAAAGGCTCTCCAGTGACTCACCGAGTGAGGGATTGCAAAACCACACACAGTTAATCACCAGCCTCCCGATCCCCAAACCTCTGATCCCATCAGTAATTATGACTCTCCAAAAGGGGGGGGAAATATATGGAGGAAAAACAACAACAACAACAAAAAAATACATGCATTTTAAGTTTCACAAGACAGACTCCGGGAATACTGGAAATCCTTAATTACAATGTACTGATATTGTGCGCATCACCTTCTTAACATGCAGTACACAAGCTAACTAGATATGGAGCACAATATGTTTTCTCCAATGTGGATGCTGCCACAAACAAAATATTGTAAGGACACCAGGATGGCAGCAACGTTCATTTTGTCCAATGAAAACCAGTTGGAAGTGGACTGTAGCAACTGGTGACATTCAACAGATCCGACCCGTCGCTAACTAAGACTAACAACTTCCTCGCCGAAGTGGACGAGGTTATCTGGCCTCCACTTCAAGAGCCGCTATTGGGCTTCACTGGAGCCGGAGCTTCTGTAATCAGTCAAGGGCTCCGCGAGACAAAGGGACTCTGGAGAGAAAGTGAACATGTGCTGCCTCGTCATGGCTGTGTGTGTGTCTGTGTGTGTGTGTGTGTGTACTTTGGAAATGTGCTGCCCCGCCCTGCGGAGCGGCCCGGTCCAAGTTGGGCCTGATTCTCTGCACCAAACTGTATGTTTCCCTCAGCCAACCTCCCCCAACACACACACACACACACACACATAAATACACACACACACGCCTCCTCCTGACCCCGGGCCTCCCCTCCCCTCCCTCCTCTCAGGCTTCTCCCACCCTCAAGGGTTTTGGTGGGGAATTCAGACAAATGACTTGAGATGGCAGCAGAGCGTGAAAGCGAGCGTCGGTACAGCAGATCCCACCGAGCGCAGCTTCTGGAGGGGCGTGGGCTGGGGGGAGGGAGGGGGGGAGTGGGGGGGGCTTCATCCTCCAGGGCACACGCACCATCGCTCTGGCCTCCTGACAGCCGGCGAGTCGGCGGGGTCGCGCGAGCTACGTGATTCATAAGGAGGGAAAGCGACGTAACCTGGAAGTAAAGACGGAGGGGAAGCAACCAGACGTCTGCTGATCACGGGAGGTCAAAACTGCAGGAGGAGGAGGAGGAGGAGGAGGAGGAGGAGGAGCTGGTGGTTTGGGGAGCACTACGTTGGCAGACCGCAATCTTTAAAACGGACCACGAGATACTTTATTTCCAGGGAAGATTTATTTTTAAGAGAACTCCAAATTCTCTCTTTTTTTAGATTTGTTATTTTATTTTTCATTTGCAGAACAGTTAAGTTGCCAAATGTTAGAAATGGGCCACGTAGACGTGTGAGTGCTGCTGAATCAATTTATTGATTAGGTGATGGGAAAAACCTCTCATTCATTTCACAAATTGTCTTCTTTAAATCCATGAACTGTGGTCAATTTCAAAAGAGACTTCTTTAGAGGGCGGAAAACAGATTTTGTGGGAAGCAGAAGAAAAAAAATTGTGACAGAGTTCTAAAAAAATGCAGCATTAAATGTGGCTATTGTGCTTCTACGGTTGTACCTTGACTTGATTCATCGTCTTTTTTCAAGAGTTATGTTTAAATGCACATATTGCACTTTTAAATGCACTATTGAATTGTTATAAGTGGAACATACACAAATCCTTAAAAGGCCCAAAGATAAAACATTCTAAATGAATTAACGTCCTGTTTCATCTCCAATTAAAAAGATGCCATGAATCTGTTCTACCTCAACCTCCAGCAAAACAACCTGTCGTTCACTCACTCAGAACCTGAGGTCAAACAGGTGAAATGGTCACCAGGGTTAAATACGGTACTTTAAAGATGTTAATGGGAGGGGCAGGTCCACTGAACAGACAGCAGAAACACACACACACACACACACAGAAAGGACAGAGGACAAGCAGCCGCTTAAAATGTGACTAGACAGGTGCGTTTCCCCCCCCCCAAAAAAAATTAACAAGTAGAGTCTGTGTAAAGCGGCGGCGTTCCCGTCGCACACTGAGCTTCAGACGTGATGGAAAAAGTGACACAAAGGAAGTGATGCTAGAAAGTCAACAAAGAGTGAGAGAGTTGAAAATAAAAAATAAAAAAGATGAATCATAGAAGTATTCCCTGAAACTGAGGTGCAGGTGTGCACGAAGCCGAGCCGAAAACAAAGCTCCCCTCCAGACGCCTCTCGGCTCATCGGAGGAATGTATTTGAATTCTTCACCACAGATTCCATCTTAGTTCTCCGATCCAGAAAAGCATCTCCGTCAGGACGGATTGTAACTTCACTTTGGCTACGGCTCCGTCTGGTGTTTCCACGTCAAGCGTTAGCCCAAAACGCATGTTACAACAGTGGAGACGCACCATTTATATCGTATTGATTTTTTAACTTTTTACTCAAAGCAGCAATCTCCACTAACATAAAACCAGCTGTTGGACCCAAAGCCTTCATTCGAAGGCATTCGTGGAGAACGTTCCACATTTTATCTACGGAAAAGATCAGCACTCAGATCAGATTATGGGTCCACGACCACAAAGCCGGTTTGTCCGAGCAGGGATGAACAGAATAAAAAAACCTTAAGAGGAAATCACATTGGATCTTTGAAGATGCAAACGGAACTGCAGTCATTATAGTAGGAATTTAAAGAATTTAAAAAGGGACATTTAGTAATGTGGGTTGAGCTTGGGCGGATTTCTTTGATTGTAATTCAGAAATGTGGTTGCAGCCATGTTTTTAGAAAGGGATGCACGACGTCCCGTACCTGGATGAGACACTTGCTGACGTCGCTCGCACAGAGGGCCTTGTTGCAGCCGGAGGTCAGAGACAGTCCCGAGAGGAGGAAGAGGAGGCCGGCGGTGGTGGCGGCGGCGGTGGGGAGGATCAGCTGACCAGGCCTCATCCTGACAGCTCACCAGCACGGCACTGGAAACACCTACGTCAACACGAGACACGGGACAGGACCTCAGGGACCAGGACAAATAAACAAAACTTCATCACCGGCATTCCACACCAGGAAAAAGTGCAAAGCTGCAGTTGGTGCAAAAAAAAGATAAGACCACCGAAAAAAAAGGGGGGGGGAAGTGGTGCATGATGGGAAAAATACTCTTTAGATTCTTCATACTGAGCATACTGAGGACTTTTTTTAATGTAATGTAAATCTTTCTTTTATTTTTATCGGGATTTATTTTGTTATACTTTCATACATACACTATATGTGACATTTTGATTCCAATGACATTCATACACACACACGCACATATAGATGCATAACACATATATATCAGAATCACTGCTTTGTGATACAGAAGAAGGACACAATTGACATGTAGACATCCCATTTCTGCGGGGGCCCGCGTCACGTTTCATTCAGGGGCAGAACCCACTCGCGATGCTGCGGGATAACAACACACACACACACACACACACACACACACACACACACATCTGGCAACATCAGCTTCCTTTCACCTATTTTTCCAAACGGTTACGCGTGAACACGCCGCCTTCAAAGCCCCTCGCTACACATCGCTCCACTTTAACGTGACGGAGGAACAACATGCGGCAAAACATCAGCTCCCCTCAGCCACCAACGCGATTCTTCACCTTTTAGGGCTGTTTTTTTTTTTACGGCTCATCGCCGACACCGAAACGTAAAAGTTTCCACCTCCAGAAAACAGCGCGCGTTGTAAAAGCGGGAGAGAGAGAGAGAGAGAGAGAGAGAGAGAGAGAGAATGGGGTTTCAAACTCACCACGACGCCTGCTCACGAGCCCGAGACCTTTTCTTTTCTTCTCCCGTTTAAGGTAGACAGAGAGAAGGGGGTCTGTTCTCTCTTTGAACTTCCCCGGGATGGTGTTGCTTCTGCCGCCGCTCAAGTGTCCGCTGTGTGTCCAGAGGGCGTCAGTCTCTCCGCAGCGGAACGCGACAGGCAGTCGGGCGCCTTAAAGGCACACGCTCCATTTTCCAACCCGACGTCTGGGGAGGAGAGCGCCGGACCGCAGGTCACACACACACACACACACACACACACACACACACACACTCTAACACACACACGGGGTGTCTTCAGGGTGACGGACTTGGATGATGAGCGCCACAAAGAAACAGCATCTACATGTGCGTCAAGGTGTTGTGCGTAAAAACGTCTCCGTCTCTCTCCTTCTGGTCATTGCCCGCCCGTTTAAGGGTTGTCTCCGTTTTAGCGGGTCTCTCCCCCCCCCCCCCCCCCTCCTCATTAAAAGGGCCCTTTGTCTACTGTCTTTATCAGCAGCCTTGCGAGTGCGCTCATTAGGTGAGAAAAGAGCGATTCGGAAGCTGTGAAGTGGCGCAGACTCCCCGCTGAGACGCGTCCTCCTCCTCCTCCTCCTCTTCCTCCTCCTCCCCCCAGTGAACTCATTCTATAGTTACCAGGCCACGGCAGGAACCTTCTCTCTGATGGGTCATTTCACTCCACATGAGGGGGGGGGGGGTTTACACGTGTTCTTCCTTCTTCAAAACAGCCCAACAGGCCCCGCTTCCTGCAGGGAGGTCAGCGAGGAATCAAGGGCCACTTTGACTTGAATCAGATTGAAGAGGGATTCAATTCTATACTTTAACCAAGGGAAAAACAGTTCAACCAAAAGGATTTTGGGCGTTTTTCTGAGTGGAGTCTAGTTAATAAAGGTGGCTGCTTATTTCTAGAGGAGATGCAGGCTAATGCAACAGGAGGGTTATAATAGAGCCATCGATCACATCAAGTGGAGCCTTGTTGATGCAAATGAGTGTAAAACACAAAACTCGTTATGTTAAAATGTCAGCCGTGTAGTTCCGAGTGAGGTGACAAATAAAGCTTCTCCCTCCATTGTGTTGAGGCCCCCCAAGAACTGTTTCAACTGGAAACATTGTATTAGCCCCTGCAGGAGTATCCCGATGCAACGGATACCCAACCACATGCAGAGCAGTTGTGCACCAAGCAATTTAGTTTTATTTTGGGAGTAATTAAAAAAAGTTATTTTAATTTAATAAAATTTAACAATACACTTGTGCAATACTCAATGCAAGTAAAACATTCTCTGAAGAGTACTAGCAGCAAAATGTAATCAAATGCAAAGTAAACAATGCAAAGGTGGATTTGTGACGATCATTTGTATTATTGGAATGAAGCCAATCCATTATTATTTAAGCAGCGTGTTCCAGACTGAACAATGTACTGGTTGGAATTCAAAGAGCTCTACAATAATCTCATCGGTATATTAAGTGCAAGCTCAACTGACTACATGATCAGTGTATATTGACATCTAGTGGCAGAGAAGAACGATGGTGCAAGATGAGATGAATTTGAAAGGATAAAATCATATACAGCCTGCAACATACAATGCAAAAGTAAAGAAGTCATCTTTTAATTGAGAAATTACCATTACATTTATGTTTTTCAAATGCTTGTATTTTTAAAACTGATATATAAACCATTTTGAAATCGTAGCACAAAAAACTAAAACTATCAATAATTGTTAATAAGTGACATTAATCTACTTGTTTCAGCGGTATTATGTTGCCTTAAAAAGGAATCACACCATAACCAAAACATAATTTCACAACAAATAAAATTTATTCAATTATATATTACAAATATGTACATGTCATGTAACAAGTAAATATTAAAATAGACATTTTTTAGAACTATTGTTCAAAAAAGGCATTATGTTGAAAAAATAGGTTTTGTTGTGATCTCACATTGAAACTGCAAAAGTTTTTTTTTTTTTTTTTTTTCCATTGGAAGCCACAACAGACTTTAATGTGCTCGAGACACAAATGGACGACACACGAGGAGTGAGGCCGCAAGAAGGGACTTAACACAAGGGCGCAAAATAAAAAGAAGAGCTGCAACACGTCAGTAAACCGCACAATTAAGTCCACATTAGAGCTGTTGGGGAAAAGGTACAAACAACGCAACGCATGCACAGCATTTAAATCGCCAAAGTCAAAAAACACCAGCTGTGACGTGGAACTCCAGATGAGGAAGGAAGAAACGGTAAGAACAAAAAAAAAAACAACGTAAGCAAACACGCGCTTAAGATTTTAAGCCAACGACAACGAGACCATCACGGACGAAGAGGACACTTGATATAAAAACCAACTTTGGTCCATTAAAACATGAGACGGAACAAGTTTACAATCAAAATATCTATTATTTTTTGTTTTTACAATTTTAAAACAATAATTACATGGCTATTTACAAATGCACATTTTTTATGTATAAAATAAGTTAAAAAAATTAAGAGCACAGTCTATACACAATGTATGAACACTCACTTTTAAAACAATTGAACTCGTCGTGGGACTCTGCTCGACGAGGAGCACCACCAGCAGGTGGTGGTGGTCCTCCACCCTCTGCTCCGCCCTGGCTTTTGGTCTCTGCTCCCTGGGCCCCGTCTGCGGGCTGGACCCCCCCCCCCCCCCACCGGGGCTCTCCTTGTCGTGGTCGGCGTGCCGGTTTCGGATCGCAAATTCGCAGTAGTCAAAATGTCCTTTTTCTCTGTTGCTCTTTTTCCTTTTCTTTTTACTCTCGCCTTATTTTAAGTGCTTCACATTTTTCTTTACTTTTCTTCGAACGTGCCGGTTCGCCTCAAAGGCTCATATCGGAGTGAGGTCAAAGTCGTCGTTGACCTCCACGAGTGGGATGTAGAACTCTGGGATCTCGAAGATGCTGGTGGACTTGTAGGTGGCGGGGTCCAGCTCCTGCAGCTTGAGCTGCCACTCCAGACGCTGCACGGCGTTCAGGGCCGCCGCCTCGTGCTGCTGCCGCATCAGGAGACACGTCTGTGTGGAAGCGAGAGAAGGGTCATCGTTTCACGCAACCAGACGTTTGTGACCAGCAAAAGCAACTAGCGGGCTTAAGGAGAGACGTGAAGCTGGACCCACTTGGTCTCCGAGCCTTGTTTGGTAAAATATGCTTAATTACGGTCAATAAAAAGTAGGGGTTGATAAAAAATTAAACTCTAACTCCAAACCATTAAACTCGTTAAAACAGTAATGTGCCAAATAAATAAGAAACATAAGAGGATAACCCGATAAAACGGGGGGGGGGGGATTGAAACTCGTTGAGCTCAGTTTATGAACACCATATGTACATACATATACATGTATATACACATGGGCCCCACCATTATTTGCTTAGGCAGTGTTTTCGGTTGTAGACGTTGCCAGGATTATCTACTTCTTTATTGAAAGCTTTTTTGGCTCAGTCACAACTCATCTGGAAGTTCAACACCACAGGTGGAAAGAAACGTAATATCCCCGTCAAAGAGGATGAAACATGTTCAAAAGGTCACCTTTTACTCTGTGCGTACTGGTTGAAAGCAGGCGGGCAAAAAAAACAATCACAGCGATCTCACCTTGAGTTTGTCAAACTTGTCATCGACGTCCTGTAACCAGGACATAAACTGCCTGGCGTTGAACCGGTCTCTGACTGACGTCTTGCCGTCGTCACTCTGTGAAACCAAACAAATGATATTTATTCCCATCCTCATCAAGAACGGACTGAAATAAATCTCTGCACCGACGTCCAGATGACGCCTACCTGGACGTCTTGAGGCATGTTGTACACTTCGGCGTCCAGTAAAACCGTGCAGGCACTGAATGGCAGGGTCTGATTGGCCAACGTTCTCGCTGCCCGGTAATGGACACGCAGGACTTCCTGTTCATTTGAAACAATCAGCTTTTCCTGAAGGGACAAAATAAATACAGTTTACCCCGACATGATGCAACTAGCGCTTCACTTGAGCAACGACAAGAGCCGACATACGCACCCTCTCAATGCTGTGTTGAAGCCGTAGCTTCATGCGGACCACCTCTTGTTGTTTGAACATCTCTTTCAGCTGCTCCGGTAATGATGGAGGTGGAGTTATCTGTTCAAACACACACCAATGTTTACATGCTTGTATCAAAGCACTGGGCACATATCAGTCAGAATAATAGGTTTATTATGTTAGTTGGGCTTCTTATTTGAACAACTTTTGACACACCCGAATAGCCTTGTGTGATTATTTAGCTCTTCTGGTTAGTTATGATTCGTGGCAGTGTGTTTAGCTCTTTATTTGCCTGACCAAAATGTGAGAAGAGGTGAAGAACTCACAGTTGGTATGCAGAGCTTGCTGAGTGGGTTTCCGTCTAAGAGGTAGGATCCGTTGAAGGTCACATATTCATCATAATACTGCGGCGGCTGTGGGGTGACGCTGCACAACACTTTGCGCTTCTCCTCGATCTTCCTCCGGATGTGCAGGAACTCGTAGTACGGGTTGGCCCGCTCCGTCTGATAGGGCTGGATCTCCTCCAGCTTCACAGAGTCAACGATGGCCGCCAGGGACTGCTGGCCTCTCTCCTTCTCCTGCTGGCTGGCGGAGAAGGGCTGCGAGCTCGCCGCTTTGGGCATCGGCATCTTCCTCTTGCGCGGGTGGGCGACGTGGACGTCTCCGTCCTCGTCCGCGGAGCGAACCTTCGACCTTGCCCCGGACGAATCGGAATCCCGATCTCCAGATTGCGGAGAGCAGCTCCCCGAGGCGCTGCATGTGCTGCTGCTGCTACTGTTGCAGCTGCTGCTGCTGCTGCTACTGCTGCTACCGCTACTGCTACTGCTGCCGCTGCTGCTGCTACTGCTGCTGCCATCTGTCTGAATTGCGGATTGGACGGCGCTTTGACTTTGCTCTTCTCCGGCTGAACAGGACTCTGGTTGCTCGTCAGCAGGCAGCGCCTCCATCGGCTCGCAGCCGGCATCTGCCGCCGACTCGGAGGAGCACTCGGCAGCCGCTCTGTCCTCGGCGGGGGGACACTCCGTTATGACGGAGACGGCCGCCTCGCCGTCGTTCTTCATCTCCGCGCTCTGCGGGGGGGCGGTCGTCTCTTCTGCCTTTTGTTCGGGGCTCGCGTCGCCCGACGACGCCGGAGGCGCGCCGTCCCTTTGCTCCGCCTCGCCGCCGGGACACGGAGCCTCGGGGTCGCTGGGAGGCCTCCAACTCTCGCCGTCTCGGTCACTCGCGTCTGTATCGTCTTGGGAACATTTGGACTCCGGGATTGTTTGGCCGAAGCCCGGCAGCGGCTCCCCTGATGCTGCGGCGGGAATGTACGCACTGGTAGAGGGGACGGGACTTCCTGCGCCCTCTGCTCTGAAGCCCTCCGTCTCCATTCGCTCTTCATCGGCTCCATCCGCACTCTCCAGAGGCTCATCTTGAAGGTCGGGAACATGTGTGGCACCCAGCTCGGTTTGCTGCGTGCTCTCCGCTGCAGAATCAGGGAGAGGTTCCCTCTGCTGGATGGTTTTAGTGTTGGCGATCTCCAGCAGCTCCGCTGAGAGACAGGCCGTAGGTGTCCATGGTTTATTTGAATCCTTGTTAGTGCGCTCTGCCCGGGAAGTCTCTGTTGGACACGGGATGTCCTTTTCAACAGGAGGATCGCAGAAAGGTGGAGCTTTCTGCTCCGGCGACTCCATTTGAGAGCTACAGTCCTCTGGAAGGTTCAGGCTTTTACTCGGAGGATCTTTGTTTACCGTTAGCGGCGTTAAAACTGCTGAAGGGTTCCCTGCTCGCCCTGCGGCCGAATCGCAAACTGAATTCACACATTGTGGTTGAGTGTTGAGGACCTCTTCCGTCTCCGCCGAGCTCTCTCGTGTTCCCGGCTCTTCGGCGGGCTGGCTGCATTTGGGCTGACTCTCAACGGCTTTAACTTCAGTCGACGAGTTGGCGTCCTCGTCCAGGATGGCCCGGAGGTAAGGGGACTCGTGCCTGCTGGGCAGCAGCGTCCGATTACTTTGCGGAACATCTGGAAGACTGTTGCAATCTTTATCGGGACCCAACGGCGACCTGGTGGCTTGAATGACGAGGGACGACTGGAGAAAGGCGGGCTGCGAGTCAGATGTCTCCAGGTTCATGTCGGAGTCGTACTCGACGTGTCGGGAGGTCAACGTGGTCGCCTGACACGAGTCCTCCGAGCTGGCGACAGAAACCAGGGACACCGACCTGGATATGAAGCCGCCGCGTTCGCTCTCCGGCCTGGGTGACCTGGTCAGACAGTTCTCCACCGCCGACATGACCTTTGCGCTGAGAGAAGGCAGACTCTTCCCGTCGAGCGACATCGTCCTCGGGCTGGCGCCGTCCTTCGGGTTCTTATCTCGGCCGTGGACGTCGGAGGCGTCGGAGCTCTTTGAGCGATTGAGCTCCTTATTCAGGCACAGATCGGACTTTGTCCGGTCCTTGGGCTTGGACTTCCCCGGATCCGCCAGAGGCCGCTGTTTAAGCCTCTCCCGCTCTTTTTGTTTGATTTTCTCCAGGTGCTTGCGATGCCACTGTTCAATCTCCTGGTCCTTCAGGCTGAGCATGCGCTCGAAGCTGGTCTGCATCAAGTCATCGTTCACGAGCCTCTTCTCTTTGGGCTTGGCGTCTCGTGTTACCAGCGAGGCTTTGGACTTGACTTTGTCCGCATCCGCGTCGTTGGTTTTGGGCTTGCTGTTTTTGGCCTGCTGGGAGCGGTCTTTGTGCCGCTCCTTGTCCTTGTGTTTATCGGAGTCTCGCTCGCGGTCTCGGCGGTCCTTCTCCGGTGTTCTCCCGAGGTCCTCCTTGGATTTTGAGGATAAAGACTTGACACTCTCTGACAAATAGCTCTTTTTCTCTTCTAAAAGTGATTTGAGATTGGAGCTCGAGGAAAGAGTCCCATCTTTTATTTTGTCTCTCTTTTTCCTGTCGCAGTCCTTTTCTTTTGAACGATCCGATCTACTATGATCCGTGGGCTTATCGAGTGGTCTGCCTTTCTTATCAGAGTTGGTGCGTTCCTTTTCCCTGTGATCCCCAGCGCTGTATTCTCGGTCCTGCCTATCAGACCGCTTGTCGAACTTATCTTTATTTTTCCTGCTGTCCTCGTGCTTTTTGGTTGTAGATAAAGATTTCAGCTTCTCATTCTCTTTGTAGTTTTTATCTGCAGGCGAGTGGGAAGAAATGGTTCCTGTTCTCTCTTTCTCCTTCCAGCGATCCACCGAGTTCTGAACTTCAGCTTTGTCAGCGTGCTCCGCTTTAACCTTCTTTTCCTTGTCGGGATGCCTCTTCTCCATTTTCTCTGAATCCTTCTCTTTTCCCGGGAACCTCTTGTCCGTTTTATCACGTGAGCCTTTTTCAGAGAGCTCCAGCTGTTCTTGATCAGCTGTGATCCCACTTATGGGTTTGTCTTCCGTCTCTTCTTTCATGCTGTTGCTCTGCAGCAAATCGTCAGGAATCCGCCCTGAGCCGAGGCAGTCCACTCTCTCGTCACGCTCGCTGGGCTTCGAGTCCTTTACCTTCTCCTCTTTAACAGCAGACTCCTTCCGCTCCTTTTTCACCGCCTTGTCTTTATCCCGCTCCTCTCTCGGCCTCTTCTCCTTGCCGGCCGGGTGTTTCTCCTTTGCGTTTCTCTCGTCCTTGGCGGGGGAGGCGTCGGCGGTCTTATGGAGTAAACTGTTGTCGTCACCGTCCTTTCTCGCTGGCAAATGGTCATCGGTTTCATCACTTTTAAAGAAATTCTCTTTCCAGAACTCTCGGTCAAACTCCAAATTCCTGTGGCCGTCTTTCCTGGGCTCCTTCTGGCGGTGGTGGCTGCGCTCTGCCTCGTATTCCCTCCGGTGTTTGTCTTTCTCCTTGTGTTTGAGCTTATGCTTCTTTACCACCTTGCCGTCCAAGTCGGTCTTCCGTAAGGCACCTTCAGAGCAGTCTACGCTGTTTCCTACGCTACCGTCTTTGTCGGGACTTAAGTGGCCATCGTCCCCGTCTCCACTGGAGTCCTTCTGCTGATGCTTGCTCTTCTCCTTGTGCTTACAGCCCTTGGTGCTGGAGCCTTCCGTGCAGTAGTCTGCCGGTGCATAGTGGTTGTATTTCACGCCGTCCACCGGACATGGGCTGTCACTGATGGAAATGCACATCTTAGTATTTTCCTGTTTGAGTGGCGTTTGTTTATCCGTCAGGCTGTGGTTCAGTTTTGGAGACTTGATGGACGACAAATGGAAGAGGTGGACGGATGAGTCATCTTTAGGACTGAAAGACATCTTGAACGAGTCTTCCTCCCTTCCCTTCTCTGTGCTCTCGGACACTGTTGCGAGAGAGAGGACCAACGTTTTGCTGTTCTCCTTTCCGTCCTCTTGGTTTTCCTTGTTCTTATTCTGGCTTTTGCTCTTCCTCTTGACTTTGCCCTTGTCTTTCTGCTCAGCATTTTCCTTTTTAGACCGTGGCTCTGCCGAGCAGGTGGGGGAACTCCTTTTCTCTGGAAGGCTCTCCATTTCGTCGCTGGAGGTATCAGAGCTGCAGTGCACACGGGAACCCTTCTGCTTTTTGGGCTTTGGGGTGGAATCCCCTTTTCCACCCGGCTTTCCTGCCACATGGTTCCTGTCTTTTTCCTCCTTCTCACGCTGCCGGAGTTCCCTGCGGAGAATGTGTCTGTCGTTCAGGGCTTTACTTAGATCCTCCTCTTCTTCCTCGTCCTTGAACTCATACTCGTCCAGCCCCGGAACGGACGATGATGCTTTCGTGACAGGTTTACCGTCAGAGTCTTTTTCGGTATCGGAGTCCTCCAAGTTGTCGTCTACACTGGATGGATTGACGGAGAGCAGGTCTTCCGATTCTGTAGTGATGACAAGAGCCACATTATAATACAAAACGTGACTTTAAAAAAGGTACAGTGAGGTCATCTCTAAAGCATTCTGCCGACCTGAAGAGGTGTCGTCTTGGTCCAACAGTGGCACCTCTCCCTTCAATAGCTTCTCCAGCTCCTGAGAGTCAGCGACATCCACAGGCCGCTCCCCGCGTTTGTTCGCCTGGAAGGCGTTCCCACCGTGGCGTAGCAGCAGTTTCACAATCTGTAGAAAACAAAACAACGGTGATTGAGACAGTTGAAGACAGAACATAGAAACAGGATGGTTGGAAGGAAAAACAGGGTCAAACCACACAGGCTGAAAGACTTAAGCTTTGAAGAATCGGGTCCTTTATAGAAACACAAAACAATTTTTAATACAGTCCTTTTTTAAAACATTATTTTAGCTTAGCTTATTGAGTTTTTTTTTAATGGTATGCACTTTTCAAGTAAGTTAGGGGACATCCAGTGTGTTTTTTACAGGAAAAACACACCGGATGTTTAATTTTGGATTCGGACAAAGCTCAATATGACGGGCCAACTAGATCTTCATTGTGGACAAATTTACCAATATGTCAGACAGTTATCAGAAGTTCCTGTGAAGTGCTTACATCTTTATGGCCGCTGCTAGAAGCATCGTGGAGGGGCGTGTCGTCATCCAGACCCTGCGTGTTTACTTCGGCACCTGCTGCTATTAAGACCTTGGCCACGTCGTAATAACCAAGATTACAGGCTTCGTGAAGAGGAGTCCAACCTGGTGAGGACACATAATAATTGATCAAAATAAAAGTCAAAAAGAAACTACACAAAGAAATGTGCACTAATCAGTTTTCATTGTCCCATCACGAGTTTGAATACGCAGCTGTTATTCAGCAGAAGTCAGCTTGATGCCATTAATAGCTACCATACAGACGCAAATAAAGTTGTTCGGCGAATGCCATGCAGGGCATTGTACCTGCAAAGTCTTTGACGTTGACGTCAGCTCCAAGGCTAATGAGCTCTTTAACTTGCTTGGCGTCGCCCCTGATGGCCGCCATGTGAAGGGGAGTCTCCCCTCGCTCGTTCCTCTTGTTGACTTTGTCCTTCTGACGAGATGAGGCGCTGCTGGGGACTTTCTTCTGCACAGGGGTTGTTTGTGAGGGGTGACTGGGAGTAGAGTCTGGAAACAGGCAGAGGGAGAAAAGGCCGGTTTGAGGTTAAAATAACTACCTGAGCAATAACACTAAAAGTCAAAATGCAAGACAAATCCATGTCTGAGATTTGGAAGGCAATAATACAAAAGGGACAATATATATATATATATATATATGAGACCAGCTAGATTGCTTAGTTCAGCCTAAAGCCAAGGCTAGCTTATTTTAGGATACCGCCCAGAAACCGTAATAAGAAAATGTCATAGCTAAACTAGCTTTATTTAAATTCAATTATTTTCTTTCCAGTTTAGCAGCTACACTGAACATGACATATTGCCCGAATGTGAAGCAACTTTGAATTATTAGAAAGCACATTGGTGAAAATGCTCATCCAACAATGAATCTACAGAACCATCTTGTAGATGGTGGTCAAGATGAGAGGGCAGGCACACTAACCTGGACTATTGGCAGTCATCTGCATTAGGAGCGCCATCTGTTTGCGCTCTGACAGAGGATACCCAAACAAAAGGTTGGGAGCCTGGGACTTCTTGCCCCCAGACTCCTTTTTTACCTTCTTCTTGTCTGGTACATCTTTTTCTGCAAAACAACAAAGAAAGATTTAAGGAAACCGTAACTCCAGCAGCATTTTCATTGTCGTAGTGACATTGCTTTCCTCTTTGCCGTGTATCTGTTGAGAATGCAGAGAAACGGATGACAAGCAGGAGGTTTAAAAATGAAGACAGTGTTCTCTTAAGCCAGCCTGGTGCCCCCCACACCCGTTATGCCGCTCGTTACTAAACAGACATGCGTGATCTGTAACAGCGGCAAATGTAGAGCGATAAAACACACACGTGCATGTGTGTTTAAAGCGGCTTTGTGGCGCAAAGTGGGTGACGTGACTTGGAGGACACGCGGGCTGAGGATCGGGCTGCAGCGTTTACCTGCGTACATCCTGCAGGGAGGCACTAATCTCTCTCCCCAGGTCTCACTCGATTGGCCTGGGTCTGAGTCATCTACAGTGCAAAGCAGAGAGGATGGTGAGGGGAGAGAGGAGGGAGGGGAGAGCAAGGGGAGAGGGGAGGGGGTGGAAGGGTGGGAAAGCACTGCATTAACGCTCACTCTCTCGCTCCCCCGCCCCGTTCACATGTCCTCAAATACAGACAAAGCACAAAGACTCGCACTCCACGCACAGATTATGTATGAGTCATGGCAACACAGGAGAGAAGATCCGACGTGGTCAGTGGATTCATTACTTCCTTTTTCCTACAGCTGCCCAACACAGGACCTGAGAGGAAAAGAAAAAGCCGGAAGGCCATGCCTCCCTCCGGCCTAGTTCAGCTTTATAACCCGCAGAACATAAATTAAACCTTGGGGGAAAACAAAATTGAGGGTTCTCGTGTGGTAGAATGACGCAGGACCACACATTGAAATGCTCTACAGAGCAGATGAAGGCAAACTCAGGACCGTAAAATGGTCTGTAAACACATTACTGTACTCCACTTGTAATGGCTGCACGATACACTAACCTACATTTAGTTCTCCAATCTAAACGTACAGTTAACAGAACAACACCGTACAATTATTTTTTAAGAGGTGTAAAAAAAAAAAAAATCAAGTGAACAGTGGATTTTTCTGGGACTCTTTCCTTCAGTGGTGGGTTAACTTACATTTGGTTCCCTTGGAATTTAAAGCACCCAGAAGGTGTATTTCGGATTAGGTTGACATAAACCAGCCGGAGCAACAGTAAAGCTCATTAATAGTTTATTGGATAGAGAAATAAAGCTAAATAGCAAGTTTGACCACAGCAGCAGGATTTACTGAATATATCACCTGCCCAATTCTTTACCTTAAAAAAGGAAACAGTACCGCTTATTAAGAACTGGCAGATAATTTAGTTTCATGTTGATGAAGGCTTAAGAGTCATAAGTCAAGTACCACGCAAACATAACTAGATTTATAACCATTGTCATCCATCAACTTCATCCACTAATCCTAGATATGTATCCTGATGCAAACAAGTGGAAAGCCTCTGAAGTAAAGATGATGCCTAAAGAAAACATTGCAACAACAGGCCATCGGGGGGCAGTGTGACGACATGGCAGCCAGCCAGCAGCATGGCTGTTGAAAGAGGAGCAGCAGCAGCAGGAGCAGCTCTTACCTGTGTCTGAGTCTCTCTCCTCGGTCCGGAGCGGACTGGCAGTGAAGGAGAGCTTGCGCTTCATGGAAGACTTGGCTTTCCCTTCCTTCCCCAGCAATTCACTCCGGTCCAGCTTCGGAGTTTTGGTGAAAGGGGACAACTTTTCTTTGCTCTGTCACAGGTGAGATGGGGATAAAAAAAAAACAAAGAAAAATCAGGCATTTCAAAGCACAGCAAAGGCGTCGGCACATTAGTGAGTGAGAGAGTGAGCGTGTGTAAACAAAACAGTTGTGACAGAAGATAAACTAAGGCGGTCCCATTTAAAACGCTTTGTAAGCTAGCGTAAGTGCACAATAACAGGGTTGTGTTTATTGTAAATGTAGTATTTCATATGAGACGAAAGATTCCTAAAACACAACCCTAGCATAAGAAAGTGTAGATGATTATATTACTGGCTCGATGTGGCGTTTCTGCAAGATATCATCTTGGTCCTGCAGGCAGCAGGTTTGCCTGCATGACTCAGTAAAATCCTATTCCAAAAGGCAGGGTCTCTGCCAGGGGAAGACTAACCGATCGGGATTGACTAGGTTTCTTTTGTTTACACACTGAATTGAAATACAAAAAGAGAAATAAGTATTTTTACCACATTTTCACAGCAGTGGAGTTGAATAATAACTATATGCTATTACATTAGTTACAACACAGAAAGGAAAATAAAAAGCCAGTGACATCTTGATGACTTTGCCTGTCTAACAAGACCAATAATTAAGTAATGCTTAATATTAATTTATATATATAAAATTACATCCATACACTGCCAGAAGCACACGCTTGTCTCACAGATTAAACAAATACTCCAGTTTCTGCCCTTACAAGAGTGATGGTCCCCACAGCAGACCTAAACTTTTCAGTTTCAGCACATTAGTGAGCTGCACTTTGGTGCAGTAAAATACATTTCCGGCAGGAGGAAAAATGTCTGCAGTGTGCTGCTTCTTTGATCTCAGCGAAGCAAGGGGCCAGCTGTGCAAAGCTGAAGTGTTTGGCAGTGATGAAAGTAGAGGGTTGAGATGAGAAACAGTTCTTCCTTCAAAATAAAAATCAGACATAAAATGTCTGCCATTTATGAAAAAATAGAACGTTTTTTTTGTACATGTTGCTAAATATTTATTTAAATGACTGCTAGATCAATTCCAACGCTGCACTGCACACCTGCGCCATTATATCAGCAATCGGCTGTTGGGCTGCCGGTGTCTGGTTAAATTTTATTTATTTTATTGTACTTGGGGGTGGGCTCTCATAAGCTTTTGCTTCAGTCCACTCCTTTTGAGCACCATGTGTACTGCTCAAATAAATAAATAAATAAAATAAAAATAAATAAATAAAACCCTAACCCAAAAAACAGGAGTATGGCGTAGCTCAGCGTTACAGCGAATGGGTGTTTTTACAAGTCTGGGTTGGATAACCTCAAGATCCACATGCAAATATTAAATTAAATATAGGGCTCTCCGTGAGAAAAAGCAAATCTGCTTTAGCTTTTTTGCATCTTGTAGCCCTCAATGCTAATATTGTTTAAAGCAATCTGCTATGGTTGCCGCCAAGTTCTCCATTGCAAAGATTGATTAAAGACAATTCAAAGTATTAAAATACAAATCAGGGGTTAGGGTGACTTGACATTCCAAACAGATCTAAATGAACAAGGTTTTGTTAAATACTGTGTTCAAGGCCAAAATTGAACTTCCATTTTTGTGCCAACAAGTTCTTAAAGCGATCCAAAAATGAAATGTTGTCTTCGTATCTAATGTTGTGCTAAAGATGCAACAAATGATAAGAAATTAACAAATTAAGTGGTCATATATTTCTCTTAAAATGGATGAAGGCAAAGTAAAAAGTATTTTATAGTGATTTTCTGGTGTGTTCTCAAACCCAAACACACCTTCTTCCCCGCCTGCTTATCCACCATGGCTGCATCTCTGTCGCTCCCAGGTTTGGCCATGGTGCGGCACCTGACTAGCTGTGACAGCTACAGCACAGCAAGATCATCATGCACCTGGAGACAGAAAAGAGCAGCATTGAGAAGCACGTTTGATATTTTCTTTCTACATTGCAAACGGCAAGAAAAAAAGGCTGTTTGAATACGGTTACAATTAGATTTTTCTCAAAGACTGTTCAAAGGCTAAGCTTCGAGACATAGTCTACTTCAGAGGAAACATGAGCCACGGAAAGAAAAATGGATTTGCGAAATGGATTACAGTCACGTGAAACAACAGCCACAAAGTGTAAGGATGTGCGTTAAGTGAAACAATGTTGCAATCCACAGAAAAAAAAGGCAGGCAACTACACAAGGCATCATGAATTCCAGCTTTATGTGCTCATAAGCTTCAGACAGGTAAACGCCCCCCACCAGCATGTTGTCATTACGCTGTTAGGCCCGCACCATGGCACGACACAAAGGCTAAGCTTTGGGACCCATTGCTACTGCAGGACATAAAACCCCTACATGGGATTCGTCATCACACCTAGGTGAGATTTCTCCCCAGCGTTTGCCCTACCATTATAAGAGGGCCTGTACCTGAGCCTCCTGTACTCCCTTGGTAACAGCTTGTGTGTTCGGGTCGCGAAGCATTTTGTGCTCTAAGAAACCCAACAGTTCACAAGACCTCCAATCGATTCCTTCAACAAACACGTGGTGTACAAACAGCAAACACCTCTGCCAGCTCGTAGCCACACGTGGCCTTCAATGTGGTCGTTAGCACACACACACAAGAATGAATGATTCATTTTTTTAAATATCAGGATATCTTAAAATAGCTTTTGTGGCTTTCAAATGTATTGATCTGATTAGTATTGTTGGAAGTTAATAAACACTGTTATATGGATTTCTATGGGCATGTGTACTGTGATGCTAGCTGGCAACATAGCCAGTGTATGAACTGAAACTTTCAATTCCTTGCTCCTAATGAGTGAATATCAATTATGCGGCTTGATTTATAGTTAGTTATTATTCTCTTTTTAGAGCGGCACCCCGTTATTTATTTATTTTGTGAATTATCTTGGTTTTGATCAATACTGATTATTGATGTCAATGATTTAATTTCACACTAGCTTTTAACCAAAACAATGCCCCTACATCATGCCCAACAATGGTCTATCAGTTTAACCAAGCTTCTGTGTGATGTGGTCTGCGTTAGCGTAGCGCCACGCGGAGCAGTCAATGGGGAGCCTGCAGTAAATAGGACACAGTTGAGCATGAGGCAGATAATGGCTCATGCTCATTCTATGTCAGTTATCTTGTCACATGAAGACTCCGGTTTTGAGTCACAAAAGCCATGTACTTTAGATTCTCTCTCTCTCTCTCTCTCTCTCTCTAAAACCTGCCGGGCTTCCAGCTGGCAGAAGCCATCAGTGATGAGAAAAAGAAAGCAATTCTTTCTCAATGAAAATCACATTCACACGGGGAAAGTACCTGTGGTGGAAGCCACCCCCGGCAAATTAATTGGTAACGCCTGGTCACGCCCCCGAAGTGAACTGAATCTGCCAATCCAAACCAGCTCTGCACCGCCACAATGCCGGCATCACATGCAGATGGCGTAGTGGACCCAAAACCTCTGCAATTAAATAAAAAAACTTTTTTTTTTTCTTCCCTGGGGTGATCAATTTGACCGTTTTGTAGTATAGTATCGATTGCATCTAGACACACAAGAGCCACTATCACGAGTGAAACAGCAACCTCAAAATGAATGGGACAGCCCCGTGACTCAATGTGCCCCCCGTTAAAACGTCACAAGCTACAAAAGGCACTAGCATGTTTTGGTTCTCTTTTTTTCCTTTTAGAATCAATCACACAGCAGGGCTTCTACATGGGGTGTCCCCCATAGGTAAAGAACACATTTTCCCAACAATTCAGACAGTTTGCAGACTAAAAATGTACCCGCCACATATCTTTATGTGCACCTCCTCAGGAGTAGCAATGGTTTTGCTATGCTAACTGGTATTAGTATATCCCCCAGTGATAATACTATCCATCTGCATACTAAAATATACTATTGTCTTTTTTTAAAACAAAAATATATTTTATAATTTGTTATTTGCTTTAATAAGATAATAAGAGCTCCCTTGCGATCTTCCTCTAGACAGGTGTTTGACATTGCAGCCACAAACGCATACACACAACATGCACGTCCGAACGTCATTTTATGTAAACTACATTAGGTATGTTGTATTGATGTGTTGTAGTGGAGCATGTTTACTTCAAAACTTCTTTGTACGGGTGAGTGTACGTCTGGTCATTTTCTCCAGTTTTAGAGAGAAAATGTATGCTATTGGATAGTCTATGTTTTATAGTTGAGAAAGTTCATATTCCAGAAGAGAAAATGTTTGTGATATTCAATTTTAACATTCTAAATGTATGAACACTGAATGATCCTAAGTGCATTATTGACAGGTATCGTATTCTGACAGAGAGGCGTGCTCCTCAGCTGAGGCCAGCTAGAGGTCCATCATTAGTCAGCAGTGTGCAGCAGCATCGTCATTCAGGCAGCCCGATGGTAGAATTGAGGAGCCCACGGTGACCACGCTGGTGTGAGGGGGGGGGGGCATTAAAGCGGTATAGACAGCGCCGGAACCAACAATGAAAATAAAACGCTGACAGCTTCAACCTCACCCAAAGCGAGGGCGTGACTATAACGACAGAGGTATTTGGGCCATTGCCTGTGTGGCGTTCTCATTTACTGCCACTTCATGAACAGCTTAGGGCCGAGTAAGCCAGTATGCCATTAACCTTGGGCCGTTTCAAGTTTAGATCCATCTCGGCAATGATAATTACTACGGCTCAAAGAGAATACTGCAGAGATTGGTTTTAAGGATGTTAATAATTAACCGTTTAACCGGCCATAAAAATTGATCGAATTTTTAAGCCCCTTTCATGAAATCACAACTTAACAGCCAGTGAGACACAGATATTTGGATTGTGTCCTGAGGAGTTGTAGCAATCACTCACCATAAATAAACTGAACTATACACCAATTGCAATGAAGCGTTCACAGCTATTAAGTCGCTGCTAACTTCACGCTGCCAGTCACATTCACGGCCCGCCACCGATCTTGCTATACACGGGCAGAAATAACGTATTCCAGGCAGAAACACTGCAGACAAGCTTGCAGATAAACTGGAGACTTGGAGAAAAGGGCGGCATGTGACCATGACTAGGTATGCCATATTGTGGCTGCCACGTCTGTCATTCATTTTCTCAACTAAGAAATACTATATTTAATATGTCACATTGAGCTCGAGGAAATTATAATGTAAAGATCAGACAAACAATAAACAGCATAGTTCAGCAAGTGCATATCAAATGCATTGCATACCTTTTTATCAGACTAAGCTTGGTAGCTCCATATTATACTTTCCTTGATCCAGGTCACAGAAACCAGATACTAATCTGTTTGCCATCTAGCAAAATTACTTTGACAGTTTAGTGGATGACCTGCACACGGTGGCTTCCGGCGCCGGAGGTCAATTTACTTTTCGGATTACAAGATTTAAAAATATAGTTTATAAAAACATCCTCTTCAAGCCGGGAGATGACAACTACTAGTTGTAAAAAACGTGTCAGTTCAGTCAGGGCAGGTAGATATTTAAAGACCTATATCTGCAAGATCCCAAGTAAAGCGTGCTGGCTGCACAGCCGATTCCTCCGAGGTCTCTGAATGTATTCATAACAGTGTTCCTGCTCTTTAACTCCACTGGTTCCTGACTAACAACAATAACATTTCCCTGTAGTGCTGCAGCATGTTGGCCCTGACAGCTGAGAGGCTGCTTCAGTGCATGCCCTTACGTGAGGGTGTGGTTATGTTTGAGGAGTTGGTGGGGGTGAGGAGGCTGGTGGTGAACTGTGTGGCGGTACGGCTATAGGGTAGACGAGGAGCAGTGTGTGACACACACACACGATCCACAGACTGCATGATGGGACACAGAGGGAAGAGAGCTAAGAATAGCATGAGGCCTGACACAAGGAGCGCACAGAATGCCGCCGCGACCAGCAGCAACATTACTCCATGACCATTCACGAGAACTGCCTGCTGTGAGCACTCACACACGCGCAGTCTCCCATGTGGCTACACACACACACACACACACACACACACACACACACACACACACACACACACACACACACACACACACACACACACACACACACACACACACACACACACAGAAAAAAACAAGCTTTAAATGCATCGCCGTATACAAAATGTTCTACACTAGTTGACAAAAACCAAAGTGAGCATTTAATAAAAAAAATCTGAATTCAAGATTTTCCAACAACAGGAAGGAAGGAAGGCAAATCCTGCAACCCACTCAAGGAGAAACACTACGGTTGCTGCGACGGCAAAAGAGACGGTCACGTGGTTGTGGTCCTGTGAGCCGCCAGGGTAAATGATGGGGGGAGGACTCTCTGAGCTGCGCATCCACTCCCAGCCAGTCTCCTCCACAGACTACCTAATGAATAGCAGGACAAAGCGAGACGCAAAAGGGCCGACTACTGAGACCCCAGGAGAAGGGCAGGGAGGCAACAATACCCAGCAGAGAGCCAGCCATCTTCAACGTGATCGCGCACAGACCAACAGCATACACGCCTCCTTTACAGACCAATTAATGTGCCTGCAATGTATAAACACTGCACGCGGCCGACGCCAGATCTGTTGTGTACCCTAGAAATGTCTAGTCCAATCATGTCCCCATTGACGACCCAAAAATAAGATAGAAATCCTGTTCAATATGGCAGTTTTCCAAATGACTATTTCAATTATTGAAAATTACAAATCGCCCATTAAATAAATATTTTCATATGAAAACAAAATATATTTGATCCGAGTTCATTCTCAACATCTTTTTAAAATGAGCATTAGTTTTGTGCCTGTTACTGAATAAGTAAGCAATTCTAAAACATTAGATAAAAGGCATGGCCTCTTGGGGGCTTTTAAGCATTTTATATTATTTTTAATTTATATTTAAAAAACACACTCATTTCATAAAATACCGGTTTCATTAATGAGAAAAATAAGTTAAATTCCAGCAAAACCCTATCAATAACATGTAAACCGGTCCAATTATCTTTGTTGATTGTGAAGTGCATAACATAAATTGCAGTACCCTATTCACATGCACAAAAACAAAATCACAAGTGACACTGGATGCTTCAAGACGTCTGTTCACCTCGCACTACCCTGACCCCAGACAGACGAGACCCACGCCTTGGTCTGGCCTTAGGCGGTTGTTTGGCGGCATCATTGAGCCAGCCATGTTCCTGGGAAGAGATTGAGAGCTCTGGTTCAACCAAAAGCATGCGTTACAGTGGAGTGGATGAATGGACAGATACAAGACAACCGCTACCAAAATTACCCAGAAGCTCTTGGTTTTATCATGGCACCAGTACCAGATGGATGAAATTTGGCAGACAAAATTAAACCACCAGCTAAAACTGTCAAAATGGTCACTTGATGAAGACCTGTTGACACACAAAATGGTTAGTTTTCTGTTCAATCTACTTCCATTGAACCAACGATACGCCATATTTGTTTGGCCAAAGTACTTTTGGGACACCACATTATCTGGCTTAAATCATAATAATCCAGGCGTTAAGCTCTTGTAGGACTCAGAAATAATGCACTTTGTGTCCTAAATTTGTATTCTTATGTAAGATTGAGTGCTGAACTGTTTACAACCTTAGCAACCACTTAAAAGCTTCAATGAAAAAAACAGGAATAGCCTTACAGGGAAAGGCACAGGACACAAATCAGAAAGACTCATGAAATAGCCTAATGTTTGTACTTGAAAGGCGTAAATGGGGTTAAGTTTACTGGCAGGAGGCTCGACCAACTGAAACACGCTAATTAAAATCGGTCCGAGAGTCAGAGGGCCTTAAGAAGGCTGCCTCCACAGCGCTGAATGTGGGTTAATGATCAGATATCCAAGCAGTGGACAAGAACAATGCAGCCTTTACTGCCGATTATGGGTTAAAAAGGAGGGGGGGACGGGACGGATTAGAGCAAAGGTTGAGACCAAGGCGTTGGCTTGTTCCTACCACAGCAGCAAGCTCACATGACTGGACGAAACACAGAGGAACCGTTTCTGTCAAACTTTAAAAAGGAAGGTCAATCTCACAGCAGGAATTTAAAAACAGGAATTAAAAAAAAAAAACTAATAACCATAGATGACATTCTTTCTAAAACAAAATGCTGGTTCCATATCTTTCACAGCTAGCAAAATAATAAAACGCATATGACTGAAAATAAAACATCTGACAGGGTATCATAACCTCAAGGTGCCCCAAAACTACTGGGTTGAATATGAGCTATGAACTAGCAGGCACCAGTCAAAAAAATTAACCGTGGCGGGAGATGCTGTTAGTTCTCGCTATAGCATTTAAGAGATGACTCAATCTACACCTGCCACCTCCTATTAAGCTTGAAGAGATGTTGATCAGATCACAGGGATGACACATGGCTGCCGAGCTGTGCTGAAACCACAGCTCTCGAGTGCCAGAGAAGGCCAACTTGCTACGGTTGACACAGCATCCCTTTGTTTAAACTAGAAGGAGTAAATAGACTGCAAAGTAGTTATCAACAGTAATGCGACATAAAGATTAATAGTCGTGTTCATTTCACCGTTGGGGCTCAAGATGATTCAGACAAACCGGTCATACTCTTTACAAAGGACTCGTCTCTGATCTACTACTTTATTGGGCACGTTAATATTTTTTAAATGAATACACTAGGTTCTTGCTGCACAATGCTATACTGACCAAAAAGATGATTTGCCAATGACCAGCATATAATCAATACTAGGCGAAGAAAAACATTTTAAACATAAATATACAATACCAATTCATTAATCGCCGTTCATCAGTAAGAAAAGCCAACAGTCCAAGTGTCAAAGGCAACCAACTTAAAAACGAAAAAGGTTGACAACTAGGTATATAAATATTCACATATGTTCTTTGCATATTTGAGCGGGATACGCCCTGGGCAGCTGTTTTTCTGACAGTGTCAATGGCCGTGGTAGATTTTGTTTATTGTATCTGTGTATTGTGATATTACTTCAAACTTAATCTTACGATGCTTCAACTACTGCAACATTGCGGAATATCACTAACCAAGTTTTCTTGACAGCAGTGTTTCACTTACTTCAAGAGGTGGGGGGCGGGGATAATAGTCGTAATAATAAATAAAATAGTAAAATAGTAGGTAATAATTCAACTTTTGGAAGTTGAGAAAGTAACATACAGTATTTCTATAATCAGGGCTGGATCAGAACGAGCATAATCATATGGGGTCTCTTTGTATTGATTTAGATTCTCTAGTAAAAACATAAAGACATAAAAAGATACGGTCATTCCTCCAGTTCACAGAAACTCAGCCTTTGAATGCTGTGAATATTTGTTGCACAATTAATGATAGCACTTTGTATATTAGATAAGTATAATTTAGTATAGTTTAAAATTAGTTCAACTGCTATTGATTATTAATGCCAACAAACCAACTCCGGTCTAAATATCCTTCAACAAATAAATAAACAACATACTAACCAATGCACTTAAGGGGAGGGCTTTTAATGGGACACAACTGTAGCTGCACTTTGTTTTTCTAAAGCGTACAATTGCAAACTGCTTGACTCTTTATCAAAGCACCGAGCTCAAGTTTTGTTTCAACATTAAGGGTCTCACATGTTTCTTGAGTTGGACAGAAGGAAAGCAGCTAGTGGCGGCAGCAGTAGAATAAACCAGGGGTTACAAAGAAGCCACGGCCTGTTGCCAATGCTACCCATGCTAGCTGAGGCAAACCCTAACGAAAGCAAACAGAAGTTAGTGATCAGAAAATTAATTATTTATGGTTAGCAGTGGTGTGTTTAAGTTTAGGTTTGAGTTTGAGTTTACGTAAAAAGAAACGAGCACAGACACGCTTAGCATCAACATGAGTAGTAAACCTTTGAGTGAAGGGTGCAACAAATCCCGTGAAAAAAAAAAATGCAAAAACTAATTCAATTATTTTGCAACAAGCGGGTCCTTGTCCCTCACAAAACATGGTGCCTGAGAGCCAGAGTAAACAGGATATGATCACTTTCTTTGGCATCGGTCAAGTGAAAGCATCCAGAAAAGAGGAATGCTACCACATGCCCATTGTCAAAGTGCCTTCCAGACTCCCTGACTGTCAAGAGCAAGGCACACCTTTATTTTCTTAAGCTTATTCACAAAAAAGAAATATTACACTGTGACAATAAAAAAAATATAGAACACTGCAATATTAAAAACCATGTTTTCCATTCCTTCCCTTTGCAGTGTCACGGTGTACCCTGCAGGAAGGTCACCGTTTCTCAAATTGTCGGTCTCAAAAAAGAAAAAAGAAAAAGTAAAACCACACAAGGTGGATTATCTGATACAGCACTCATACGCTAGACACATTCAGCTGATGGTAAGGACTGGCACATGGGTAATCAGGAGGCGCTACCCACTTTACATAAATACACACACAGACACACACTCGCTAGCCTTCTCAAAACGCAGATATGTGCCGAATAGAACCAACTGCACATGCTGCGCTTGAGGCACTTCATCTCTTCTTTCACGGTCTCATTTGAACAGCAAAAATATAATTCAAAAATTGAAACGAAAGCAATGCAGCGCAGGATTTTAAGCTGTCTAAAATGAAGGAATCGAATTATGTCTGCATACAGCTCTTATTTATTTCTTATTCATTGAAACATATTATATATCAACGAGGAAGAATGAGCAGGAAAAAAAACCCGTTTTTTTGGGGGGGGGGGGGTTCCTTAAGAGACTGTATTGTTGGGATCAGTCAAAAAAAAAAAAGAAAAAAAGAGAGGAATGGCATTTATTGTACGTTAAAGGCCAATAATGATGGAGTCCGGCTCCATAACAGGCGTGTGGTGTTGATGAAGTGCTGTAAAGTGGCAGTGGGAACAGACCTGGAAGACAAAATATTGGTCCAAACATCTCACGTGCATCCCGGTTACGCCTCTCTCATGCAAAAGGTCAACTTTACAAATCAACTTAAGGAGAACTAACCATTTTCTAAATATACATTTTTCTCTTCTTACTGTACGGAATCTAATACCTAAAGTTCTGAGATCTGATTTTTATACCAGTGCCTTTAGAAAAACAGCTGTGGTCAACTAAACCTGTATGGAATTGATAGGATTGCAATAATCATTTTATGGCCTGTCTCAGTTTAAACCACTTGTAAAACATGAACAAATGCGTAGAGAGCAATGGCTTTTTTGAATAGCTTGGTGTCGTAAAAACTCAAGTCACACCAATTCCTCATAGGAGGAAATCTGCAATTCACTACTAAAGACACAATTATATCTTTGTTCCAGGTAGTATAATGATTAGTGTATAGGAAAACACTTTCCATTGCACTGATGTGCATAAATACCCATTCACCTCCCCCTCATTGTGAAGGTCACTTAGCTACCAGGCCAACTATTCCTTTTACTCAATATACCATCCTAAAATGGGTCATGAAAAACAAGTTTGACAGACATATCCATCAATCTGCTGAGGTATGCAACAAAGTAGTGTTGTGCAATAAAAATAAGCTGCCAAAGAGCATTGTGTCTTATATTTCCAGCCTGAAAAGACAACTCCTGAAGCAGAACACATGGAGATTCTATATCTCCTTACATAATTGTTTGTGCTTAAGAGAACCCTGTGCAATAGCCTATTCCTAACCAAGAGGCTTGAAGTGTATTTGCATGGGCTGAATCTCTTAATAGATCTAATGTATTCTCAATAGGCATCTGTGTTGCCTTTTTACACAAAGTACCTCTCTGTTCATATGAACATTTACCTGGACTGCAAGTGTAAAACTGAACGTGACTGCAGACTCTCCCTTCATGTGATTTGGCCATAACCGGACTAAACTCACATCTTTTAAGCAGCCAAACCTCGCATTCAACATGTAAGAGAGATATCAGATGATGAATGTTGGAACTGAATGTTGCAAAGATAAGCCAAGACAATAAAATTGCCAAACTAACTAAATTGACTTCCTGGCTGAATGTCAAAACTCTTCAGACTACCACAATTTTCCATTAATATACAAATCATTTCATTCTGTCCATTTTTCCTATTATTAGCCAGTTGGTTAGTGAGCATTAAACACATCCTTAAATAGCAATGTTGCAGTAGTTGAAGCATCTTAAGATGCAGTTTGAAGTAATATCATACTAAGATACAATAAACAAGTTACCACGGCCATTAACAATGAAAAAAAATCAGCTGACCAGGAAGTATGTACCGATCCTGCTGAAATATGCTAATTAGTCAAAGAACATGAATGGATATCCGTATACCTAGTTGTCAATGGAAACCTTTTTGAAGAGCCAACAGATATCAGAAACAGCTTGGCAAGCACAGCCCTGTATACGCGATTAAGAAAGGAAAAATAAACATGACACTGCGATTCCAATTTGAGGCTTAGCAAAGTTAATATGACCGTCCAATAGCAGACAATAAAATACCCTTAATCTGCGTAAAATATTTCCCCAACAGAGAAAGTGTGATACATACATGGACGCAAGATGTTTGGGAATACTAGTCTGATTTAAAAGGTAAAATGTCCTTAAAACGTTTAAGCCAAAAGTCATCCCATACTTTCTTTTCACTGTATTCTGAAGGGTGCCACTGACAAACAGCATAAGCTGGCAGCTGATCTTTAAAGCATAATGATCCATTATACACGCATGAATGAGGCAAGAAAGAGTAAAAGGTACTTCGGTACAGATGCCAGTAACGATGTTGCAGACACTTAATTCCATGAATGACTGGATCTTAGCAGTCAAGACGTATCTTTGATTCATCACCCTGCCGAAACAAACCAGCCATGATAACAGAGCAAATACTAGTGGTTAATACCACGTTGACAACAATTTACTTGCTGACCTTGTTGTCTTGAATATGCATTTAAATTCTGCATTTTGTAATGCGAGTACAGCCAGAGCATGCTACTTTTTAAGCGCTTTGCGAGCTGCATGTGCAGCAGACTAATAATAAGCCCTACAGAGCGGACATTCAAAATGGGATGTTTGTGGCTTTGAGGAGGATAATTGACATCAAGAAGAAATACTTTCCCTTTCCTATCTATGCTAATTTTGGTCTGCAAAAATGTCCACAAAGAAACCGTAAAGAGTAAACCAATAAAAGCATAAATACTGCTCTCCAATATGACTGTGAACGCACCGATCTACGAGTGGGAGAAAACAACGAAACCGAGGGGGAAAAGAACGAGTCATCTAATAAAACTTTGATTTGAAGTTTTGTGAGAGGGAGCTAGCAAACAGAGTAGATTTGAAAAAAATAACTTTGTTATTTTCACCATTGTAAAGTTTGTTAAGTTTTGAACTTGTTTAGTGGGTTGGAAATACAGAGGAAGGTGTAAGTATTCAACGGGACCCGTTTTCATGGACAAGTACAAGAATACCACGTCACGTGCTAAATCAGTGAATAGGACATGGGTCTGTTGTTGGAGGTTCGGTTACAAAACGTATAATGTACACCAAAAGAAAAATGTGAAGCTTTTCTATCCTCCATTATTTAAATTATGGTTAAATTGAACCTAATAGTTCCTCCTTTCTGCTTTACGGTGTGATAGGCAGCCCTGCAATCCTCAAAATATATTGAATGAATATAATAATAAATGGGCATGTACATTATCTAGTTATGTTGCCCTCAATCACCATTTCTTGCTAATAATGCTTTAGTAAAAATGAAGCACACATTCAGCTATATTCCAAGTAGTGTTCAGCAAAAGAAAGCATAATGTTCCCCTTGTGATCACGAAATTAAAAACTAATGTTGTGGTAAAATGTGCTTTTAAAGCCTTAACATCTGCAACCCCTTTTGTATTCCTGGTAACACTTGGCATCCTTGAACGTTTTTAAGGGCTGCCTCTTGCTTTGCCTTACAATTCAAATATTGGTTTTACATCTGAAAATGTTCAGTACTTTAATATGTATACACACATGATACAATACAATTCAAGTCTTTTTCTTGTGCGTTTTAAATGTAAAAAGCTCGACGCATTTGGGGGTTTTAAATGTGGTCGCCGCATGGACAGCCATCGAAAAACAGGCAGCTTTTGTATCAGGCAACACACCCCCAAGATGTCACAGTCATATTCTAGAAGGCGGTAGCTCCTGGTTATCAAGCTATGCTAGTTCCTTTTATGTAACGGCAAAAACATAACCTACGTAACGATAGATTTATAATAGTAATTATCCCACTAACTGCGCTGGGGGGTGAACAAACTGGGGCGTTTGTTCGTATCGTTGCAGACAACAACACCCACCGCACGGTAATGTGTTTCTTGTTCTTGCGCCCAACGCACAGCCTGCAATATGTTGTGCGCTTAAATGTTCAACTGAACTGCGGTGAGTAAACACAACCGGCCACGGTTCCAATGACGTTACGTCGTGAAATGCCTTTCCACATGTGTACCGTCACTATGCGGCCAGTTTAAGTGATATCCACGTTCCATGTTTTACTGGTAATATTAGACAAGAGGGCATACGACAGCCCGAGACAAAAGCCCACCGCAGCCCCTCCGCTGCCCTCACAACGCCCCCCCTCCCCGGCGCTCGATCTAGCTAGCTAGCTGGTTTCCAGCCCGACACAGTCTCGCTGGCTGGGGGCTAACCCTGCTCACTGTGCTTCGCCCCGACATTTTCCTATCGGCTTTATGTCTTCCCGCTTCAAGGGGGAAGCGAGTTTCTAGACGCAGAAAAGGGTGGATTTCCAGTTGACGAAGTATTCAATGTGTGTAACGCACGTGGCACATACGCTGTACCAAGCCCCACGCAGACACATAACGTTCATTTTTAGCACGCAGTTAACTTCACGTTAGCTTACCGTTAGCACGCTCGCTGTAGCCAGATGGCTAACGTTGACTAACGTTTGGATTTTTAGCCCCCCCTCCTTTTAGTCCAAGGCAACCAAACCTTGTGTTGCGCTTACCTTCAAACCGGTTCGCACGTATCCCACTGACTCATTCGGGTCCTGGTGTTAGTGAACGTTAAGCAATATAAACTGTTATTTCCTAAATATCTGTCCTTAACCGTAGCCTACGACAGTGTGACGTTCATCGCTGGTTTTGAAAACATCCCAGCCGTTCGTCGCCGTCCTCTCCGAGAAGAGCCCTGCAAAACACGCGAGCGTCGTCTTCATTGGCCAACGAGAGTCACGTGACTGCGTGAGCCTCGCAGAGCTTAAGAAGTCCCCCGTCTGCTGGATAGACTATAGATGGGTATGTTTGGAAGCGATTAAACTCGTTTTGTCGATGCTGTGAGTAAGTCCGCACCTTATACTGTTGAGAACATTCTCCGTCGTTGTCACTTTTTTCAGCTAGTGGCGTGTATGGCGTCTGTGGATGCTTAGATTTGCCATTTAAGCTAATATGAGAGGGAGAACAGCAATGGGCGCTTGACGTCATCTTTTCCGCTGCCGTGTTGCGGTTAGTGGGAACTTTCTCGAAGATCACGCCGGAGGTTAACTGAGGAATGGCCGCACATCTTAATCTCGTGAGCATGGCGTCGTAATGTTGGTGTCGATGTAATTCATAAGCCGACTTCGTGAAATCGCCCCGTTTTATAGATCGCCAACGCATTGCATAGACTTGGTTGCGCAGTGATATTTGCATCATGGTGCACGTTATGCGCATGCGTCATGCCGCACAGTATTATATGTTGCGGAGCAGGTTTGAAAGGCGCAAGAGGAAACCGGAGTGGGGGAGGGCCACCGGCTAGACACGAAAAACGCCACCGGGGCAAGATGGAAATGTCAGGAGCAGTTGTAGGAAAAGGGCTGTGTAGGGAATTATAAAAGCTTTACCGGATTAACTTTAAATATATGTGGAATTCATGAATAATTTGACATTGCTATAATTACATTTGGTGCTCATGTAGGATACCAGCAGCGATTAGATTAAGGAGTAAAGTCATTTTTTGTAATGAAGTAGTTTTTTTCCAATTAATCATATGCACATTTTACTTGTAGACATAATCATTTAAAGATTTATCTAATTTAGTTGGGATTAGTGATATTAAATACAAGTCATCTTTTTCAAACTTGGGAGATTCAGAAATGGCATTCGTTAGCTTTAAATGGATTTCAAAAAGCCCATCTGATTTGTATTCAGTAAAATGAATATGAATAACTTAATGTTATCTTTGACACTGCCTTGAGAATTCTGACAAACACATCTGGATGTTTTGCTTTTTTCAGTTTAGGTGAATGGACTTGTTTGCAAGAATTTAATGCTACAATTGCACTTGACATGTGTAGGACTCTTAAAGGAATTTGAATACTGTATGCTCAGTTGTCAAGTGAAACCCTTACGAGCTTGTTTGAGAAAGCACTCCCATTTTTACAATGATTCAAACTGACATAAGCTGCTCTTCTTTTAGAGAACAGCATTGTGAAGTAAGCCCTGTATTATTCAACTAATTAAAGTATTTTTTTCTAACTGGAATATTTGATTTGAGTTGTACTGTAAGGGAGCCAGAGAGGCTAATTTCCACCTGCTGTCCCAGGCCAGATCTTTTTAACGCAGCCTAAAATTAAAAAAAATAGTACAGTAATTACTAAGAATAGACCTGCCAGAATAATAATTCCATTAAGTACCTGATTGTTAAACATTCCAGAAAATTATAATAAGTATAAAGCACCACTGTCAAGTTTGACTAATAGAACTGTAGTTATTGTCACAGGCCAAGTTGTTAATACATTTTACTTGTAAATGAAACCGTGAGCACAGGTATATGAACAATTTATTTACACAACATGTTTGAATTAAGCATAATATTAGCTTCAGGGACAGTTGCTTTTAATAAAAGCAGACGCTGGCCAAAAATGTCTACAGGTCCGGTCTCACACCGAAGCCTGGTCCTTTAGGAGGCTCAATCAGAGAGGTCAATCCACCTGCTGGTTCACAGGAGAAACGCCCGTTCCTGTGGGACAGAGAAAATGGAATAGGTCTTAAAGTAATTGTACAAAACTAAATCAACAAGCAAATTAATGATCAACTAATTTTGTATGTACCTGGGCCCAGGTGGTGGGACTCTCCCCGCTTTTAGCTCATCAATAATGTCCTCAATGTCCTTCGGCAAGAGGTCCTCCTGGAAACGAGAAAAGAACAGCATCATTGAGAAGTGAGCCACAAAGTGCACCGCTTTTCACTGGCCTTGTGCTGGAGAATTGAGTTCGTAGTGTTAACAAAGATGCTGTGTTTTACAATATAACAAAATTACAAATGGCTCAGTTACGGCGTTACTTCGTTAGGGTACATTAAGATTGAATTGGACATCACAAAGCGATCGGACATGCTGTTTGACGGGCATATCAAGGCCCAAATGATTCCTCTGTGCGGACGCCTTTTCCGGTTTAGAAGCAGGAGAAGACAACTTCACTGGACACGCATGATTGTTTACAAAAGCTTTAATTTTAAAATTCATGCAATTGGTGATGGAATAATTTTTATACTGAACGCATGCATTACTGAGGGTGAATTATTCCCATCAAACCTCACTTTAGATGTCACAACACATCCTGTTCTGCCTGCATTGATCACACCTCAGCAATCCTGGGCATTTAAGATAATTTCTTCTTTGTCAGGCACATTTATTTTAATAGGGTCATTCACTTTTGCTCAGTAACGGAAAAAACTTCTCATGGATATT